>NC_090445.1:32479415-32800665 GCF_031143425.1 Pleurodeles waltl
AAATAAGCACACTGGAAGGAGAATTACCCTGCATGTTCATGTGCATCATGACAACTGGTTCGACGGTTTGACGGGTGATGCGAATCATTCTGGGGTGAGCTGTCTGGGACGCCTGAGTTTGAGTTGGAGTAGTACCAGCAGGGGCCTGCCCCTGGCTCTCTGGCCCCATCCCTGAAGTCTCCTCTCCAGGAGCAGATGGAGCTGCAGTCTGGGCAGCAGCAGCTTGTGAAGCTTGAGGCTCCTGCCCTTCAGGCACTGGCTGGGACGTTCTGGCTCCATTACCGGTCATGGTCACAGTGTTGATCTGACAAAAAATGAATACAAATAAGATGCCAGGGAATCATTTGAAGTATTTTAAAACCAGAATAGGTGATAACCTCGTAGCAGAAGCCACAAGAAGAGGGAACAATATAGTGAATACAGGACAAGCTGTTTAGTAAAGGTTATGGTGGTATATTAAAGTTTAAACTTGGGGCAACTGTGTTCTACCCTTTCTGCAATTTATTTTTGTAGGTAAGTATCACCACTTGACATGGTTACCTCCACTTTTTGCCTGGTACCTGATGTGATTTCAACTGAAAGTGCACTGGATTCCTGCCAACTAGGTCTTCAGTGCCAGATCTCTTTTCCAAAACTGTACCATTGTTTCCCCCATTTGGCAAACCCTTTAGAGCCCTCTGTAAGTCCCTACTAAATGGTACCCCTGGTACCTAGGGCCTGAGGTACTGAAGCACGAATAACGACTGCAGCACGAATTGTGCCACCCTAAGGGACACCCCCCCCCCCCACCAAGCACATGACAGGCTGCCACTGCAGGCTGCATGCCTTGGTAAAGACAAAAGTGAAAACACGACATGGCGCACAGCCTGTGTGCTATGTCCCCTAACACTGCATGAAACATATGTAAGTCACCTCTCTAGCAGCCCTTGCAGTCTTAAGGCAGGGTGAGTTATATTACATGTAAGGGCATATCTATAAGAGCAGATACGCCCTTATGTCTTCATCAATTCTTAAACATAGTAAATGGACAGGAAAGCCATTTTAAATGCATGTGCTGGACATTGGTCAATACAAGTTCCCCAGCTACATGAGGGCATCACTGAAGATAGGGATGGTTGGTATCAAACATCTCGTATTGTTAAACCCACACTGATGCCAGTGATGGATTTATCAATACATGCACCCAGAGGGCACCTTAGAGATGACCCCTGAAAACCTACCAGTCTCTGGTGTGCTTGCTGACTAGTTTGAGCCAACCCGCCACCACCAGACACGAGTGATGCCCCCCTACGATGAGAGCCTTTGCTCTTGGGCAACAAGCTACAATGCCTACTCTGGGAGGTGTGTTACACACTTCCACCTATCAGGATGGCCTACAAATCTACATTCCAAGGCAGGGAGCTTCAAATAAGCCCACTGCCCTTGGTATGCAGATCTGGCATCCCTCCCAAGGGAGATACTGACCTTCCCTGGACTCTTTAGATGGTGTATCTAGTTACTGACATACCACCTAAAGTCCCAGCTTCCTACAAATTTACTCTACGTTCTTAATCTTCCTCAATCAGATACCACCGAACGATCTGACCTTTATCCAAAAAAGTACAATTGTTCGGAGACCAACTGCCCGCTAATCAATCTATTACTAATACAGTAAGATCGCAATTTAAGGTTCTTTTTTTAACTTCATAACAGCCATACTTCACTACATTTCATACATTTGGTTTCTGCTTTGTTCTTATCTCAGGCAATTTTGATCTCAAATTTCCAAGTGGTTTTTCTTTAGACAAAATCAATCTTCGCTGTCAGTTTTGTAGACATCCTTCTAAAAGCATCTTTAATACCTAAGTTTTGAGGTAGATAAAAATCCCAAACCACTATCTACTCAAGGTAACAGGATATGGCAGACAGTAAGCATTTCACAAAGAGTTTAATAACCCCCTTCTCCCAAAAGCATCCTTCCGTCAGTGAACACAGGTGCACTAGCTCACCTGTATGGGAATAGCTGCTTGCTGCAACACCATGGGAGCCGCATAGTGAGACATCGGACGCACAACATGGAGGTGGCGGGGAGTACTGGCTGACAGGTTGCATCGCAAATCAGACAGAGCCACAAATGTGTTTCCGAGCAGACGGAGGCACTCCCCCACCAGATTAATTGTGCGTTGGTCCTCATCGCGCCCCTCAGTCTGCAAAAGAAAGTCAAGATTACAATTTTGCAATACATCCCCTCAAACATACATTTTCTGGCTTTTGGTTTCTTTTCATAGAAACTAAAGTGATAACTAGATCTCAAGAAGCAAAAAATGTACTGGCTCAAAGCACATCGATACCACCTTAAGCTTAATCAAAGTTAAATCCAAACCAAACAGTCTCTTTAAAGTGTAACATATAATGTAAACATTACAAACAGGCCTGTCTCTAGCTGTGTGATAATTCTAATCTATTCAGCTGCTTAAGAAAAGTGTACTTTTATGGCACGGTTGAGCTAGTCTAGAAGTAGAGGAGAGCACATTACTAAGCATGATGCCTGGCATACAAAGTGCCAGCCTCTCCAGGGACACATTCAGACTCGGGACAGTAAGGTTTATGGAGAGACTACCCTTGAATCACGAGAGCTCAAACTATTTTTTGGTATGAGGAGTTTGATATCACACAGAAGCCAAAGTTGATGCTGTGCAGCTTAAATTCAGCAGCTGATGGAATCTTGCATTTTTAAATCCTCATTCAAGGACAAATTTAGTTTTTTGGCACATTCCAAAAAGGTGGCTTGTCAATCAAATGTAGGGCATGGGTTCAACCAAATGTAAAAGAAGGACACTGCAGTTCGTAGAAGAAATTAGCAGAAACTGTGTTTTAAAGTTAACCGTTTTAGATGATGTGTGCTTGTCCAGAACTGAATGTTCAATTCAGTTTGCAGAACACTTTTTATGTCTATGGGAAGGATAATGTTACCGAGCCCGTAACTATCAGTTTGTAGAATGTAGAGCTGAAGATCACATGAACATTCCCACCATATAATGTTGCTTGTGGACATTTACCAGTTGCTTGTTGACCCCTCCCTAAAGCCCACAATGCACCAGGACAAAGACTACACATCAGAATCTGTTTCCCCCTCCCCCATCAGGTGACTGCAGTGAGCAAACTAAGCGAAGCTGAAGAGTAAATGTTAATAGGTGCAATGTAAATGAATATGCATAGATAAAATATAATGCATATGCTTGCATCCGGGGAGGTGGGAGGGTGCATGTAAATCTACAGCACTATAATCCACCAACCAATAATTCCAGGATAAGTAACTTTTTCTATTTGTAACGTGCTGCTGTAGATCGTGATGTTTATAATAAAATAAAGGAATAAATAAATAAGCAAAAATAAAGTGATATCTACTCAGTGAGACAGCTTCACCTCACCAAGTAAATGACTATATAACGCCAACCTCTTTGCCCCAATTGTTATTCATTTTCTTCACACATGCAAATGAAGCAGCAAACAAGGGACAGAAACCAACATTTTTACATAACAATACTAAGGAGTAACTGGGTTTCTAGTGAGAAGAACAAACAAGCATTGGCAAAGCCAATAGGTTTCCCCCTTCTCTCCCCCCCAATGCAGGAGCTATTGGCTTTACCAACGTGTTAGCCATGTTATGCACCAGCATGTCTGCTGTTTAACATGGCTAAACGTTAGCGGCATAGAGGAGAGTCCCGTGGAGTGTCGTAGAGTGGAATAGAGAAGAGTGGATGTAAGGAAATGCCTCCTTGGCATGGTTGCCCCCTGACTTTTTGCCTTTGCTGATGCTATGTTTACAATTGAAAGTGTGCTGAGGCCTGCTAACCAGGCCCCAGCACCAGTGTTCTTTCCCTAACCTGTACTTTTGTATCCACAATTGGCAGACCCTGGCATCCAGATAAGTCCCTTGTAACTGGTACTTCTAGTACCAAGGGCCCTGATGCCAAGGAAGGTCTCTAAGGGCTGCAGCATGTCTTATGCCACCCTGGAGACCTCTCACTCAGCACAGACACACTGCTTGCCAGCTTGTGTGTGCTAGTGAGGACAAAACGAGTAAGTCGACATGGCACTCCCCTCAGGGTGCCATGCCAGCCTCTCACTGCCTATGCAGTATAGGTAAGACACCCCTCTAGCAGGCCTTACAGCCCTAAGGCAGGGTGCACTATACCATAGGTGAGGGTACCAGTGCATGAGCATGGTACCCCTACAGTGTCTAAACAAAACCTTAGACATTGTAAGTGCAGGGTAGCCATAAGAGTATATGGTCTGGGAGTTTGTCAAACACGAACTCCACAGCACCATAATGGCTACACTGAAAACTGGGAAGTTTGGTATCAAACTTCTCAGCACAATAAATGCACACTGATGCCAGTGTACATTTTATTGTAAAATACACCACAGAGGGCACCTTAGAGGTGCCCCCTGAAACTTAACCGACTATCTGTGTAGGCTGACTAGTTTTAGCAGCCTGCCACAAACCGAGACATGTTGCTGGCCCCATGGGGAGAGTGCCTTTGTCACTCTGAGGCCAGTAACAAAGCCTGCACTGGGTGGAGATGCTAACACCTCTCCCAGGCAGGAATTGTCACACCTGGCGGTGAGCCTCAAAGGCTCACCTCCTTTGTGCCAACCCAGCAGGACACTCCAGCTAGTGGAGTTGCCCGCCCCCTCCGGCCAGGCCCCACTTTTGGCGGCAAGGCCGGAGAAAATAATGAGAAAAACAAGGAGGAGTCACTGACCAGTCAGGACAGCCCCTAAGGTGTCCTGAGCTGAAGTGACTAACTTTTAGAAATCCTCCATCTTGCAGATGGAGGATTCCCCCAATAGGGTTAGGATTGTGACCCCCTCCCCTTGGGAGGAGGCACAAAGAGGGTGTACCCACCCTCAGGGCTAGTAGCCATTGGCTACTAACCCCCCAGACCTAAACACGCCCTTAAATTTAGTATTTAAGGGCTACCCTGAACCCTAGAAGATTAGATTCCTGCAACTACAAGAAGAAGGACTGCCCAGCTGAAAACCCCTGCAGCGGAAGACCAGAAGACGACAACTGCCTTGGCTCCAGAAACTCACCGGCCTGTCTCCTGCCTTCCAAAGATCCTGCTCCAGCGACGCCTTCCAAAGGGACCAGCGACCTCGACATCCTCTGAGGACTGCCCCTACTTCGAAAAGACAAGAAACTCCCGAGGACAGCGGACCTGCTCCAAGAAAAGCTGCAACTTTGTTTCCAGCAGCTTTAAAGACCCCTGCAAGCTCCCCGCAAGAAGCGTGAGACTTGCAACACTGCACCCGGCGACCCCGACTCGGCTGGTGGAGATCCGACACCTCAGGAGGGACCCCAGGACTACTCTGATACTGTGAGTACCAAAACCTGTCCCCCCTGAGCCCCCACAGCGCCGCCTGCAGAGGGAATCCCGAGGCTTCCCCTGACCGCGACTCTTTGAATCCAAAGTCCCGACACCTGGGAGAGACCCTGCACCCGCAGCCCCCAGGACCTGAAGGACCGGACTTTCACTGGAGGAGTGACCCCCAGGAGTCCCTCTCCCTTGACCAAGTGGAGGTTTCCCCGAGGAACCCCCCCCTTGCCTGCCTGCAGCGCTGAAGAGATCCCTAGATCTCCCATTGACTTCTATTACAAACCCGACGCTTGTTTCTACACTGCACCCGGCCGCCCCCGCGCTGCTGAGGGTGAAATTTCTGTGTGGGCTTGTGTCCCCCCCCGGTGCCCTACAAAACCCCCCTGGTCTGCCCTCCGAAGACGCGGGTACTTACCTGCAAGCAGACCGGAACCGGGGCACCCCCTTCTCTCCATTCTAGCCTATGTGTTTTGGGCACCACTTTGAACTCTGCACCTGACCGGCCCTGAGCTGCTGGTGTGGTGACTTTGGGGTTGCTCTGAACCCCCAACGGTGGGCTACCTTGGACCAAGAACTAAGCCCTGTAAGTGTCTTACTTACCTGGTTAACCTAACAAATACTTACCTCCCCTAGGAACTGTGAAAATTGCACTAAGTGTCCACTTTTAAAACAGCTATTTGTGAATAACTTGAAAAGTATACATGCAATTTTGATGATTTGAAGTTCCTAAAGTACTTACCTGCAATACCTTTCGAATGAGATATTACATGTAGAATTTGAACCTGTGGTTCTTAAAAATAAACTAAGAAAAGATATTTTTCTATACAAAAACCTATTGGCTGGATTTGTCTCTGAGTGTGTGTACCTCATTTATTGTCTATGTGTATGTACAACAAATGCTTAACACTACTCCTTGGATAAGCCTACTGCTCGACCACACTACCACAAAATAGAGCATTAGTATTATCTCTTTTTGCCACTATCTTACCTCTAAGGGGAACCCTTGGACTCTGTGCATACTATTCCTTACTTTGAAATAGTGCATACAGAGCCAACTTCCTACAGTGGACTAGAGTGTTGTAGAGAGGAATGGCGAAGAGGGTCGTGTACTGAAGTGGTATAGTGTGGAGTCATGTAGAGTGTCAAACTGGAGAGGCAGAGTGAAGTGGACTGGTGTAGAGTGCACTGGCAGAGTGCCGCAGAGTCAAGTGGCATTGAGGGCAGTGGCATTAAATGCAGTGGCACTGAATTCAGCAGCACACAATGCAGAGGTGCAGAGCACAGTGCCACAGAGTAGAGTAGCACAGAGTGCAGAGCAGAGTCAAGTGGATAGAGTGGTCAGAGTACAGTAGCATAGAGTGGTATAGTGCCAAGAGAGCAGTTGTGTGGAGTAGTGTAGAGCAGTGGTGTAGAGCACAGTGGCAGAGAGTTCAGTGGCGGAGAGTGGAGTAGAATGGAAGAGTGCAGTGGTGCAGAGAGGAGTGTTGCAGGGTGGAGTGCAGTTGCATAGAGTATAATGGCAGAGTGCAATGGTACAGAGTAGATTAGAGTGGCATATAGTGGATTGGTGTAGAGTGCAGGGCATACAGTTTAGTGGTACAGAGTAAAGTGCGTTGGCATCGATTGCAGTGATTTAAAGAGCAGTGTTATAAGCTGGGTAGAGTGCAGCAGCATAGAGTGGAACTGCGCAGAGTAGATTGGAGTGGTCTAGACTGGTGTGGAGTAGTTTGTGGCGTGGTGCAGTGGCGTAGAAAGGGAAAGAGTGCAGTGACAGAGTGGTACAGGGTAGAGTAGAGAGATTTAACGTGAAGTGGCATAGTGCAGAGGGAGAGTGGAGTGGTGCAGAGTGCAGTGGTGTGAAGTGGTCAAAATTGGAGTGATGCAGAGAAGGATGGAGCAGCAGCGTAAGCATGGTACAGTAGCGCAAATATAGACAACACATTTTAAATTGAAATGACCATTACATTTGCACAGACATACATTTACTAATAAAGTGATGAAGTGCACAAACAAATGTGTGGAAATTACATAACCTAGTTTAATGATTTATTTGGATCATGTTAAAGTATTTGTTTCAAACACCCTTCAGAAATAAAAAGTGCTTCACTTGTGTTAGTAATTCTGATGTATTCTGAAATACTTGCACAGTACATTTAAATGATAGTGTGCTAGAAAATGAAAATGTCACTTACCCAGTGTACATCTGTTCGTGGCATCAGTCGCTGTAGATTCGCATGTTTTGCATAGCTCGCCATCTGGTGTTGGGTCGGAGTGTTACAAGTTGTTTTTCTTCGAAGAAGTCTTTCGAGTCACGGGACCGAGTGACTCCTCCTTTTGTCTCCATTGCGCATGGGCGTCGACTCCATCTTCGATTGTTTTTCCCCGCAGAGGGTGAGGTAGGAGTTGTATTGTAGTAATAGTGCCCATGCAATGGAGTGACTAAGTATGTACCTATTTAAGGTTAAAATAATATATATACAAATAGTTGAAGGTAACTTCCGAACTGCTACAGGCTCCCGGGGAGGCGGGTGGGCACATGCGAATCTACAGCGACTGATGCCACGAACAGATGTACACTGGGTAAGTGACATTTTCAGTTCGATGGCATCTGTCGCTGTAGATACGCATGTTTTGCATAGACTAGTAAGCAGTTATCTTCCCAAAAGCGGTGGCTCAGCCTGTAGGAGTGGGAGTAGTCTGAAACAATGTTCTTAATACGGCTTGACCTACTGTGGCTTGTTGTGCGGATAACACGTCTACACAGTAGTGCTTGGTGAATGTGTGAGGCGTAGACCATGTGGCTGCCTTACATATTTCTTGCATTGGGATGTTTCCTAGAAAGGCCATGGTAGCACCTTTCTTTCTGGTTGAGTGTGCCCTTGGTGTAATGGGCAGCTGTCGTTTAGCTTTAAGGTAGCAGATTTGGATGCATTTAACTATCCATCTGGCTATACCTTGTTTTGATATTGGGTTTCCTGCATGAGGTTTTTGGAATGCAATAAATAGTTGTTTAGTTTTCCTGATGTTCTTTGTTCTGTCAATGTAATACATTAATGCTCTTTTGACATCTAATGTATGTAGTGCCCTCTCAGCTACGGAATCTGGTTGTGGGATGAACACTGGAAGTTCCACTGTTTGATTTAGATGGAACGGTGAAATAACCTTTGGTAGAAATTTAGGATTAGTCCTTAGGACGACCTTATTCTTGTGTAGTTGTATAAAAGGTTCTTGTATTGTAAACGCCTGAATCTCGCTTACTCTTCTTAGCGAAGTAATGGCGATGAGAAATGCAACCTTCCAGGTTAGGAACTGTATTTCGCAGGAGTGCATGGGTTCAAAAGGTGGACCCATAAGTCTAGTTAAGACAACATTTAGGTTCCATGAAGGAACAGGTGGTGTTCTTGGTGGTATAATTCTTTTAAGGCTCTCCATGAATGCTTTAATGACTGGTATCCTATATAGGGAAGTTGAATAGGTAGTCTGCAGGTATGCAGATATTGCTGCAAGGTGTATTTTAATGGAAGAGAAAGCTAGGTTAGATTTTTGTAAGTGAAGCAAGTAACCCACTACATCTTTTGGAGTTGCGTGTAATGGTTGGATTTGATTAATATGGCAATAGCAAACATACCTCTTCCATTTACTTGCATAGCAGTGCCTGGTGGATGGCCTTCTGGCTTGCTTTATGACTTCCATACATTCTTGGGTAAGTTGTAAGTGCCCGAATTCTAGGATTTCAGGAGCCAGATTGCTAGATTCAGCGATGCTGGATCTGGGTGTCTGATCTTTTGGTTGTGTTGTGTTAACAGATCCGGCCTGTTGGGCAGTTTGATGTGGGGTACTACTGATAGGTCTAGCAGCGTTGTGTACCAGGGTTGCCTTGCCCAAGTTGGTGCTATTAATATGAGTTTGAGTTTGTTTTGACTGAGTTTGTTTACCAGATAAGGAAGGAGAGGGAGAGGAGGAAAAGCGTAGGCAAATATCCCTGACCAGTTCATCCATAGGGCATTGCCCTGGGACTGCCTGTGTGGGTATCTGGATGCGAAGTTTTGGCATTTTGCGTTCTCTTTTGTCGCAAACAAGTCTATTTGAGGTGTTCCCCAGAGCATGAAGTAAGTGTTCAGAATTTGGGGGTGAATTTCCCATTCGTGGACCTGTTGGTGATCGAGAGAGATTGTCTGCGAGTTGATTCTGAATCCCTGGGATAAATTGTGCTATTAGGCGAATTTGGTTGTGAATTGCCCAACGCCATATCTTTTGTGCCAGCAGGCTCAACTGCGTTGAGTGTGTCCCCCCCTTGTTTGTTTAGATAATACATTGTTGTCATGTTGTCTGTTTTGACGAGAATGTATTTGTGAACTATTATTGGTTGGAAAGCCTTTAGTGCTTGAAAAACTGCTAGCAGTTCTAGGTGATTTATATGCAGTTTTGTTTGATGTACGTTCCATTGTCCTTGTATGCTGTGTTGATCGAGGTGTGCTCCCCACCCTGTCATGGAAGCATCTGTTATTACGTATTGTGGCACTGGGTCTTGGAAAGGCCGCCCTTTGTTTAAATTTATATTGTTCCACCATAAAAGCGAGAGGTAAGTTTGGCGGTCTATTAACACCAGATCTAGAAGGTGACCCTGTGCTTGTGACCACTGTGATGCTAGGCACTGTTGTAAGGGCCTCATGTGCAGTCTTGCATTTGGGACAATGGCTATGCATGAAGACATCATGTCTAGGAGTTGTAATATCTTTGCTTGTATTTTTTGTGTTGGATACATGCGTTGTATGATGTTGTTGAAATTTTGAATTCTTTGTGGACTTGGAGTGGCTACTCCTTTTGTTGTGTTTATTATGGCTCCTAGGTATTGTTGTACCTTGCACGGCAGAATGTTGGATTTTGCGAAGTTGACGGTGAACCCTAGTTTGTAGAGGGTTTGTATGATTTGATTTGTGTGGTGTGAGCACTTTGCTAACGAATGGGTCTTGATTAGCCAGTCGTCTAGATACGGGAATACATGTATTTGCTGCCTTCTGATGTGTGCAGCGACTACTGCTAGACATTTGGTAAAGACTCTTGGTGCGGTTGTTAAACCGAAAGGCAGTACCTTGAATTGGTAATGTATTCCTTTGAATACAAACCTTCGGTATTTCCTGTGCGATGGATGTATTGGTATATGGAAATACGCGTCTTTGAGGTCTAAGGTTGTCATGTAGTCGTGTAGTTTCAGCAATGGTAACACTTCTTGTAGTGTGACCATGTGAAAGTGGTCTGATTTGATGTATGTGTTTAGTATTCTGAGGTCTAGGATTGGTCTCAGCGTTTTGTCCTTCTTTGGTATTAAGAAGTACAGTGAATAAACTCCTGTGTTTATTTGTGTGTTTGGTACTAACTCGATTGCATTCTTTTGCAATAGTGCTTGAACGTCTATCTCCAGGAGCTCGGAATGATGTTTTGATACATTTTGTGCTCTTGGTGGTATGTTTGGAGGGAATTGTAGAAATTCTATGCAATAACCCTGTTGGATAATTGCTAGAACCCAAGTGTCTGTAGTGATTTCCTCCCATGCTTTGTAATAATGACCTATTCTTCCCCCCACTGGTGTTGTGTGGAGGGGGTGAGTGACATGTGAGTCACTGCTTAGTTGTAGGGGTTTTGGGGCTTTGAAATTTTCCCCTATTCCTAGGGAATTGCCCTCCTCTATATTGGCCCCGAAAGCCTCCCCTGTACTGTCCCTGGTAACTGGACGGTGTTGCCTGTGAGGTGCTGGCTTGTGTGGCCTGACCCCGAAACCCCCCTCTAAAGGGTGTTTTGCAGAAGGTGCTGTAATTTCCTCTGCTCTGCGGGGAGTAGAGTGCGCCCATGGCTTTAGTAGTGTCCGTGTCTTTTTTAAGTTTCTCAATCGCCGTGTCCACTTCTGGACCGAACAGTTCTTTTTCGTTGAATGGCATATTGAGAACTGCCTGCTGAATCTCTGGTTTAAACCCAGACGTTTTTGGCAGGATGAAGTGCTGGGGACCGGGACTGCTCGGAGCCTGAATATCTCTTGGAGCAGGAGACAGCAATCCTTAGTTGCGGTGCACAGGGGTGCAATTCTGCAAGGAGGCAAGAGCTCACTGTCTCCCAAGTTAGACAGCGGGCAAAGAGGAAAACTAAACATGGCAAACAGGTGTAGTACAGCAACTTACGGGATCAATCTCCTGGACTTAATATAAGTATTAGGCAAGGGTCAGGACCACGCCTATAGGCCACATTTGACGGCACTAGGGCAGCCGGGTGCAGAGGTGCAGTACAGGGTCATGTGTCCAATGTTAGTCGATGGGGATCGGTCTGGTTGAAAAGAGGTTGCAGGTTTGGAGAGGGAGTCCAGTCGAGGAGAACAAATAGGTGGTTTCAAGTCTTGAGATTCTCTGGGACGTGGCGATATCTTAGATCCTCATCTCCATGGGCCGGAAGAGAGGAGCAGGTGTCCTGAGACATCGGGTTTACTCCAAAGGGAGCACTTGCAGTTCAGGAGGCCTGCAGGCAGAGGCTGCATCGGGGAGTCCGCAGTGGGGAAGTCCAAGGTGACTCTCTGGAGGACCACGCTGGCATCATTGGCCCTCTTCAACTCTGGCTAGGCGTCACAGGCGCAGTGGTGCTTTCCGGTGTCAGGTTTTTGCTGTACGGAGTCATCTCAGGTCTCTTGGAGTGCCTGCAAGATGGAGAGAAGCTGCTCCACTGGATTTCCTAGGTCTTTATTGAAGGCAGGCTGTCCTCCCAGGCTTTTGGAGACAGACAAGGACGAGTCTACTTTGGTGCAAATAGTCAGGAACAGAAGACAGGCTGACTTGGCCAGAGTCAAGTGAGGTGCTGCTTCTTCAGTCTTTGCTTTTGCAGTTCTGGGGTGTCCTTCGTAGGTCCGCAGCAATCTGATTTCCTTGTGCTGAGGGCTACCCTAAATACTGAATTTAGAGGTGTTTTGGGCAGTGTCTGGAAGTTGACAATGGGCTACTTTCCCCTGAGGTCACTACACTTCCTATACAACACTTATACTGTGGTAAGGGGGTGTAACCCAGTCCCAGATTTCCTAAATCTGCCAACACCAAGACGGCAGATTTCTAAATGTGTCCACATCAGGCATTACACCGTAGGGGGGGTGGGACTGACTTGAGGGGTGGACACACCTACCTGACTACTAATTTTCCCATGTGTCCAGGTGCCAAATGGGCCCTAGGGCAGCTGGGGTCAACAGCCTCTCCTTTAAAGGAAGCCAGATATACATATCAAGGGCAGTGAGCTTCTTTGAAGCCTTGGAATGAAGATTCACAGGTCATCCAGTTGAGAGGGGTGTGCTAATACCCGCTGCTAGAGCATGCTACGTTTCTGTCTGCCCGGGAGCAAAGGCTCCCAAACCCTGGGGGTCAGAAACGTGTCTGGTGGTGGCAGGCCAGTTAGAACTGGTGAGCTAGCAAACGGTTAACTGACAGATTTTTCAGGGGGCACCTCTAAGGTGCCCCGTAGGTGCATGTATTAATAAATCCATCACTGGCATGAGCATAGTTTCACATATGAGATGTTTGATACCAAACATCCCTATCTTCAGTGAAGCCACCAGATAGCTGGGGAACCCGTATTGACCAGGTCCAGCAAATATACTTAAAATGGCTTCCCTGTCTACTACTCACTATGTCTGAGAATCAACAAAGACATTGTGGGGGCATAGCTGCTCTTGCAGATATATCCTCACATATAATCTAATATAATATAATATAATGCACCCTGCCCTTAAGGCTGCAAATCCTGCTGTAGGGGTGACTTACATATATTGCATGCAGTGTTGGGGGACACAGCAGACATGTCATGTTTTCACTTTCAGCTGCACCAAGACATTCAGTCTGCAATGGCAGTCTACATGTGCTATGTCAGGGGTCCCGGAGGGTGGCACAATACATGCTGCAGCTCTTGGGGACCCTCTTTGGTACCTGTGCCCTAGCTGCCAGGTGTACCATTTACTAGGGACTTATAGGGGTGCAAAAGGTATGGCCAACTGGGGAATAATTGCACATTTTTTCAGAGAAAAAGATTAGGCAAAACGTTGGGGTGACAACGCCAAAAAGGGGCACTTTCCTACAATTACTCAAAAAAGCTTGAACAAAAGTAAAAAATAAATTAAAAAAAAGACTCATCAAGTTGACAATACACTGTTGTGTTGCTGCTCCTACAGCAATATGGCTTCCTGACAGCATACATTGTACGGCTTTCCTTCTCCAGGAGGTGCATTACGTCTGCCCTTTGTGAAAGGTCATTTTTGAGCTGTATGTACCACTAACAAATCAGGAGGAACATGACCCAGATGTAAAGTGGCTCCTCCAGAGCAGGAATATACTTTTCCTCCACCCTTGTAGTAACTACTAAGGTCTATACTGCTCATGCTCTTAAGCATGGCCACAAACTGTTCAAACTCAGTCTCTACTAGAACATCTTCCTCTACAAGATTCAACTTGACTTTGATGATCTGAGCATAACAGCAGCTATGCTATGGTACCCTTTGGCAGTGAAGCCCTGACAGGGTACAGCTCTAAGTTGAAATTGTCTTGGGATCCTCATTGTAGTCTTCCTAAAGGTCACCCCCTTATGTGGTGGCAGTGGCCCAAAGTAAGGATAGAACGGTTTCTTACCTGTAACTCCAGTTCTCTCGATGAGGAACCGGTTCAACCACCTGCTTCTGTAAAAGGATGTCGACCTCCGCTTGTAATTGTGGAATGTGGAAATTGGAAGGTTTTGGTGGAATAGTGGAAAATCTGAGCCTGTATCCATTGCAAACAATATTCAGAACCCATGCGTCTTGCGTGGTGTTTTGCCACTTTTTCAGGTTATGCTGAATGCTTCCACCTACCAGAGTGGTTAACGGAAGAGGGGAAGAGAAGAACTTGTGTATCCTTGAGTGGTGTTGTTCAAGTCAGAAGGTGTAAGAGGTAAATCTTGTGGAGATGTCGATCTTTGGGAGGTTTGTGGTAGAGGTGGTATTGGTCTTGGTGACCTGGGATATAGTAGCTGAGGTGTGGGACTTGTGGGTACCTGCTTCCTCTTCCTAGGAACATGATTCAGATGGGTATTTTCGTTGCATCCTATAATGTGCCCAGAGACACTCCCTTGTATAGTGCATTGTGTTTTTGCTTGTAAATCTTTGGATGCAAAGACTCTTGATTCCTCATGGTCTCAAGATAAACACTCTTTTGGTCTGACCACTGGAACTTAGAAAAAGCATTTGGGCAGATGGGAAGGGCGTGTTTTTCCACATACAACACAATCCACAGTCAAAAGCCCTCCTCTCCAAGTCGACGTGATGACATGAAGATAATTTTTTCAGTGACCTTTGTTGGAAATCCAGTGTCTGGAGTGAAATGGCTTGCTTCCGATCGGGTACAATCTTGGAGCTCGAGATGAACGGCTAAACCAGATGGCAGAAAATGAATGCGAGTGGAGTCTTTATCGTCTTGCATTTTTGGCTCCAGGGATAAGTCACAACATTTTGAGAGCAAAGACTTCTGCCAACAGCACCAACTTGTAAAAGTCCACAAAGAAAACTAGATGGCACATGTGTGCAGAGTATGTGAGCAGCCTCTACACATGCTACAAACAGTAACATTTCAGACAAAGCTAATTGTAGTCATTGTAGAAATGTTAAGGAAGGTTTGAGTGTTTGAGGGAGGCAGCAAGTAGGGTCTTGTACAGACCAAGGGCAGGCAGAGAAGGGACCTTGCAGAATGCCTTTTCTGACCACTACCTGGTTGAGGAAGGAGTTGGTCAGTCTTAAATGTCGACAACCGTTGCAAGGATGATTTCCATAACATTAACTGCAGATTAGATTTAAAGCATGGTGGGATATTCTACTATGTAAAAAGCTGCCAAAAGAACAAGGAGTGCGAGTGAGGAGGCACGAATTACTTTTATCTAGAACAGTGGTTCCCAACCTGTGGTCCGCGGACCCCCAGGGGTCCGTGACACATTCCCAGGGGGTCCGCAGGCCTGGGCCAGAAGCAAACACTTGCATTTTTTATATTTATTGCTTCCCTTGAGCAGATTTAAAAGCACTGCAAACTTCCTCCTACATCCAGCCAGCACTTTCAGATAAACAAACACGTCAAGATTACTCTAGTGATTAATGTCCCTGCTGGAGAGGGATGGGAGTTTTGTCTAGTGGCAGTTTTGACTCAAAGGTAGCACAGATGGTTAATATGCCTGCTGCAAAGAACCCGTATCAGGCAAAGAACAGTATTTTATGTGCATAGCACAGTGGGTTACTGCTTTTGTTTCTTTTGTCACTGTGCAGTACATAAGTTACAATCATAATCTAGCACAGTGAGCTATGAACTACCATTAAGGAGTTGCATGCAAACTGCAAGGCACAAATTAGAAAGTTATTTTTTTCCCTAGTGTAAAGAAATGGCTCCCTGTTGCAGTTACCCCCCACTTTTTGCCTGATACTGATGCTGACTTGACTGAGAAGTGTGCTGGGACCCTGCTAACCAGGCCCCAGCACCAGTGTTTTCACCTAAAATGTACCATTGATTCCACAATTGGCACACCCTGGCATCCAGATAAGTCCCTTGTAACTGGTACCTCTGGTACCAAGGGCCCTGATGCCAGGGAAGGTCTCTAAGGGCTGCAGCATGTATTATGCCACCCTAGAGACCCCTCACCCAGCACAGACACACTGCTTACCAGCTTGTGTGTGCTAGTGAGAACAAAATGAGTAAGTCGACATGGCACTCCCCTCAGGGTGCCATGCCAGCCTCTCACTGCCTATGCAGTATAGGTAAGACACCCCTCTAGCAGGCCTTACAGCCCTAAGGCAGGGTGCACTATACCATAGGTGAGGGTACCAGTGCATGAGCACTGTACCCCTACAGTGTCTAAGCAAAACCTTAGACATTGTAAGTGCAGGGTAGCCATAAGAGTATATGGTCTGGGAGTCTGTTTTACACGAACTCCACAGCACCCTAATGGCTACACTGAAAACTGGGAAGTTTGGTATCAAACTTCTCAGCACAATAAATGCACACTGATGCCAGTGTACATTTTATTGTAAAATACACCACAGAGGGCACCTTAGAGGTGCCCCCTGAAACTTAACCTACTATCTGTGTAGGCTGACTAGTTCCAGCAGCCTGCCACACTAGAGACATGTTGCTGGCCCCATGGGGAGAGTGCCTTTGTCACTCTGAGGCCAGTAACAAAGCCTGCACTGGGTGGAGATGCTAACACCTCCCCCAGGCAGGAGCTGTAACACCTGGCGGTGAGCCTCAAAGGCTCACCCCTCTGTCACAGCCCAGCAGGGCACTCCAGCTTAGTGGAGTTGCCCGCCCCCTCCGGCCACAGCCCCCACTTTTGGCGGCAAGGCTGGAGGGAACAAAGAAAGCAACAAGGAGGAGTCACTGGCCAGTCAGGACAGCCCCTAAGGTGTCCTGAGCTGAGGTGACTAACTTTTAGAAATCCTCCATCTTGCAGATGGAGGATTCCCCCAATAGGATTAGGGATGTGACCCCCTCCCCTTGGGAGGAGGCACAAAGAGGGTGTACCCACCCTCAGGGCTAGTAGCCATTGGCTACTAACCCCCCAGACCTAAACACGCCCTTAAATTTAGTATTTAAGGGCTTCCCTGAACCTAAGAAACTAGATTCCTGCAACAACAAGAAGAAGGACTGCCTAGCTGAAAACCCCTGCAGAGGAAGACCAGAAGACAACAACTGCCTTGGCTCCAGAAACTCACCGGCCTGTCTCCTGCCTTCCAAAGAACTCTGCTCCAGCGACGCCTTCCAAAGGGACCAGCGACCTCTGCATCCTCTGAGGACTGCCCTGCTTCGACGACGACAAGAAACTCCCGAGGACAGCGGACCTGCTCCAAAAAGACTGCAACTTTATCCAAAGGAGCAGCTTTAAAGAACCCTGCAATCTCCCCGCAAGAAGCGTGAGACTTGCAACACTGCACCCGGCGACCCCGACTCGGCTGGTGGAGAACCAACACCTCAGGGAGGACCCCCGGACTACTCTACGACTGTGAGTACCAAAACCTGTCCCCCCTCAGCCCCCACAGCGCCGCCTGCAGAGGGAATCCCGAGGCTTCCCCTGACCGCGACTCTCTGAAACCTAAGTCCTGACGCCTGGAAAAGACCCTGCACCCGCAGCCCCCAGGACCGGACTTTCACTGCAGAAGTGACCCCCAGGAGTCCCTCTCCCTTGCCCAAGTGGAGGTTTCCCCGAGGAAGCCCCCCCTTGCCTGCCTGCAGCGCTGAAGAGATCCCTTGATCTCTCATTGACTTCCATTGCGAACCCGACGCTTGTTCTAACACTGCACCCGGCCGCCCCCGCGCCGCTGAGGGTGAAATTTCTGTGTGGGCTTGTGTCCCCCCCGGTGCCCTACAAAACCCCCCTGGTCTGCCCTCCGAAGACGCAGGTACTTACCTGCTGGCAGACTGGAACCGGGGCACCCCCTTCTCTCCATTGAAGCCTATGCGTTTTGGGCACCACTTTGAACTCTGCACCTGACCGGCCCTGAGCTGCTGGTGTGGTAACTTTGGGGTTGCTCTGAACCCCCAACGGTGGGCTACCTTGGACCAAGAACTGAACCCTGTAAGTGTCTTACTTACCTGGTAAAACTACCAAAAACTTACCTCCCCCAGGAACTGTGAAAATTGCACTAAGTGTCCACTTTTAAAATAGCTATTTGTGAATAACTTGAAAAGTATACATGCAATTGAAATGATTCAAAGTTCCTAATGTACTTACCTGCAATACCTTTCAAACAAGATATTACATGTTAAATTTAAACCTGTGGTTCTTAAAATAAACTAAGAAAAGATATTTTTCCATACAAAACCTATTGGCTGGATTTGTCTCGGAGTGTGTGTACCTCATTTATTGTCTATGTGTATGTACAACAAATGCTTAACACTACTCCTTGGATAAGCCTACTGCTCGACCACACTACCACAAAATAGAGCATTAGTATTATCTATTTCTACCACTATTTTACCTCTAAGGGGAACCCTTGGACTCTGTGCATGCTATTCCTTACTTTGAAATAGCACATACAGAGCCAACTTCCTACACCTAGACTTTCATTTTCCTTGCGCTCCTAAAAAAGGGTTGCTTGCATAGAAATACATTCTTATTATTAAAGTCAATGCTAACCACTATGCTGTGTTCTGAATCCTGGGTTTGTGCTTCCCAAGACCAAGCACTCTTAGAAAATGCCTACCATTGTGGATGTTGTGAATGCTACATCTTGTTTTCCCCTGTAAAGAGCTCTGACACCCTACACTGGTATGAGAGGTGCTTTAAAACAAATGAATTACTTGTGATAGAGAGGCTATGGAGGGATGAGAGGCCCTTATGGTTATACTTCCTTTACCCACTACATATTTATGTGAAAAAACCTTCTCAGATCTTATGTACCTAAAAAATAAAAACAGAAATCGCTTGGGAAATGTAGAATCTGACCTGAGGATTCAGCTTTCCTAAATACAACTAAACATTGAGAAGTGAGTCGCCGAGATGCAGTGCCAACCTTCCCATTAAAATGTTTCAATTTTGCATATATTTTCAATATAAAATAATTATATTGTTAGTAATTCAAGCGTTTATTTGGTGTGCACTTGTTTGTGTATTTTTTGCAAATCACTGTTATAATGTTTGAAATTTAAATCATACAAGTTGCTTGGGGGTCCCCGGCTTCCAGTAATGATTCAGTGGGGGTCCTCAGAAGTCAAAAGGTTGGGAACCACTGATCTAGAATGACAAATGTTATTCTCAGCCAAGTTTAAAATTGCTGTTCCTATGGTGCATCCTAATTTGAGACCACACCATGCTCATGAGGTCTATTTCAGCTGTGAAAGGTTATAGATTTAGCCTTCCAACAGCTTTAAAAGACTTTGCAACAACCGGCAAGATGGAAATCAGGTACCCACTTAGTTTTATTTTTAGGGAACGGGGCAGAGAGGTGTTGAGGATTGAGATTTGGTACACTGAGGTGTTAAGTAAGTTAACATTAATTTCTCTGAGAAGTGTGTAAAGGTATGAATGTAAGGAAACAAATGACAGGTTTGGTCTGGCCAACCGTGTTTATGTCATTTTAATTGAGTTACTTCACTAAAAAGTGACCAAGTGAAGCATGGGATTCACGGGCAGCCGGTAGCTCTAGGGAAAGAGTTCCCTTTTTTCATATTATCCTCAAACAGGTGGAAAACTTATCACATTTTTCTGTGGAGTAGTCAGGGATCTGGCCTGGACCAAAAGCTCAAATGAAAAGGAATGGATAAAGTTGCTGGACTGGCAGCATATGACCCAGACCATTTTCAAATTACCCTTTGAAACGAATGAGTGACAGATCAGTGAGCTATGTTGGCAATTTGGTTTTGGTAGGTAGAAGAGTGTTTAGCCCATATACATCTCACTTTGGTGGGATCCTCCTGAATGGTTTAAAAAGAGGTAAAACTCCACTATCAATTTCTGTTGTGAATGATTAAATCAAGTGCACACCTACCCATTCAATAAACTCAGTTTGATCTAGCAAATGCCTACAATGGGTTAGACAAGAGTTTAGTCCAAGCAGTTATTGAATGATGTTCCTTGAGTGTAGGCAAAAGACTGAATACTACAATACAAGCAGATTTTAAATCAGGGACACACAAAACATTCTAGGCCTCCACTACATACATGGCTGGAAGAGGAAGAAAGCATCCTATTCAATATTCTTTTCGCTGATCGTTGCCCATAACTCCATCTCTACATACATTCACATAATTCCCTCAGTGACTACAAGCAAAACAGAGAGGATTCAAAGACACTAAATATTCTCAGCTTATTGCAACCCTTTCTTGGAATCTCATATCAAGGGTCTCCTTTGATGCATATATTTAGTGGCATGAGTTTCTGAAGCAGCAGTACACTCCAAGTGCCCAGCACACCTCATCTCTCTGGTATCTGGCTGTGCTGTAAAATGGAGTTATGTACGGTCTTCATGACTCAGTCAAGGAAGGTGTGATTTGAGACTCTTCTCTAGGAGTGAGGAGTTTGCCAGGAGTTGCAGGGAGAGCTTAATTCAAGAATATTCGAGCTAAGATGAACAATGGTTGTTGTTGAAGTTGGGGGTGGAGTTGTGGGGGAGGGGAGTTTACTTGTAACAAATATCCAAGGAATATTCATATTCCAATACATAGTAAAGAGTTCAGATTGCTTTTATCTGCAAAGTGTAAGCAGTCTCAGTTTACACAGTGTTACTGGTGTTTTACAGTTAATGAATCGGTTTTTCATGCATCACAGAAAAGTTTCATCCTTCTCTATTTTAGCGCGAGAAGACCCTCAACCGATGATCACGTCACCCCACTCCAGTTTTACATACGTTGTTGTTATAGTCTGCAGTGGTGGCATTGCCGAGGATGTCCTGGTATCGCTGAAGGAAGGGACTGAGTCTGCTCTCCAGGTTCCGCAATTCCTGCAGCACCTCACCATAGTCTGAAGGAGATGGGTGGCTGCGAGAGAATGCAAAATCAGAGCACTGTGCCATTCCCAGCATTGCGAAAAAGTAGGTAAGTAAGATTGCTTTGCAGCAAGTAATATTAGAAAACAGGAAAGGATCACGGATAGGACCAGAGAAAGAAAACAAAAACAGGTGCTCACTTTGATACAAGACAAATGTAAAAGGACAAACAAGGAATACAGAGGATGGACAAGTTAACAAAAAAAAAAATAAGAAATCGAAAGCAATTAAAAAAAAAAAGCTGTACCAGAAAGAATATTTCATACATAACAAAAAGGGCTATATGGAGTAAAGTTAAAAGTTATGAATCATGAGAACAAAAAGGAAAGGTGACAGAACACAGGTAAGGAGCAAACAAGAAGAAATGATGCAATACTACTCTAGCAGGAAAACATTTTTTTAAAGGTGCGATTATGCTACAGATTAGACCACAACACAAACACCAGATGGCACTTCCATTAGGAATTCAGTTGTATAAAACCACATTTAAAATCAAGAGAGTAAGGAAAATGAAGGCAAGAGGAAAATGAAGGCTAGAAAGAAAAAGTTGATAGAAAAGTAAGTGTGGAAAGGAAGCAACAGTGGAAGAAAGTGAAATTAAATGAAAGCAAAGGGAAAGCAAACAAATGAAGCAAAGGCCCCCTTACTTTGCCGCTCCTTCAATGGTTGTGGGCCCGGTGGTGATAGAAACGCCTGCTGCTGCTGGGACTGTAGTTGGAGCTGCTGCAGCTGCTGCTGCATAGCTTGTTGCTGTGGTTGACGCACCTTCCCCCATCCGTACTGTCAGGCGAAAACTTGTCTCCAATCTGTGCTCATGTGCGGCTGCCTCAGCGGCAGCCTCTTCCACATCCATGGCTTCTGGGACTATTCCTCCTCCTTCTCCACTCTCCTGGGTTTCCAGGATCTCGGATGGATTGTCCTGGGCAGTAGTTTCGTTCTGCCCCCCATTGGTTTGGCCCTATTCAGCAAAAGTACATTATAGGAACATCAATGTGTGTCCTGTTCAGAAAGGTCTTATCCACTTCCAAACCCAAACAGAAGCCACCGAATTCAAACAGGTTTATGCCCAATACAGTATGCTTTCTTAGTACTGGCGAAAAACAAGTTTTAATAAGTACAATAAAACAGTTAATTCAGAACAAAGCTGGATACATTCTGAAAGGGTCTCTTGAAGTTTAACTACTGACCGACCGGCAAAGAAATCTGAAAAGACAGAAAGGACTTAAGAGCCAAACAATAACCCACACTGTAGAAGCACACAGGACATTTGTGGACCCATCATGCATCTTGCTCATGGAGCTACATTTACAAAACCGTATTAAAACAGAGCACCAAAGGAGATACAAATCATAGAGGAACTGGGGGGCCGCGAAAAGAATAAAACCATGGGGGCTAAGGAGACTTAAATGCAAAAACAGTGAAAGACCCCCAAATGTTGCTCTGCAACACAAACTGCTACTGGCAAGTTAGGATCAAAAGGCCGCTCACTGGGCCAACACGAGTACAAATTAATTTTGAAAACCTTGTTAACATTAGCGATAGCATAAGATCAAGCACAAAGAAGCAAGATGTTAAACTGAGTAGTAACCCATCAAAGTTGCTTACTCTTACCTCCAGCCTAGCAACGATCCTCTGCACATCCCGGAGCATGTGCTGTGCCATCACAAGGCGTAGACGTGGCTCACTCTGCAATAAGATACACAACGTTAGAGGGAGTAGTAAACTCTTTGGTCAAAGCATTTCTAACAGCCAGGGCTTGACAAGGATAAGCCTCAAGTGTAGTGGTCTTGGAGGGTTTATCGGGCTACTTATGATAGCTTGTTACAAAGTCAGTTGACCGAATGTAGGTAGGGGATTATGTATAATCTTTCATTTTGTAATTTCACTACACCCTTCTGTGTAGGTGGATATATTTACAAAAATAATTTACAGGTAGAAAGAATCCTTAACTAATTTTTCAGTGTATGAAGTTTGCTAGGTTAATAGCATGTGAAAGTGAAGAACCAGGGATCACCGAATAGCAGTTACCATGAAAACAAGGACTCAAAGTAGCACAGGACTTTCATTAAATAGTGGTAGTTGTTGTGAATGTAGTTCAGACTTCCTAATTACTCATCACTTGATCTCTTACTGAAACTATCACCAATTATTGTCACCTAGATCCATCTTGAAGCTAAAATAATGCTTGCCATATGGGTGCTTAGAGGTAAACCAAATAAGATGGTGTAGGAAGTTGGCTCTGTATGTGCTATTTCAAAGTAAGGAATAGCATGCACAGAGTCCAAGGGTTCCCCTTAGAGGTAAAATAGTGGTAAAAATAGATAATACTAATGCTCTATTTTGTGGTAGTGTGGTCGAGCAGTAGGCTTATCCAAGGAGTAGTGTTAAGCATTTGTTGTACATACACATAGACAATAAATGAGGTACACACACTCAGAGACAAATCCAGCCAATAGGTTTTTATATAGAAAAATATCTTTTCTTAGTTTATTTTAAGAACCACAGGTTCAAGTTCTACATGTAATAGCTCATTCGAAAGGTATTGCAGGTAAGTACTTTAGGAACTTCAAATCATCAAAATTGCATGTATACTTTTCAAGTTATTGACAAATAGCTGTTTTAAAAGTGGACACTTAGTGCAATTTTCACAGTTCCTAGGGGAGGTAAGTATTTGTTAGTTTTACCAGGTAAGTAAGACACTTACAGGGTTTAGTTCTTGGTCCAAGGTAGCCCACCGTTGGGGGTTCAGAGCAACCCCAAAGTCACCACACCAGCAGCTCAGGGCCGGTCAGGTGCAGAGTTCAAAGTGGAGCCCAAAACACATAGGCTAGAATGGAGAGAAGGGGGTGCCCCGGTTCCGGTCTGCTTGCAGGTAAGTACCCGCGTCTTTGGAGGGCAGACCAGGGGGGTTTTGTAGGGCACCGGGGGGGACACAAGTCCACACAGAAATTTCACCCTCAGCAGCGCGGGGGCGGCCGGGTGCAGCGTAGAAACAAGCGTCGGGTTTGTAATGTTAGTCTATGAGAGATCTCGGGATCTCTTCAGCGCTGCAGGCAGGCAAGGGGGGGATTCCTCGGGGAAACCTCCACTTGGGCAAGGGAGAGGGACTCCTGGGGGTCACTTCTCCAGTGAAAGTCCGGTCCTTCAGGTCCTGGGGGCTGCGGGTGCAGGGTCTCTCCCAGGCGTCGGGACTTTAGGTTCAAAGAGTCGCGGTCAGGGGAAGCCTCGGGATTCCCTCTGCAGGCGGCGCTGTGGGGGTTCAGGGGGGACAGGTTTTGGTACTCACAGTATCAGAGTAGTCCTGGGGTCCCTCCTGAGGTGTTGGATCGCCACCAGCCGAGTCGGGGTCGCCGGGTGCAGTGTTGCAAGTCTCACGCTTCTTGCGGGGAGCTTGCAGGGTTCTTTAAAGCTGCTGGAAACCAAGTTGCAGCTTTTCTTGGAGCAGGTCCGCTGTCCTCGGGAGTTTCTTGTCTTTTCGAAGCAGGGGCAGTCCTCAGAGGATGTCGAGGTCGCTGGTCCCTTCGGAAGGCGTCGCTGGAGCAGGATCTTTGGAAGGCAGGAGACAGGCCGGTGAGTTTCTGGAGCCAAGGCAGTTGTCGTCTTCTGGTCTTCCGCTGCAGGGGTTTTCAGCTGGGCAGTCCTTCTTCTTGTTGCAGGAATCTAATTTTCTAGGGTTCAGGGTAGCCCTTAAATACTAAATTTAAGGGCGTGTTTAGGTCTGGGGGGTTAGTAGCCAATGGCTACTAGCCCTGAGGGTGGGTACACCCTCTTTGTGCCTCCTCCCAAGGGGAGGGGGTCACAATCCTAACCCTATTGGGGGAATCCTCCATCTGCAAGATGGAGGATTTCTAAAAGTTAGAGTCACCTCAGCTCAGGACACCTTAGGGGCTGTCCTGACTGGCCAGTGACTCCTCCTTGTTATTCTCATTATTTTCTCCGGCCTTGCCGCCAAAAGTGGGGCCTGGCCGGAGGGGGCGGGCAACTCCACTAGCTGGAGTGTCCTGCTGGGTTGGCACAAAGGGGGTGAGCCTTTGAGGCTCACCGCCAGGTGTGACAATTCCTGCCTGGGAGAGGTGTTAGCATCTCCACCCAGTGCAGGCTTTGTTACTGGCCTCAGAGTGACAAAGGCACTCTCCCCATGGGGCCAGCAACATGTCTCGGTTTGTGGCAGGCTGCTAAAACTAGTCAGCCTACACAGATAGTCGGTTAAGTTTCAGGGGGCACCTCTAAGGTGCCCTCTGGGGTGTATTTTACAATAAAATGTACACTGGCATCAGTGTGCATTTATTGTGCTGAGAAGTTTGATACCAAACTTCCCAGTTTTCAGTGTAGCCATTATGGTGCTGTGGAGTTCGTGTTTGACAGACTCCCAGACCATATACTCTTATGGCTACCCTGCACTTACAATGCCTAAGGTTTTGTTTAGACACTGTAGGGGTACCATGCTCATGCACTGGTACCCTCACCTATGGTATAGTGCACCCTGCCTTAGGGCTGTAAGGCCTGCTAGAGGGGTGTCTTATCTATACTGCATAGGCAGTGAGAGGCTGGCATGGCACCCTGAGGGGAGTGCCATGTCGACTTACTCGTTTTGTCCTCACTAGCACACACAAGCTGGTAGGCAGTGTGTCTGTGCTGAGTGAGAGGTCTCCAGGGTGGCATAAGACATGCTGCAGCCCTTAGAGACCTTCCTGGGCATCAGGGCCCTTGGTACTAGAAGTACCAGTTACAAGGGACTTATCTGGGTGCCAGGGTCTGCCAATTGTGGATACAAAAGTACAGGTTAGGGAAAGAACACTGGTGCTGGGGCCTGGTTAGCAGGCCTCAGCACACTTTCAATTGTAAACATAGCATCAGCAAAGGCAAAAAGTCAGGGGGCAACCATGCCAAGGAGGCATTTCCTTACACAACCCCCCCCCAAACGAAAGAGGATGAGACTAACCTTTCCCAAGAGAGTCTTCATTTTCTAAGTGGAAGAACCTGGAAAGGCCATCTGCATTGGCATGGGCAGTCCCAGGTCTGTGTTCCACTATAAAGTCCATTCCCTGTAGGGAGATGGACCACCTCAACAGTTTAGGATTTTCACCTTTCATTTGCATCAGCCATTTGAGAGGTCTGTGGTCAGTTTGAACTAGGAAGTGAGTCCCAAAGAGGTATGGTCTCAGCTTCTTCAGGGACCAAACCACAGCAAAGGCCTCCCTCTCAATGGCACTCCAACGCTGCTCCCTGGGGAGTAACCTCCTGCTAATGAAAGCAACAGGCTGGTCAAGGCCATCATCATTTGTTTGGGACAAAACTGCCCCTATCCCATGTTCAGAGGCATCAGTCTGCACAATGAACTGCTTAGAATAATCTGGAGCTTTGAGAACTGGTGCTGAGCACATTGCCTGTTTCAGGGTGTCAAAGGCCTGTTGGCAGTCCACAGTCCAGTTCACTTTCTTGGGCATTTTCTTGGAGGTGAGCTCAGTGAGGGCTGTCACAATGGATCCATATCCCTTCACAAACCTCCTGTAGTACCCAGTCAAGCCAAGGAATGCCCTGACTTGAGTCTGGGTTTTTGGAGCTACCCAGTCCAGAATAGTCTGGATCTTGGGTTGGAGTGGCTGAACTTGGCCTCCACCTACAAGGTGTCCCAAGTAAACCACAGTTCCCTGCCCTATCTGGCATTTGGATGCCTTGATAGAGAGGCCTGCAGATTGCAGAGCCTTCAAAACCTTCCTCAGGTGGACCAGGTGATCCTGCCAGGTGGAGCTAAAGACAGCAATATCATCAAGATAAGCTGTGCTAAAGGACTCCAAGCCAGCAAGGACTTGATTCACCAACCTTTGGAAGGTGGCAGGGGCATTCTTTAAACCAAAGGGCATAACAGTAAACTGATAATGCCCATCAGGTGTGGAGAATGCTGTCTTTTCTTTTGCTCCAGGTGCCATTTTTATTTGCCAGTACCCTGCTGTCAAGTCAAAGGTACTTAGAAATTTGGCAGCACCTAATTTATCAATGAGCTCATCAGCTCTTGGAATTGGATGAGCATCTGTCTTGGTGACAGAATTGAGCCCTCTGTAGTCCACACAAAACCTCATCTCTTTCTTTCCATCTGTGGTGTGAGGTTTGGGGACTAAGACCACTGGGCTAGCCCAGGGGCTGTCAGAGCGCTCAATGACTCCCAATTCCAGCATCTTGTGGACTTCCACCTTGATGCTTTCCTTAACATGGTCAGACTGTCTAAAGATTTTGTTCTTGACAGGCATGCTGTCTCCTGTGTCCACATCATGGGTACACAGGTGTGTCTGACCAGGGGTTAAGGAGAAGAGTTCAGGAAACTGTTGTAGGACTCTCCTACAATCAGCTTGCTGTTGGCCAGAGAGGGTGTCTGAGTAGATCACTCCATCTACTGTACCATCTTTTGGGTCTGATGACAGAAGATCAGGGAGAGGTTCACTCTCTGCCTCCTGATCCTCATCTGTTACCATCAACAGATTGACATCAGCCCTGTCGTGGAAGAGCTTAAGGCGGTTTACATGGATCACCCTTTTGGGGCTCCTGCTTGTGCCCAGGTCCACCAAGTAGGTGACCTGACTCTTCCTCTCTAGTACTGGGTAAGGGCCACTCCATTTGTCCTGGAGTGCCCTGGGAGCCACAGGCTCCAGAACCCAGACTTTCTGCCCTGGTTGGAACTCAACCAGTGCAGCCTTTTGGTCATACCAAAACTTCTGGAGCTGTTGGCTGGCCTCAAGGTTTTTGGTTGCCTTTTCCATGTACTCTGCCATTCTAGAGCGAAGGCCAAGTACATAGTCCACTATGTCCTGTTTAGGCTCATGGAGAGGTCTCTCCCAGCCTTCTTTAACAAGGGCAAGTGGTCCCCTTACAGGATGACCAAACAGAAGTTCAAAGGGTGAGAACCCTACTCCCTTCTGTGGTACCTCCCTGTAAGCGAAAAGCAGACATGGCAGGAGGACATCCCATCTCCTTTTGAGTTTTTCTGGGAGCCCCATGATCATGCCTTTTAATGTCTTGTTGAATCTCTCAACTAAGCCATTAGTTTGTGGATGGTAAGGTGTAGTGAATTTATAAGTCACTCCACACTCATTCCACATGTGTTTTAGGTATGCTGACATGAAGTTGGTACCTCTGTCAGACACCACCTCCTTAGGGAAACCCACTCTGGTAAAGATACCAATGAGGGCCTTGGCTACTGCAGGGGCAGTAGTTGACCTAAGGGGAATAGCTTCAGGATACCTGGTAGCATGATCCACTACTACCAGGATATACATATTTCCTGAGGCTGTGGGAGGTTCCAGTGGACCAACTATGTCCACACCCACTCTTTCAAAGGGAACCCCCACCACTGGAAGTGGAATGAGGGGGGCCTTTGGATGCCCACCTGTCTTACCACTGGCTTGACAGGTGGGGCAGGAGAGGCAAAACTCCTTAACCATGCTGGACATATTGGGCCAGTAGAAGTGGTTGACTAACCTCTCCCACGTCTTGGTTTGTCCCAAATGTCCAGCAAGGGGAATGTCATGGGCCAATGTTAGGATGAACTCTCTGAACAGCTGAGGCACTACCACTCTCCTAGTGGCACCAGGTTTGGGGTCTCTGGCCTCAGTGTACAGGAGCCCATCTTCCCAATAGACCCTATGTGTTCCATTTTTCTTGCCTTTGGACTCTTCAGCAGCTTGCTGCCTAAGGCCTTCAAGAGAGGGACAGGTTTCTTGTCCCTTACACAGCTCATCCCTTGAGGGTCCCCCTGGGCCTAAGAGCTCAACCTGATAAGGTTCAAGCTCCAAAGGCTCAGTTCCCTCAGAGGGCAGAACTTCTTCCTGAGAAGAGAGGTTCCCTTTCTTTTGCTGTGTTGCAGTTGGTTTCCCAACTGACTTTCCTGTTCTCTTGGTAGGCTGGGCCATCGTTCCAGACTCCAGCTCTACTTTTTCACCCTGTGCCTTGCATTGTGCTCTTGTTTTCACACACACCAGTTCAGGGATACCCAGCATTGCTGCATGGGTTTTTAGCTCTACCTCAGCCCATGCTGAGGACTCCAGGTCATTTCCAAGCAGACAGTCCACTGGGATATTTGAGGAGACCACCACCTGTTTCAGGCCATTGACCCCTCCCCATTCTAAAGTAACCATTGCCATGGGATGTACTTTTCTCTGATTGTCAGCGTTGGTGACTGTGTAAGTTTTTCCAGTCAGGTATTGGCCAGGGGAAACCAGTTTCTCTGTCACCATGGTGACACTGGCACCTGTATCCCTCAGGCCCTCTATTCTAGTCCCATTAATTAAGAGTTGCTGTCTGTATTTTTGCATGTTAGGCGGCCAGACAGCTAGTGTGGCTAAATCCACCCCACCCTCAGAAACTAGAGTAGCTTCAGTGTGGACCCTGATTTGCTCTGGGCACACTGTTGATCCCACTTGGAGACTAGCCATACCAGTGTTACCTGGATGGGAGTTTGGAGTGGAACCTTTCTTGGGACAGGCCTTGTCTCCAGTTTGGTGTCCATGCTGTTTACAGCTATGACACCAGGCCTTTTTGGGATCAAAGTTTTTACCCTTGTACCCATTGTTTTGTGAAGAGGCTCTGGGCCCACCCTCCTGTGCAGGTTTTTGGGGGCCTGTAGAAGACTCTTTACTATTTTTAGTTTTGGTTGTCTCATCACCCTTCTGCTGGGGAGTCTTTGTGACCCCTTTCTTTTGGTCACCCCCTGTTGAAGTCTTGGACACCCTTGTCTTGACCCAATGGTCCGCCTTCTTTCCCAATTCTTGGGGAGAAATTGGTCCTAGGTCTACCAGATGCTGATGCAGTTTATCATTGAAACAATTACTTAACAGGTGTTCTTTCACAAATAAATTGTACAGCCCATCATAATTACTTACACCACTGCCTTGAATCCAACCATCTAGTGTTTTCACTGAGTAGTCAACAAAGTCAACCCAGGTCTGGCTCGAGGATTTTTGAGCCCCCCTGAACCTAATCCTGTACTCCTCAGTGGAGAATCCAAAGCCCTCAATCAGGGTACCCTTCATGAGGTCATAAGATTCTGCATCTTGTCCAGAGAGTGTGAGGAGTCTATCCCTACACTTTCCTGTGAACATTTCCCAAAGGAGAGCACCCCAGTGAGATCTGTTCACTTTTCTGGTTACACAAGCCCTCTCAAAAGCTGTGAACCATTTGGTGATGTCATCACCATCTTCATATTTAGTTACAATCCCTTTGGGGATTTTCAACATGTCAGGAGAATCTCTGACCCTATTTATGTTGCTGCCACCATTGATGGGTCCTAGGCCCATCTCTTGTCTTTCCCTCTCTATGGCTAGGATCTGTCTTTCCAAAGCCAACCTTTTGGCCATCCTGGCTAACTGGATGTCCTCTTCACTGGAGTTATCCTCAGTGATTTCAGAGTTGTTGGTCCCTCCTGTGAGGGAACCAGCATCCCTGACTATTATTTGTGGAGTCAGGGCTTGAGAAGCCCTGCTCTCCCTAAGTAGGACTGGAGGGGGGGAATTTCCCTCCAAGTCACTATCTTCATCCTCTGAGTTGCCATCCTCAGAGGGGTCGGCCTTTTCAAACTCTGCCAAAAGCTCCTGGAGCTGTACTTTGGTAGGTTTGGGGCCCATTGCTATTTTCTTTAGTTTACAGAGTGACCTTAGCTCTCTCATCTGTAGATGGAGGTAAGGTGTGGTGTCGAGTTCCACCACATTCACATCTGTGCTAGACATTATGCTTCTAAAAGTTGGAATACTTTTTAAGAAACTAAAACTGGTTCTAGAATCTAATTCAAACTTTTACAAACTTTTAAACTCTAAAAGAAATGCTAAACAGGATCTAACACAAGGCCCTAGCAGGTCTTTTAAGAATTTAGAAAACTTTTCAAATTGCAAAAATCAATTTCTAATGACAATTTTGGAATTTGTCGTGTGATCAGGTATTGGCTGAGTAGTCCAGCAAATGCAAAGTCTTGTACCCCACCGCTGATCCACCAATGTAGGAAGTTGGCTCTGTATGTGCTATTTCAAAGTAAGGAATAGCATGCACAGAGTCCAAGGGTTCCCCTTAGAGGTAAAATAGTGGTAAAAATAGATAATACTAATGCTCTATTTTGTGGTAGTGTGGTCGAGCAGTAGGCTTATCCAAGGAGTAGTGTTAAGCATTTGTTGTACATACACATAGACAATAAATGAGGTACACACACTCAGAGACAAATCCAGCCAATAGGTTTTTATATAGAAAAATATCTTTTCTTAGTTTATTTTAAGAACCACAGGTTCAAGTTCTACATGTAATAGCTCATTCGAAAGGTATTGCAGGTAAGTACTTTAGGAACTTCAAATCATCAAAATTGCATGTATACTTTTCAAGTTATTGACAAATAGCTGTTTTAAAAGTGGACACTTAGTGCAATTTTCACAGTTCCTAGGGGAGGTAAGTATTTGTTAGTTTTACCAGGTAAGTAAGACACTTACAGGGTTTAGTTCTTGGTCCAAGGTAGCCCACCGTTGGGGGTTCAGAGCAACCCCAAAGTCACCACACCAGCAGCTCAGGGCCGGTCAGGTGCAGAGTTCAAAGTGGAGCCCAAAACACATAGGCTAGAATGGAGAGAAGGGGGTGCCCCGGTTCCGGTCTGCTTGCAGGTAAGTACCCGCGTCTTTGGAGGGCAGACCAGGGGGGTTTTGTAGGGCACCGGGGGGGACACAAGTCCACACAGAAATTTCACCCTCAGCAGCGCGGGGGCGGCCGGGTGCAGCGTAGAAACAAGCGTCGGGTTTGTAATGTTAGTCTATGAGAGATCTCGGGATCTCTTCAGCGCTGCAGGCAGGCAAGGGGGGGATTCCTCGGGGAAACCTCCACTTGGGCAAGGGAGAGGGACTCCTGGGGGTCACTTCTCCAGTGAAAGTCCGGTCCTTCAGGTCCTGGGGGCTGCGGGTGCAGGGTCTCTCCCAGGCGTCGGGACTTTAGGTTCAAAGAGTCGCGGTCAGGGGAAGCCTCGGGATTCCCTCTGCAGGCGGCGCTGTGGGGGCTCAGGGGGGACAGGTTTTGGTACTCACAGTATCAGAGTAGTCCTGGGGTCCCTCCTGAGGTGTTGGATCGCCACCAGCCGAGTCGGGGTCGCCGGGTGCAGTGTTGCAAGTCTCACGCTTCTTGCGGGGAGCTTGCAGGGTTCTTTAAAGCTGCTGGAAACCAAGTTGCAGCTTTTCTTGGAGCAGGTCCGCTGTCCTCGGGAGTTTCTTGTCTTTTCGAAGCAGGGGCAGTCCTCAGAGGATGTCGAGGTCGCTGGTCCCTTCGGAAGGCGTCGCTGGAGCAGGATCTTTGGAAGGCAGGAGACAGGCCGGTGAGTTTCTGGAGCCAAGGCAGTTGTCGTCTTCTGGTCTTCCGCTGCAGGGGTTTTCAGCTGGGCAGTCCTTCTTCTTGTTGCAGGAATCTAATTTTCTAGGGTTCAGGGTAGCCCTTAAATACTAAATTTAAGGGCGTGTTTAGGTCTGGGGGGTTAGTAGCCAATGGCTACTAGCCCTGAGGGTGGGTACACCCTCTTTGTGCCTCCTCCCAAGGGGAGGGGGTCACAATCCTAACCCTATTGGGGGAATCCTCCATCTGCAAGATGGAGGATTTCTAAAAGTTAGAGTCACCTCAGCTCAGGACACCTTAGGGGCTGTCCTGACTGGCCAGTGACTCCTCCTTGTTATTCTCATTATTTTCTCCGGCCTTGCCGCCAAAAGTGGGGCCTGGCCGGAGGGGGCGGGCAACTCCACTAGCTGGAGTGTCCTGCTGGGTTGGCACAAAGGGGGTGAGCCTTTGAGGCTCACCGCCAGGTGTGACAATTCCTGCCTGGGAGAGGTGTTAGCATCTCCACCCAGTGCAGGCTTTGTTACTGGCCTCAGAGTGACAAAGGCACTCTCCCCATGGGGCCAGCAACATGTCTCGGTTTGTGGCAGGCTGCTAAAACTAGTCAGCCTACACAGATAGTCGGTTAAGTTTCAGGGGGCACCTCTAAGGTGCCCTCTGGGGTGTATTTTACAATAAAATGTACACTGGCATCAGTGTGCATTTATTGTGCTGAGAAGTTTGATACCAAACTTCCCAGTTTTCAGTGTAGCCATTATGGTGCTGTGGAGTTCGTGTTTGACAGACTCCCAGACCATATACTCTTATGGCTACCCTGCACTTACAATGCCTAAGGTTTTGTTTAGACACTGTAGGGGTACCATGCTCATGCACTGGTACCCTCACCTATGGTATAGTGCACCCTGCCTTAGGGCTGTAAGGCCTGCTAGAGGGGTGTCTTATCTATACTGCATAGGCAGTGAGAGGCTGGCATGGCACCCTGAGGGGAGTGCCATGTCGACTTACTCGTTTTGTCCTCACTAGCACACACAAGCTGGTAGGCAGTGTGTCTGTGCTGAGTGAGAGGTCTCCAGGGTGGCATAAGACATGCTGCAGCCCTTAGAGACCTTCCTGGGCATCAGGGCCCTTGGTACTAGAAGTACCAGTTACAAGGGACTTATCTGGGTGCCAGGGTCTGCCAATTGTGGATACAAAAGTACAGGTTAGGGAAAGAACACTGGTGCTGGGGCCTGGTTAGCAGGCCTCAGCACACTTTCAATTGTAAACATAGCATCAGCAAAGGCAAAAAGTCAGGGGGCAACCATGCCAAGGAGGCATTTCCTTACAGATGGCTTACTTCCAGGACAACAGCCATCTACAAAAACTTTGGATACCAACACCCAGCTAACCACGGTGACTAATCCAAGTACCAAACATTAATGATCTGGCCACCAAGAAACTTTGCTTCTCGTGAAAAAGCACCCTTGAGGGAAAGTGTTAAGTTTTGTGCGAGCCAATCATCTAGTGAAAGTGTAGTTTTCAAAAGTTCATTACAAAGTATCACTTAGTGGCAACCTACAGGCATTGCTGGATAAGGAACAGCTCCCTCTTCTTCACGTATCCATAGCCACTCTACACCAGCTTTAAACAGGACATACCGTCATGTTCAAATGAAGGGTTCTTCACTCCCACCAGTAGCCACTTTGGCTCCTACCTGTGCCATCCCCCACTTCCACAGAATGGAACATCCAGTCTCCAAGTTTCTCATCAAATCCCACTTCTTCCATCCCAAGACAAAATGTAAAATTAAAATTAAATAGTTTCTCTGTCAGGGCACACAAACGTTAGGTTAGAAAATCTTCCGTTTACACTAGACCCCCACTAATACTGGCCTTGCTTCCTTTTCTACATTTTGTTCACTTTCATTTTGAAAGCAACTTGTTGAAGAATTAAGGATTGGGGGCTATGAAGCATACTGTATATTTAACTTTTTGTAGCAGCCAAAATAATCATATTCCTTTAATATTCTCTCACATTGATATGAACAATGATGTCATAGAAGATGTCAGGAGATGTCATAAGTAATGTAATATGTGGGGTAATTGCCTGCGCATGGCAAGGGAGCGAGTAATAGTTACATTAAGCAAGAGTTAGTTACTTGAGATAACCGCTGAATATCTATGGTTTAGAGTTTAAAACCTTACATTGTAACTGAACATTTCATCTAACTATAACATTACTTTAACTCTTGTTTTTTTGAGTGAATTTCTATGGTTAACGAAATGTAACATTTTATGACCACACGTAAAGATTACCCCCACCGCGATTAAATTTTAACCAGATGTAGATTTCAATAATATACACAATACAATGTTTATTACTGATTAGTTATTAATTTTAATTTGTAGGGATCTGATTGCAATAAACCCCCTCTACTTTTTGCCTGATTTTGGATGCAACTTCGATTAAGGTGAACCTGGGTCCTGCTAACCAGGTCCCTACTGCCAGTGTTCCTTCCCTAAAACAAGGACACCTGATCCCCAAGTGACCAGGACCTTCCGCCCAGACAAGCCCTAGTAAATGGTACCCCCCTGGTACCTAGGGAATGGGCCTTTCAAGAGGGCCCCTCAGAGCTGCAGCACAACTTGCCCCCCTCTGAGAGACCCAGCACCAGCCTTATACAGACTGCCATGACAGGCTGCTTGACAAGGTGCTCCCAAAATTGAACACGACATGGCATGTTCCCTAAACACTGCATGCAATACACGTAAGTCAACTCACTAGCAGGCCTTACAGCCCTAAGGCAGGGTGCATTATAGTACATGTGAGGGCATATATAAATGAGCAGATATGCCCCTGCTTTGTCGATTCTCAGACATAGTAAGTGTACAATGAAGCCATTTTAAATGCATGTGCTGGACACTGATCATTACAAGTTCCCCAGCTCCATGATGGTTTCTATGAACCCCGGGATGTTTGGTGTAAGGAAATGCCTCCTTGCCATGGTTACCCCCTGACTTTTTGCCTTTTCCTGATACCAAGTTATGATTGAAAGTGTGCTGGGACCCTGCTAACCAGGCCCCAGCACCAGTGTTTTTTCCCTAAGCTGTACCTTTGCTTCCACAATTGGCACAGACCTGGCACTCAGATATGTCCTTTGTAAATGGTACCCCTGGTACCAAGGGCCCTGATGCCAGGGAAGGTCTCTAAGGGCTGCAGCATGTCGTATGCCACCCTGGGGACCCCTCACTCAGCACATGCACATTGCCTCACAGCTTGTGTGTGCTGGTGGGGAGAAAATGGGGGTGGGCTGCTGGGGGGGAGAAAATGACTAAGTCCACATGGCACTCCCCTCAGTGCGCCATGACAACCTCACACTGCTGGTGGCATAGGTATGGCACCCGTCTAGCAGGCCTCACAGCCCTAACGCAGGGTGCACTATACCACAAGTGAGGGCATTTGTGTGTGCATGAGCACTATGCCCCTACAGTGTCTAAGCCAAACCTTAGACATTGTAAGTGCAGGGTAGCCATAAGAGTATATGGTCAGGGAGTCTGTCAAACAGAAACTCCACAGTTCCATAATGGCTTCACTGAAATCTGGGAAGTTTGGTATCAAACTTCTCAGCACAATAAATGCACACGGATGCCAGTGTGGAATTAATTGCAAAAATGCACCGAGAGGGCATCTTAGAGATGCCCCCTGAATACCAATTCGACTCCCAGTGTTAGGCTGACCAGTTTCTGCCAGCCTGCCACAACCAGACGACTTGCTGGCCACATTGGGAGAGTGCCTTTGTCACTCTGTGGCCAGGAACAAAGCCTGTACTGGGTGGAGGTGCTTCTCACCTCCCCCTGCAGGAACTGAAACACCTGGCGGTGAGCCTCAAAGGCTCACCCCTTTTGTTACAACGCCCCAGGGCATCCCAGCTAGTGGAGATGCCCGCCCCTCCGGCCACTGCCCCCGCTTTTGGCCGCAAGGCTGGAGGAGATGAGAAAAACAAGGAGTCACCCCACCAGTCAGGACATCCCCTAAGGTATCCTGAGCAGAGGTGACCCCTGCCTTTAGAAATCCTCCATCTTAGTTTTGGAGGATTCCCCCAATAGGATTAGGGATGTGCCCCCTTCCCCTCAGGGAGGAGGCACAAAGAGGGTGTAGCCACCCTCCAGGACAGTAGCCATTGGCTACTGCCCTCCTGACCTAAACACACCCATAAATTCAATATTTAGGGGCAACCCAGAACCCAGGAAATCAGATTCCTGCAACCTGAACTAAGGACTACTAACCTACAAGCCTGCAGAGATGATGGAAGATGTCAACTGCTTAGGCCCCAGCACAACCGGCCTGTCTCCTGACTCGAAAACCTGCAACCAGCGACCCATCCAACAAGGACCAGCGACCTCTGAAGCCTCAGAGGACTGCCCTGAACACCAGGGCCAAGAAACTCCCGTGAGCAGCGGCTCTGCTCAACAACCAGCAACACTCTTGCAACTTTTCTACAACATTCAAAGACCTCACTCTTCCCGTCGGAAGCGTGAGACTTCACACTCTGCATCCGACGCCCCCGGCTTGAGATCCAGAGAATAAACACCACAGGGAGGACTCCCAGGCAACTGCGACCTGGTGTGTAGCCAGAGACAACCTGCCTGGACCACCACAGCGACACCTGCAGAGCGAATCCAGAGGTTCCCCCTGACCGCGACTGCCTGTAACAAGGGACCAGACGTCTGGACCAAGCACAGCACCCCCAGCCCCTAGGACCAGAAGGAACCGAACTTCAATGCAGGAGTGACCCCCAGGTGACCCTCTGCCTAGCCCAGGTGGTGGCTGGCCAAAGAAGCCCCCCTGTGCCCTGCCTGCACCGCTAGATTGACCCCCGGGTCCCTCCATTGAAACTACTACAAAACCAGACACCTGCTTTGCACACTGCACCCGGCCGCTATTGTGCCGCTGAGGGTGCGTTTTGTGTGCCTAATTGTGTTCCCCCCCCCCAGTGCTCTACAAAACCCCCCTGGTTTGCCCCCGCCCGGATGACACGGGTACTCACCTGCTGGCAGACCGGAACCGGAGCACCCCTGTTCTCCATAGGCACCTATGTGTTTTGGGCACCTCTTTGACCTCTGCACCTGACCGGCCCTGAGCTGCTGGTGTGGTAACTTTTGGGTTGCCTTGAACCCCCAACGGTGGGCTGCCTATGCCCAGGAACTGAGACTTGTAAGTGTCTTAATTACCTCAAAATCTAACCAATATTTACCTCCATTACTTTTAAAATAGCTTATTGCCATTTTAACAAAAAACGGTATATGATATTGCTCTAAATCAAAGTTCCTAACTTACCTGTGTGGAGTACCTTGCATTTTATGTATTTACTTCAAATCTTGAACTTGTGGTTCTAAAAATAAATTAAGAAAATATATTTTTCTATTTTAAAACCTATTGGCCTGGAGTAAGTCTTTGAGTGTGTGTTCCTCATTTATTGCCTGTGTGTGTACAGCAAATGCTTACCACTACCCTCTGATATGCCTACTGCTCAACCACACTACCACAAAATAGAGCATTAGAATTATCTAATTTTGCCACTATCTCACTTCTAAGGGGAATCCTTGGACTCTGTGCACACTATCTCTTACTTTGAGATAGAATATACAGAGACAACGTCCTACATTTGGTATCAAACATCTCAGAATAATCAACTCTCAATGACCCCAGTGATGGATTTATTTTAAAAAAAAAAATGCACACAGAGGTCACCTTAGAAGTTTTCTTGAAACCCTACCAGCTACTAGTGTGTTGAGTGACTGGTCCTGGCCAGTTCAACTACCTGGCATGTTTCTGGACCCCCATGGTGAGAGCCAGTGCTCTCAAGGCCCAGAGACAAAACCCCGCACTGGGCAGAGGTGTTACCTCCTCTTCCAAGCAGGATGGACATTCCAGGGCGGGGAGCTTCAAAGGCCTTGCCACCTTTGTAATGCCACTCAGGTCTCTACAGATGGCGGAGATGATACCAGCTTGATGTCCAGACCCCACTTTAAGCTGCAGCACAGGCAGAAAAAATAGTTAAATTAGGAGGAATGACCCCACTACTCACCTATAAGCAACACTGCAGTGGATACCCAGACTCCATTGGATGCCCAATGCTGTGTTGGCACACAGCACCAGGCTACTCCGTGCCGCTGAGGGTATAAGTTTGGTGCTGCCTTGTGAACATCTAACCACAAAAAGGCCTTGTATTTTGTGATACAATGGTTCACATAAAATGCACCCACACAGCCAGTCCCTAGGTGGCACTGCATTATAGCCTGGTAAATGCTTGTGAAAAATATGCTAAGTTCTCCTTGGATCGCAGTTTCAATGACCCAGGAGGCTTACATTTTTTTGGGAGTGTTGCTAAAGGGGGGGGGGGGGCTGCGGAACTTCCTGCAGCACCCAACAATATTAAAAAAAAAAAAAAATGGTGATGCCCCTGTCCCTTTCTAGGGACATCACAAAAAACTAAATATATGTCAATAGCTTCAAACCCCCTCCCCCGGCATTATTGGGCACTCCGTTTGAAGGAGCAGTGAATAATAAATGAGCAACTGTAGCCAATCAAGTATTTTGCACTCTTTTCTTCTTTATGATTCTTCTGGGTGTCCCAGTCCCACCCAGGGCAACCACTTTTTTGGCAGATGTGGGAAGGCCCATGATTCCAACACCACTACAAACTCCCCTGCTTGCACCAATCATAGCAGGAGCCAGCACTGCTCCAATCTCACAGTAGTTTTCTTTTGCTCCAATGGGTGGAAGCAAAGTATTTTTCCTGCTGTGTGCCTGTACGGGGAAGTCATTCTCAAAGTAATTCAGTGTCAGTGCCATATGAACGCAATCCAGGATGAATTCAATTGGTGTAATGGACTCCCAGTCAGTGTATAAATGACATGTAGTGTTTTTTCCTGGTAGATACTAGAATATAATGCTTCGACATCCATGGTTACCGTATTCGATACTGGGTTCAAATCCTTGGCGCATTACCTGTGAAAGAACGTTTCTGGGATATGTTTTTCACTTTGGAAAGGCTCTGCACAAAAGCTAGAAGAGTTCTCAATTGGATCATTAACAACCCCCTTCCTCAAATTTACATTTGCTTATAGCAGGACTGAAACAGGATAGCAGAGTTGTCGCGTAGGTTCTCATTATCCTAATGAGACTACTGCATTTGGGCAGTAGAATCACTCGTACTGCGGGGACTGAGTCTGATCCAACACCATGTGACGCCCGTCAGCCTAATCCAGGTTGTTCCGGCTATTTAGCAATGCCTCATCTCCACCCAAGAGCAAGGATAATGGAGGCAACTGGGCGCATGACATACATGACTCCTCAGGGGAATCGTGGTCACTCAGATCTCATCCGTTTCTCTCAGTTGCATTAGTCTCATGTATGCAAGGACAATCAGAGGCAGAGTAAAGTTCAATAAGGTTTTATTGACGTAACTGCACCTTAGATAATAAAGAATGTATTGCAATAACTAGGAAGATGAAGCACAATAAGATTAAAATGGTGACGAGGAGAGTAAAACACAAGAATAATGCTACCATACTGTCACTAAGGTTTGTAGAGATAGTTCCGCCCTAAGCTATGTTAGACCACAGCAAGCTCTAATTCTGCCTTTCTGGTTCCCCCTGGGAAGACATCATCCCTCATACCTGAGCAAGAGGCCTGTAGTCTACCATAAGCAGCTGTAGCGAGGCGATCAGCAATCAGCATATGGTCGTGGTTATCTGCCTGGAATCTCCTTCTAATGTACATGGGTCAAAGTAGTTTTTTTTAATAATAAAACAGCTGATGTTCAAAGAAAGGATCCCAACGTGAGAGCGTGTATGTTTCTGTGAACATTGGAGACAAAGCATACCACTTTTGCCAGCAACCTATCTTACTGCACCCTTGAGAAAAGCACAGGGTGAGAGAAATGTCTTGTTTAAGAACGCAGTGCTGACCTAGACGAAGAACAGCTAGATAGAGAAAATAAAACAAGACTGCAAATGTAGCTAATGTTAAAATAATTAAACAAAGCTGAATAAAATATATCTAGGTTAAAGTGCACAGCGGCAGGCCTAGTTTGCTAAAATAACATGCATAAAACTATAGCTAGAATGGCTATACAACACCCTCCCCTTGCCGGTTCAAAGGTGGTCCCAAGCCTGATCTAATATATAAAAGCCACTAAAATGCATCCTAAAGCATATATACAGGAATGTCAATGTTATGCCATTAAGTATGTTTGACCACGGACTGTTTCTCACCACTGCGCATATTAGTTGTTCAATGTTCACCAGTAGCACATTTCTGAATTCAGGTTAGCTGCCTATTGGCTTTAACGTGGAGTTAGACATTGCAGTTGACACTTTGCAAATGAGTTGTGTTTTTCCACACGGTAAACCAAGCTGTGTTTTTTTTCCCCTGTATTTTGTTCTCACCAAACCCTAGCATGATAAGGGAGCGCATATTTAGTTTTTTTTCCCCTCTAGTCAGTCGTGGGAAAAGAACGGGCCTTGGAGACCTGGCCAACCTTCAATGCTTGAAGTCAGAGTCATTTTTTAAGTCACCAATTGAATCCGTGATAATTAAAGATAAGAAATCTTCCACTTCGTCCAGTGGTAAAGTGGAAAGTTCCTTGCCAAGGAAAACCAAGGAGCGTTCGTGTTTCCAAGCCTGAGCTCCAGCTGAGGCAGCAGTATTCCGTGGTGTGCCCAACAGTGAGTTTAGAGATGCATGATCCACAAAGGGCAACTCAAACAGCTTCCCGTAGCAAACGCACCCTCAGCGACCAATGAAACCAAGCGCTGCGTAGAAAGACAAACTTTCAGTGCACATTAAAAAGGGCACCAGAGGCACCGAAAGATGGGCTGCACACAATGTAAAATCAGTGTGAATGACAGAGACCAGTCACACTCCAATCGCTCCAGGAGTGGTGCTCCAAAGTACTGCATCATGCGTTCACGACAGCTGCGCTGGTGAAGGCGCCTTCAGTCCTCCTTTTTGTGACAAGACAGCCATTATGCAGAAAAAGCAGCAACAACAAAATGCCACGTATTATAGCCAAAGTTAACAGAAATCCCCCGAAAATACTGGAAAAATATTGTGTATGGCTGAAGGTATTAAAACCATAATGGAGAAGGTGTGAATGAAACCAGAACCAACAGCCTTAAAATAATATCCGTATTATTACATCATTCAAAGAAAGTTTAAACACATATGGTATTTGTAAGGAAATGCCTCCTTGGCATGGTCCCCCCCTAACTTTTTGCCTTTGCTGATGCCAAGTTATGATTTGAAAGTGTGCTGAGGTCTGCTAACCAGGCCCCAGCACCAATGTTCTTTCACTAACCTGTACCATTGTTTCCATAATTGGCACACCCTGGCACCCAGGTAAGTCCCTTGTAACTGGTACCTCTGGTACCAAGGGCACTGATGCCAGGGAAGGTCTCTAAGGGCTGCAGCATGTCTTATGCCACCCTGGGGACCCCTCACTCAGCACAGACACACTGCTTGCCAGCTTGTGTGCGCTAGAGGGGATAAAAAGACTAAGTCGACATGGCACTCCCCTCAGGGTGCCATGCCAACCTCACACTGCCTACAGGTATAGGTAAGTCACCCCTCTAGCAGGCCTTACAGCCCTAAGGCAGGGTGCACTATACCATAGGTGAGGGCATAAGTGCATGAGCACTATGCCCTTACAGTGTCTAAGCAAAACCTTAGACATAGTAAGTGCAGGGTAGCCATAAGAGTATATGGTCTGGGAGTCTTTCATGCACGAACTCCACAGCACCATAATGGCTACACTGAAAACTGTGAAGTTTGGTATCAAACTTCTCAGCACAATAAATGCACACTGATGCCAGTGTACATTTTATTGTAACATACACCCCAGAGGGCACCTTACAGGTGCCCCCTGAAACCTTAACCGACCTACCCGTGTAGGCTGACTGGTTTTAGCAGCCTGCCACACACCAGACATGTTGCTGGCCACATGGGGAGAGTGCTTTTGTCACTCTGTGGCTAGTAACAGCCTGTACTGGGTGGAGGTGCTTCACACCTCCCCCTGCAGGAACTGTAACACCTGGCGGTGCGCCTCAAAGGCTCACCCTCTTTGTTACAGCACCCCAGGGCACTCCAACTAGTGGAGTTGGCCGCCCCCTCCGGCCAAGGCCCCACTTTTGGCGGCAAGGTCGGAGGAGATAATGAGAAAAACAAGGAGGAGTCACTGGCCAGTCAGGACAGCCCCTAAGGTGTCCTGAGCTGAGGTGACTAACTTATAGAAATCCTCCATCTTGCAGATGGAGGATTCCCCCAATAGGATTAGGGATGTACCCCCCCCCCCCCCTCAGGGAGGAGGAACAAAGAGGGTGTAGCCACCCTCAGGGCTAGTAGCCATTGGCTACTAACCCCCCAGACCTAAACACACCCCTAAATTCAGTATTTAGGGGCTCCCCAGAATCAAGGAACTCCGATTCCTGCAACCTAAGAAGAAGAGGACTGCTGAACTGAAAAACCTGCAGAGAAGACGGAGACACCAACTGCTTTGGCCCCAGCTCTACCGGCCTGTCCCCCACTTCTAAAGACACTGCTCCAGCGACGCGTTCCCAGGGTCCAGCAACCTCTTAAGCCTCAGAGGACTACCCTGCATCTAGAAGGACCAAGAACTCCAGAGGACAGCGGCTCTGTTCCCTAAAGACTGCAACTTTGCAACAAAGAAGCAACTTTGAAACAACACACGTTTCCCGCCGGAAGCGTGAGACTTTGCACTCTGCACCAGACGCCCCCGGCTCGACTTGGAGAACAAACACCACAGGGAGGACTCCCCGGCGACTATGAGACCGTGAGTAGCCAGAGTTGACCCCCCCTGAGCCCCCACAGCGACGCCTGCATCGCTGAAGAGACCCCTTGGTCTCCCATTGATTTCTATTGCACACTGCACCCGACCGCCCCCATGATGCTGAGGGTGTACTTTTTGTGTGGATTTGTGTCCCCCCCCCCCCCCGGTGCCCTACAAAACCCCCCTGGTCTGCCCTCTGAAGACGCGGGTACTTGCCTGCTGGCAGACTGGAACCAGGGCACCCCCTTCTCCATTGAAGCCTGTGTGTTTTGGGCACCACTTTGACCTCTGCACCTGACCGGCCCTGAGCTGCTGGTGTGGTAACTTTGGTGCTGCTCTGAACCCCCCCAACGGTGGGCAACCTTGGACCCAAACTTGAACCCCGTAGGTGGTTTACTTACCAGCAAAAACTAACAAACACTTACCTCCCCGAGGAACTGTTGAAAATTGCACTGTCTAGTTTTAAAATAGCTATATGTCATTTATGTGAAAACTGTATATGCTATTTTGCTAATTCAAAGTTCCTAAAGTTCCTACATGAAATACTCCAAATGAAAGGTATTACTTGTAAATCTTGAACCTGTGGTTCTTAAAATAAAATAAGAAAATATTTTTCTATACAAAAACCTATTGGCCTGGAATTGTCTCTGTATGTGCGTTCCTCATTTATTGCCTGTGTATGTAGAACAAATGCTTAACACTACTCCTCTGATAAGCCTACTGCTCGACCACACTACCACAAAATAGAGCATTAGAATTACCTCTTTTTGCCACTATCTAGCCTCTAAGGGAAACTCCCTTGGACTTTGTGCATGCTATTTCTTACTTTGAAATAGTGCATACAGAGCCGACTTCCTACAGTATTTGAATGACCTCCCTGGGGCGGTGTATATCAAATGTGACTTTATCCCAAACAATCCCATCAGGAATTGGTATAGCGGAACTGTTGGTCATTAAGGAAGGAAATGGTCATGTATCAGTAGAAAGAAAACAATAACAAAGCCAATCCAAAGGAGGAAAGCTAATATAGTCAAGGAAAGCCACAGACAGTTCCACAGGAGAACAAAGAAATTAGTTTTGAGCCAAATTATCAGCTTAAGTGTTTGACAGTTCAGATACAGAAGAGGTAGAGGAGTCCAAAAAGGTGTAATTGATGTCAGTAAAGTATCCAGAATCAGTTCGTGCAAAAACTGGTGCTTATCTTGAAGAGGAGAACTGACAGAAGTCTCCTGTGGTGGTTCGCAATAGACTATGCCATCCGTTTGTGTGGAATTTGAGAATGATCAGTCAACATCTGTGTTGCCTTTTGTGAAGGATGCTAGTGGAACTAATGAAAGAACATTTTCCTCCCTCCCCAACCTCGGCGAGCTGTCAGCATTGCAGCTCAAAACTTGTAGAGGGGCATCTTCAACAGTAGCGAGAGGGATTCGGGTACTACTGGTTGTTCCTCTTGGTCTGCTTTGCAGGATCAGCCACATGGTGTAACTTGACATTGTCGATAGAGACAAAGCAGTTTTCTTTAGAACCAGGCAGCGGTGGTAGAACAACAGTTCTGGTACCGTGTATCCCCAGGACTGGAACCAGTGCACGATAAGGACCAAACTCCTTTTTCACAGCAACTTTTTCACGTACTAGATACCCAACCTTTGGAATCCAGCTGGTAGATGTGATTGGTACATCCTTAATTCCTAAGGAGGCAGCACTGGCAGAAGCGATGTCATGGAACTGTTGTAATTCCTGCAAGACAGTGACACGTTCATTTATGTCAAAGGGTATTCCTGCCACCTCCATGCCAGGATCATCAAGATCTGGAACACGCATTCGAGTTCCAAACAGGAACTCATATGAAGTATGACCCGTCCTGATCCCGCCATCCCCCACCTCCCCACCGCCAGGGACCTCCTAGGCAGATAATTAAGTGCTCTCTGGACTCCATACAGGTGATTAAGCCAACTTCAACCCGTACCTAGTACTCTGACCGTTATGGATTCCTTTATATCTTGGTTTTGTCGCTCCACAACACATTTCCCTCAGGATGAAATGGAGACGAGTAATGGAGTTGGACCCCTAACAAAGCCATGGTGGCCCTGAATGTGCTTGGTCGAAGTGGAAAGTCACAACTGCATATATAGACTTGCAAATCTTTAATAACAGTCCGAGAGTCAGGCGAGCATTGTGGCCACACCCATAAAAATTTGGAGCAGGAGTCAACAGCGATTAGAATGTATTTGTATGCACCGTCAGGTGTCAAAGAACCGCAATGGTCCAAGTACACACATTGTAATGGCTTGTTAGAAATTAAAAGGGGTGTCTGCGGTGGGCGTATAACGGTGGACCCCTTAATTTGTTGGCAGATATCCCAACAAAGGACATACTGCTTGGTCTGTTTGTATAAACCTGGCCACCAATAACAAGCCTGCAACAATGATATTGTAGCCGCCACACCTGCATGGACAGAAGCAACTCCCTCATGCGCTGCTTTGATCAACTCTGCTCTTTGATTTTTGTTGGGAATCTACTGATTGCCCAGACCTGGTATTATAGCTATGGCGGAAAACAAGTCTGCCATCCGGTAGGAATATTTCGCAGGAAATGCTTTTGGCAAGGGCGTGCCTTCAGCTGTGGCTGTCACGGCAGCCCATATGTCATTGTCCGGTTTCGTCCTAAAACGACTTACTGCAGCAACAGAAACCGAAGCTACTCCTGATTTGGCTGCTTCATCAGCCAGTGTGCATTCCAACGTGCTGGTGTCCAAGAGTATGTACAACATGGACATTTTGTAGTGTTTCCTTCAGATCCGCTACTTTCCCCACAGAAGTCTGTTTTATGGTGTTACCTTTGGAATCTCTCAACCTATTCTGACACCAATAATGCAGATATTCCTTAAAGGAATAGCCACAATAGTACGAGTGTTAGCTGGTCAGGATCCGTATGTTTCAGTGCCATCACCAGAGCCTTTAGCTCTGCTAGTTGTGCAGTGCAATCCCCTAGGGTTTGCGTAAAGTTATGTTGTGGACAGAATTCACTACCCTCCATACAGCCGCTTACGACTGCGCAAGCAGCGGAGTACTGATGCTTTGTACCTATAGCAGGTTGTGTTGAGCCATTGGTGTACATGACTCTGATATTGATCAACAGGCAATGTATTTGTCGGAACGGGGTATTCTAGATCATATTGCAAAAATTTAGTTTGCAACTTTGGGTCAAAATTATAATCAACATCAGTGGCTGCCCGAGACGTTGCCCACTGGATCCAACATGGATGTAATGCTGTAGTGTTTGGAAAGCTGGCTTTGATAACAGCCTCGAGGGCTGGGATTGGAGATACGACAATAATGCGTTTTCCCTGGGCTAGTGGTCTTTCTTTAATGGCAGCCATCTGAACAGCAGTGAGAATTTTCAGTGAGAGCAAAGCGTTCTGCTGAGTACAAATGTGATTTGCATGCAATCAGGACTGTCTCACCCTCTTTGAAAGTGAAACCAATGTCACCAGCAATTACTCTGATCACCAGATGTTTATTGTCCCTATTATCGCTATTTCTGCGATTATATCTATTCCGCGGGGGTCTCCGAATGCGGAGATTCTCCAATTTCTTTTTTAGGTATTTGTTTTTTATCCCAGCGTTTTTTTAAACGCTCAGTTGCTTCCTTGGTAGACTATTGGATTTACCCTGGAACTGTGGTTTCGAGGGTCTGGCCCACAGACTATCTTGACCCCCCCCCCCCAGACTAGGTCTCTGCAATAATCTTTGGCAGCTCACGTTCTTGAGCCTGTACAGGAACGTCCCAGAGCCACATACGTACTTGCTAGTGCTACTGCTTCCTCTTTAAGGTTACCTAATATGATTGAAAATACAGTTTCAGAATTACCCATAAGTTGCAACCCCAAGTCCAGGGCTGGGACCGCCCCGTATTCATCTTGAATTTGTTTTAACACCTCCGGAAGATTGGCAAGAGTCGGTGTACCGTGTGCGGTAGTATAGAGCGTGGCAAATACAGTGCCCCAAACATTCCAGTTATCTACTGTGAAACCATCCCAAATGGCAAGCACATAGTTAATATTCTATGCTTTCCCTGAGGTCCGTATGGGGAAATACTGCTTCCAGTGCATTTATTTTTTGAGCTAACCAAAACAGAATCTCTTCCCGTTTGGTGGGTACCTTACCCATGATCAAATGTAAAGTCGCAGGATTAACGCCTGGTGTTGCTGCATGTAGTTGCACCGGGGCAGCATTTGCTGGGTTTGTATTTAATGTTTGCATTACAAATTGTAATAACAGTCTGTATATTGCCGTAAGCTCAGTATATAAGCGGCAAACCTCAGCTACCGTCAAGGTTGCTGCATCAGGGAGCGGTGTATTTGTGGCCAATAAAGACCAGGTAGGACCATTATTACTTAGAACAGTGGTTCCCAACCTTTTGACGTCTGTGGACCCCCACTTTATCATTACTGAAACCAGGGGGCCCCCACTGAATCATAATTGCAATCGGGGGACCCCCCCACTTAGTCATTACTGAAAGCTGGGGACCTAATCTATTAATATTATTTAATTTTCTAAGCAGTCGCGGACCCCCTGAGGAGGCTTCGCGGACCCCCAGGGGTCCCCGGACCACAGGTTGGGAACCACTGACTAAGAAGACCTAACCTAACATGTAGGATCGTATGTGGTAGGGCGCCACGAACCCAATTATTATGGTCTTGATAAGATAGAGGTATTTCTAAATATGCACAAGCTCTATATTGTGCAGGTATATAGTGGTGAAGTGTATTTGTGTTCCCATCAACTTCTGAAAATGTGAGCCAAGAATAGAACATTTCTGTTCTGTAGGCTGCATGAGCTTCAACAACTAACGTAACTGGTGGCGCAGGTGTGGTATGAACTAGCTTGGTAACGGAGTCAGAGAAAGGAACTAAGCAAGGGACATTGAGAGCCTTATGTCAACTCTCTACTACTATTAGTAGTAGTAGCAGGGGAATGAATAGGGCACCAATAGTGATGTAGCTGTTTCAGAAGGTTGCAGAAGGAAAAGTGGTTGGAGCAGATGGTGAAAGAAGGGTGAACTAATGAGAGGTAATGTAGTGTATACCGAAATGGTAACATAGGATACCACAGTTGGTGGTGGAAAGCAAGTAGTAACTTAAGTGAAGAAAACCTGGAGAAGGAGCAGTAAGTAATCTGCACCAAGCTGAGAATGTACTGAGGTCTATTCTAATTGTGGGAATGGAGGATCAAGACAAGTAAAGAAGCAGGGAAAGGGCAAGTCAGAGTAGGAAGAGATCACAATACCTCCCATAGCAAAACTTCATTATTAAATTGGCAGTCAGTCTTATGAACTCAAACCAGGGAGGACAAGCTGGTTGGTGGTATAATCGGCTTTGATTATCCAATATGTTGCGAGTCCATATGAAATGACTGAAAACTACACTGGGGGGGCTGAATTTGCAGAACCAGTGTGCAGTTTCCTTCCTTCTTGGTGAGCATGATTAGTCGTTCTGCATGTTAAACGCCTTGGTACGACCTACCAGGACTACACAACGAGGGTTTAAAACATAGTACAACAGAATCTTAGTATAGACATCACTTGGTGAGCAGAGTCTTTTGAAGTCGCCAAACCATTTTCTAATCATGTATGAATTTACTGAAACATCCAGCTGCTACCACTGCCCTTAAGTTCCCATCAAGTCACCAAAACAGCCATAAAAAACGTTATACATTTCCAATACTTAACATTTATGTAAGAGGCTTAAATACTTAAGTTTTGGGATGGGGTGAAATCCTGGTGAGGTCTTTCTTGGCAGCCCTGGCACAGAACGCCAAAATAAAAGTCCATACCTGGATTGGAGCCTGCTGCTCTACGTTAATGTGGACACCAACGGACGATCCGTCGCTCTTACAGCCCACAATGTGACATACAAAGATGGTGAGGTGAAGGAGAGGTAAGGGCAGGTGAGGAGGAGAAAACAAAAAAAGAACCGCATCAAACGCTCTGAACAAGACCAAGTCATAGGTCTTAAAAGTGATCACCATTCACTCAACAGGCTTCGATATGGTACACATACAAGCATACAATTGTCACAGTACAAAACTATCCTTATCTGCATATACCTACAACAATTGTATTGGCTACACATGCACTTAATTACACCAACAAATCTGTACTTTCCACGTTATCTTGGCACTGAAAAAAAAAAAAAAGGCAGAATGCAACCCCACCACGAAATACACATCCACCAGCCATGCCAAATCATGCACCCCATTAAAATAAGAAAACCACCCCATCTTCTCTCCTCCCCAAAACACAGCACGTCCTCTAGGGCATGTCTGGACATTCAGTAACTGGTTCAATGTCTGCCAAGGTGTACAGCCCCACCCACGGGTGCTACTGGGAGGCCAAGCTTTCCGCTAACCCCACCACTGAAATAGTTTTCAGTAGTTGAGGTGTTTAATGTCATGCGTATAAGCATTTTCGGTCCCCTGTGGTGAAGGGTTAACTTGCTGCATCTTTAATGTAAAAACAGCAGACCTGACAAAAATTCCACACTTCGGCATCAGAGGACATGAAATTGTTGAGGAACAAAGAAAATGAAGAGGAAAACCACATCCTAAAAATCACTGAACAGCAACAAGAACATAACAAAATAATTACTGCAAAACCATTACATTCTTGGCAACCCCTTATTCTGAAACAGAAACATCCCATCAAGGACAAGAACAGACCTATAACCTATCGACCTATAATATAACTTGATCACAAAATTCACATTCAACACAGGCCCCAATGCCAGAGCCCAAAGGCAAACAAACGAGGAGCAAATTGCTCAGCTGCAATTTTATGCTTGTATGGAACCTATTTCTACATAAATTCTTATTTGTGAGTAATAGCCATAAGGTGGGAGAATCCTTACATGTGCTGAAAAGAGAAGAGTTGGTTTTAAGAGCAACAACCAAACCTCAGAAGAAGCCTTCTAACCCTCTCACCTAAAACACTTTTCACTATACGCCGTTCAGCATCATCAATATCCTACGAGGCAATCTATTCAGGTTTCAATCTTAAAGTCAACACCACAGCATTCCAAACTAGGCCTATGGACCTAACCGCAGAAAAATCTTACATTCCCTCTAAAAACCTAGCGCAAATTAACCTGCTACCTCCCTCCAATGCTTGCAACACAAAGTCCAACCATCATTCAATAAAAGTATAAAAGAATCCACACTTTCCATTACATTTAATTTCCATTTACTACCTCAAACCACTCTCTTGGTACAGGCAAGAAAGCAATACACCCAATACCACCACCCTGCACCACTGTCACCCCTGCAACAAGCGAAAGCAACAAGAAAACAAACATACAAGCTACCCTGAGTATTTTCCGCAATAATAGGATTAGTGCCAAGAATGCCCTTAAACTTTGCAAATTAGAGCAGTGTGTTCAGACAGCTGTACTCATAACACGGATGATTTCATATCAGCAGCCAGCACGGTGATAGCATAAAAGGCAACATCTGTTGTAGTTTTTAATTCAAGCTCTGCATTTTGCATCCAGGGCACTCATTTTCACAAACACATTTGCAACAAGACTGGAGTCCTTTTCTCAACCCTTGAAGCAATATCAAGGATTAGCGCTAAATAACAAATACACCAATTATAAGCAAATGGTGACTGCCAGCTTATTCTGACAATTCAGGGGATCGGGAGAAGTGATGCTAGGTCCACTAGATGCAGAACTTCATTCTTAGAAGTGATTGCTAATTAAAGAGGACTAAATATAATAATTTAAATGTCAGTCAACCTAAGGACATACCAATTTAAGTTCATACTGGTGAAACCGATAAGACCACTTCCTATGTTAGCTATGAAAACACAAAAGGCCTCTTCCAGTAACTCTTTCTTACACAATGCCACGCATGCACTACATTCTAGATTGAGTGGAACTTTATAAAAAATATCAGGTCTTTTTCAAAATCATTTTGATTTGGTAGAAATTGCAGTTACTTAAGCAGCATAGTTTTCTACCATCACTTTGACGTCCACTAGTGTCACTTTGAGGTCACTTTGGCTTTTAACACTATGGATAACCTATGGGGCACTACATACAGTCCCTGACAAAGATCTGAGATCTCAGCTTGGAAGCCCACCAGGCTTCCCTCATGTTTTATCTAACAGACACACACTTATGCTATTGTGTGCACGTAGGCATCATCAGCTACTCACCCCAGCCGTCACTCGAGGGTTGCGCCCAGCCTCACCCAGCCCCGACATCACCTGCTGAACAGACTGCTGAAAAAGGGGAGAAGGAAAAAAAATGTAATTTAAGGAAAACTTTGAGACACAGTTGATACTACAGCATATGGTGTGCTACAAGACAGGGGGACATTGCACATAATTACAATAGAGGCACCAGAATAAAGAGGGCATTGGTACAGAGGTGTTTAGAGCCTTACTGGGTGGGACACCAGCCCGTAAGGAAAATGTCACTTACCCAGTGTACATCTGTTCGTGGCATTAGTCGCTGCAGATTCACATGCTGTGCATAGTCCGCCGTCTGGTGTTGGGTCGGAGTGTTACAAGTTGTTTTTCTTCGAAGAAGTCTTTTCGAGTCACAAGACCGAGGGACTCCTTCTTTGGTTCCATTGCGCATGGGCGTCGACTCCATCTTAGATTGTTTTCCCCGCAGAGGGTGAGGTAGGAGTTGTGTATGTTGGTAATAGTGCCCATGCAATGGAATGAATAAGTATGTACAAAATGAAGGTTAAAGTAATATATTTACAAATGTACAAATGTTGAAGGTTACTTCCAAACAGCTACAGGCTCCCGGGGAGGCGGGTGGGCGCATGTGAATCTGCAGCGACTAATGCCACGAACAGATGTACACTGGGTAAGTGACATTTTCCGTTCGGTGGCATGTGTAGCTGCAGATACACATGCTGTGCATAGACTAGTAAGCAGTTCTCTCCCCAAAAGCGGTGGTTCAGCCTGTAGGAGTGTAAGTAGTTTGAAATAAAGTTCTTAGTACAGCTTGACCTACTGTGGCTTGTTGTGCAGATAACACGTCTACACAGTAGTGTTTAGTAAATGTATGAGGCGTAGACCATGTTGCTGCCTTACATATTTCGTTCATTGGAATATTTCCTAGAAAGGCCATAGTAGCACCTTTCTTTCTGGTTGAGTGTGCCTTTGGTGTAATAGGCAGCTCTCTCTTTGCTTTAAGATAGCAGGTTTGGATGCACCTAACTATCCATCTAGCTATACCTTGTTTTGATATTGGATTTCCTGTATGAGGTTTTTGAAATGCAATAAATAGTTGTTTTGTTTTCCTAATTAGTTTTGTTCTGTCAATGTAGTACATTAGTGCTCTTTTGTTGTCTAATGTATGTAGTGCTCTTTCAGCTATTGAGTCTGGCTGTGGAAAGAACACTGGCAATTCTACTGTTTGATTTAAGTGGAACGGTGAGATAACCTTTGGTAAGAATTTTGGGTTGGTTCTTAGAACGACCTTATTTTTGTTTATTTGAATAAATGGTTCTTGTATAGTAAATGCCTGAATTTCACTTACTCTTCTTAGAGATGTAATGGCAATGAGAAATGCAACTTTCCACGTTAAATATTGCATTTCGCAAGAATGCATGGGTTCGAAAGGTGGCCCCATGAGTCTTGTTAAGACAATATTGAGGTTCCATGAAGTAGCAGGTGGTGTCCTTGGTGGTATGATTCTTTTTAGGCCTTCCATAAACGCTTTAATGACAGGTATTCTAAATAGGGAAGTTGAATGAGTAATTTGCAGGTATGCAGATATTGCTGCGAGATGTATCTTTATGGAAGAGAAAGCTAGATTTGACTTTTGCAAATGTAGTAAATATCCTACTACATCTTTTGGAGATGCATGCAATAGTTGAACTTGATTATTATGGCAGTAGCAAACAAATCTTTTCCATTTACTTGCATAGCAGTGTCTAGTGGATGGCCTTCTAGCTTGTTTTATGACCTCCATACATTCTTGTGTGAGGTTTAAGTGTCCAAATTCTAGGATTTCAGGAGCCAGATTGCTAGATTCAGCGATGCTGGGTTTGGATGCCTGATCTGTTGCTTTTGTTGTGTTAACAGATCTGGCCTGTTGGGTAGTTTGACATGAGGTACTACTGACAGGTCTAGTAGTGTTGTATACCAAGGTTGTCTTGCCCATGTTGGTGCTATTAGTATGAGTTTGTTTTGACTCAATCTGTTTACTAGATATGGAAGGAGAGGGGGAAAAGCGTATGCAAATATCCCTGACCAATTCATCCATAGAGCATTGCCTTGAGAGTGCCGGTGTGGGTACCTGGATGCGAAGTTTTGGCATTTTGCGTTTTCTTTTGTTGCAAATAGGTCTATTTGAGGTGTTCCCCAAATTCGGAAGTAAGTGTTCAGGATTTGGGTGTGGATCTCCCATTCGTGGACCTGATGGTGATCCCGAGAGAGACTGTCTGCTAGCTGGTTCTGGATCCCTGGAATAAACTGTGCTATTAGGCGAATGTGGTTGTGAATTGCCCAATGCCATATTTTTTGTGTTAGGAGACACAACTGTGTTGAGTGTGTTCCCCCGTTTGTTTAAATAATACATTGTCGTCATGTTGTCTGTTTTGACAAGAATGTATTTGTGGGATATGATGGGTTGGAATGCTTTCAACGCTAGAAATACTGCGAGCAATTCGAGGCGATTTATATGAAACTTTCTTTGATGTACGTCCCATTGTCCTTGTATGCTTTGTTGATTGAGGTGTGCCCCCCACCTTGTCATGGAAGCATCTGTTGTTATCACGTATTGTGGCACTGGGTCTTGGAAAGGCCGCCCTTTGTTTAAATTTGTACTGTTCCACCATAGAAGCGAGATATATGTTTGGCGGTCTATCAACACCAGATCTAGAAGTTGACCCTGTGCATGTGACCATTGTGATGCTAGGCACTGTTGTAAGGGCCTCATGTGCAATCTTGCGTTTGGGACAATGGCTATGCATGAGGACATCATGCCTAGGAGTTTTAATACCATCTTTGCATGTATTTTTTGTGTTTGATACATTGCTTGTATCACCTTGTGAAAATTTTGAACCCTTTGTGGACTTGGAGTGGCTATCCCTTTTGTTGTGTTGATTGTCGCTCCTAAGTATTGCTGTGTTTGACACGGCAGAATGTGTGACTTTGCGTAGTTGATGGAGAAACCCAGTTTGTAAAGGGTTTGTATAACATAATCTGTGTGGTGTGAACACTTTGCCAGCGAGTTGGTTTTTATTAACCAATCGTCTAGGTACGGGAACACGTGTATTTGCTGCCTCCTGATATGTGCAGCTACTACTGCTAGGCATTTCGTAAAGACTCTTGGCGCGGTTGTTATTCCGAATGGCAACACTTTGAATTGGTAGTGTATTCCTTTGAATACGAACCTTAGGTATTTCCTGTGCGAGGGATGTATCGGTATATGGAAATACGCGTCTTTTAGATCTAAGGTTGTCATGTAGTCTTGCTGTTTCAGTAGTGGTATTACGTCTTGTAACGTGACCATGTGAAAGTGTTCTGATTTGATGAATGTGTTTAGTGTTCTGAGATCTAATATTGGTCTCAGAGTTTTGTCCTTTTTTGGTATTAGAAAGTACAGTGAGTAAACCCCTGTGTTCTTTTGTGGACCTGGTACTAATTCTATTGCGTCTTTTTGCAGTAATGCTTGAACTTCTAATTGCAGAAGGTCTAAATGCTGTTTTGACATATTGTGTGTTTTCGGTGGGACGTTTGGAGGAAGTTGGAGAAATTCTATGCAATAGCCATGTTGGATGATTGCTAAGACCCAAGTGTCTGTTGTTATCTCCTCCCAAGATTTGTAGAACTGGCTTAGTCTTCCCCCCACTGGTGTTGTGTGAAGGGGTTGAGTGACTTGTGAGTCACTGCTTGCTTTGAGGGGTTTTGGGACCTTGAAATTTTCCCCGGTTTCTTGGGAATTGGCCCCCTCTGTATTGGCCCCGAAAGCTTCCCCTTTGATATTGTCCCTGGTAGGTAGACTGTGTTGTTTGTGAGGTGCTGGCTTGTGTGGCTTGACCTCGAAACCCTCCTCTGAAGGTGGTCTTGCGAAATGTGCGAAATGTGCCTCTGCCCTGCGGGGAATAGAGTGCGCCCATGGCTTTAGCTGTGTCAGTGTCTTTCTTTAATTTTTCAATTGCAGTGTCCACTTCTGGTCCAAACAATTGTTGTTCATTGAACGGCATATTGAGCACTGCCTGTTGTATCTCAGGTTTGAAGCCGGATGTGCGCAGCCATGCGTGCCTCCTTATCGTTACCGCAGTATTTATTGTTCTTGCAGCTGTATCTGCTGCATCCATAGAAGAGCGGATTTGGTTGTTGGATATGTTTTGTCCCTCTTCAACCACTTGTTTTGCTCTTTTCTGGAATTCCTTGGGGAGATGCTCGATGAGATGCTGCATCTCGTCCCACAGGGCTCTGTCATATCGCCCAAGGAGTGTACTGCAACCCTTTTCCCAGCTGCATCAAACTTGCGGCTCTCCTTGTCCGGAGGTGGTGCATCGCCTGATGTGTGCGAGTTGGCTCTTTTACAAGCTGCTCCTACGACAACTGAATCTGGTGTCAGTTGTGATGTAATAAAAGCAGGGTCTGTGGGCGGTGCTTTGTATTTCTTCTCCACCCTTGGAGTTATTGCTCTGCTTTTAACTGGCTCCTTAAAAATTTGTTTAGCGTGCCTTAGCATTCCTGGGAGCATAGGAAGGCTTTGATAATTGCTATGGGTGGAGGACAGGGTGTTAAAAAGGAAGTCATCCTCGATAGGCTCTGAATGGAGCGATACGTTATGAAACTCTGCTGCCCTAGCTACCACCTGTGCATAGGCTGTACTGTCCTCAGGTGGTGAGGGCTTGGTGGGGTACGACTCAGGGCTATTGTCCGATACTGGGGCGTCGTAGAGATCCCATGCGTCCTGGTCATCTTGGCTCATGGTGGTATGAGCTGGTGATTGTGACGGAGTTTGTGCTGGTGATCTATGAGTTGCCGGTGGTGGAGAGGGTGGTGGAGTTACCTTCTTTACCACTTTTGCTTGTGGTGTCTTTTCTTGTTGTTGGAAATCTAGTTTCCTTTTCCTCCTGATTGGGGGAAGAGTGCTGATCTTCCCTGTCCCACTTTGTATAAAGATCCGCTTTTGCGTGTGATCTACATCTGTTGTTTGTAATTCCTCCTCAAATCTGTGTTTTTGTAGTTGGGAGGATAGTGATTGTTTCTCTGAGTAGGAACTGGCTCTCTGTTCTGTTGCTGGGCGTTTTGGCACCGAAACCGTGTCCTTTGTTGTTTTCGGCTCCGACGAGAATTCTCTTTTTTCTCGGCGTCGACCATCTTCGGTGCCGCTATCTCTGTGCCGAGCAGCTTCGGTTCCGCTGTCTCGGTGTCGACCCTTTTCTGCAGCACTTTCTCGGTCCCGAGATTGCTGCGTGCCTGTGTATCGACCTGAGTCGGACGACCTCGGCACCAACTCGCCCTTTTTCGGTGCCGATGGACGGTCACCTACTTTATGGGTTGAGCCATGGCCTGTTGGCAGTGGCGTCCCCTGGGCTTTGTCTGCTTTTCCGTGTGATGTTTGTTTCGATGTCTTACTCACGGTTTCTTCGACGTCGAATTCTTCGGAATCCGATTCATGGATGGAGAAAGTTTCTTCTTCTTCTCCCTCTTCCTCGAACCGTCGTTGTCCTGTCCGCGTGGACGCCATCTGCAACCTTCTGGCTCTTCGGTCTCAGAGCGTTTTTCTCGACCGAAACGCTAGACAGGCCTCACACGTCTCTTCTTTGTGCTCGGGTGACAGGCACAAGTTACAGACCAAATGTTGGTCTGTATAGGCATATTTTTACTGTGGCATTTAGGACAGAATCGGAACGGGGTCCGTTCCATCAGTCTCGATGTTGCACGCGGTCGGGCCGACCAGGCCCCGACGGGGGATCGAAATTACCCCGAAGGGCTACCGGAGCTCTTCACGATTCGGTGTCGATTCTGATCTAACCCGATACCGAACGAAACAATACAGACGTAGTTTTCCGCGATTCTGACTAACTTTCCGACCCAAAACACGGAGCGAAAAGGAACACGTCCGAACCCGATGGCGGAAAAAAAACAATCTAAGATGGAGTCGACGCCCATGCGCAATGGAACCAAAGAAGGAGTCGTCCCTCGGTCTCGTGACTCGAAAAGACTTCTTCGAAGAACAACAACTTGTAACACTCCGACCCAACACCAGACGGCGGACTATGCACAGCATGTGTATCTGCAGCTACACATGCCACCGAACACAGTATTTTGTTTTCCAATGGGAAGTACATTAAACCAAACATCTGACACCATCTTACTTCAGGCACGGCTGTCAAGTATCACCTCTGGTGCTTCTTGGGGGGCTGCCAATAATGCTCTTCGTTTTTCTGTTCATAATACCGCTAGGTCTACCACTCCTTTTGGTGTATAGTTTGTATTCTACGCAGAAGACTGACAACTTTGTTTCATTATAATCTCTCACAGTTAAGCTACTTAACATAATTTGCAAATGTTTATCTGTCATAGGCTTTTCTGGGTCTTTTCACCCTACTCGTCGAATCTTGTTTTTTTATCTCTTCTGTACTATGATTTGGATGTTCTGCCTCTTTCCATTACCTGCTCTAAACGCACTTGAGCAAAATAGTTTTACAAGAGCGAGAAAGCCACATTCTAATTATGCCACTCATCTCTCTCGCCCTCTCGACCTCCCTCCAACTCCATCTTCAACTTGCCCCCCTTTCCTCTATTTCAAACGTTTTCCATCCTTCAACTGCTTCCCCCTGGTTCAACCCCCGACTTCCCCTTGCTCCCTAACCCTTCTCCTTTATGTTGGCATCACTAGTGACTATCGCCCCTAAAAACTGTTTCATTAGGAAATAAATTGGTGTGCCCACTGTAGGTCGAGGAAAATCCAAGCCTTTCAGAAGACAAGAGATAGTTAATTTGGATAGAAGGAGATGCAGACATGTTTCGTAGTGGCCACTAAAAAGGGATGTTCCAATAGCCTTAACAAATCCTTATACTGGCACCAATATGGGGTTTTGCCAGAGTGCAATAAAATGAGCATATACAGGAAAGAAGTGGTTTTGGAGACTGGACTCCAAAGAGACCAGAGGTGGTGGAGCACTAGTAAGGCAGGTACAAGGGTGGACAGATATTTATGGAAAAGAAACAGATTCTAAAAATGAAAACCAGGAAGGAGCACGGGGTGTAAAGATGCCCGGGACCAAATCCTGACATACATTTAGTGAAAAGTTCATAATCCTCCAAGAGCCATTTTGAAGTGTCTAGATACGCTCCAGTAGTGGGAAAGTCAAAATCTAATTTTGCCGGTCACCAATGGGATCCCATAAGAAACACTAAGCAAAGGAACGACTCATGCAGAAACATCCACCCCAGGAATTCTGCTGAAGCAGTGACGACATTGCTTTGAATTTAGAAAAAGACAAAAACAGGTGAGGGTTAGGACTGGAAAGTGCCCGACCCTTGTTTCAAAAGTGCATCACTTCTCAGAATTCTAGCACTTTGGTTCAAGATGGACGAATGAACTTTCCACCCATGAAAGGAAATCTTAATGGTGATCCTATAACAATAAAAAGTTTTTACATTATTTCACTTTAAACATATTAAGGGAGCCTGGACAAAAATGGATAAAGAAGAGTAATCATGAGGCGACCTGCGAGCTATGTAATATGGAGACACCAGAAACGACGGATCATGTCCTTTTAAATTGCATTGCCTACGATAAACTAAGGAAGAAATGGATCCGACCCATCTGCAGGGACGTTGGAATCAGGAACCACAATGAAGCTGCCAGATTCTTGAGATCCAGCTCGACACCATATGTTGTTTTTGGTCTAAGCCGATTCTTAATAGCAATTTCATTCATCAGAGACAAGGCGGGCCTGAGGTTGTAGGCGCTTTAATTCAGGCAAAACTCCCAAACCTAACCTATGGTCCTGAAATCGATAATTGGGAGTCACCCTCTGCAATTCAATGGCCTTGGGACCTACAATCAGCCAAGGATATATCTAGCCCAGGGGACATTGTCTATGCCCGGGAGGACCGTAGTTACTGGGAGGTTGATTAAGTTACCTAGAATGGTCATTGTCACCTATGAAACTTGCTCCTGGATTCTGATATTTATCTACTTTTATCCCAAAAAATCTCCTCTTAGTTAGGCAAACAAGTGCCTGATGGCACGGGAGGTAAATTTTATGGGTCCTACAAATGAAATACTGTAATCGACTTTTATCTATTGTTTTTAAGACCAACATCAGATAACTTGTCTCTAGTAGTTAAGTGAATATTAGCTGCTGCTAGAACAATGTGCCTTTTTGTATTACTTGATTGCATATGACCTCTAAGTAATATAGGCACGCAAGAAAGAAAGGAAATGTTGGGCCCTAGGGATTGTTAATCATTTCTTAAAAATTAGTCAAATAACCCCTCACGTGATGATGGTATCTATACTGCTAAGATTGTAGAGGCAACTTGAACCTACTAGAGGCAAATAATCATTCATAATCATTCAAAAGCATATATCCTATTTTCATAATGGTCACTTTTTGAGCTAGTCCATAGTTAATGCTACTACTACTGAGATACCAATTTTTAACTGTCTTTTGTATAAAGGTTTATATTTTAGGGGAATTTTATAAAATTTTATAATATTTATATGGATATTTGCATGATGATGTGTACTGTATATGTTATAGTGTTTTATGGATTAATTGTTGATTTTTAACAACATCTATACCCATAACTTGCCTATTTGCACTGTATGGCCCTGAGGGAGCCCTGGTCTCGATCTGTTTTTAGTGCTTTTTTTTTTTTTCTTCTCTTTTTTTTGTCCTTTGTCTTTTTTCTTTCTTTTAAAAAAAGTGTTTTTGTTCCTTTTAGAAATGTAAGAATTTTGCCAGTATGCTTTTATGGTATTGTTTTACCGAAATAAAGCTGGAAATTGATACATTGATTGATAAAGAAGATGAAACCAACTTAAGAAGGCAGAGCTTAACCAAAATAAAGTGAAACACAGACAAGACATAAGGACACACTGAACTAAAGCATCATGCCAACTATCCCCTCCTGGTACAAGAGTGCAGCACTTGTGAACACACAGCAGACCAGCTGCAGTGCAGCCACCACCACTCACCTGGATTTGCTGGGTGTCTGTTATGCTGACTGGTAGGTTGAAGGTCCCCACCATCACATAGCTGTTCGCATTGCGGTCGTGAACAGTAGGGCCAGCTCCTCGTCCTACCCCGTTAGGCGCAGCTGAGGTAGAAGCCCCCAAGGCACCTCCCGCTGAGGGTTGTGCCTGTGGAGGAGCCCGCTCCACCAGGTGGATAACTTTGCCATCAACGTCTGTGGAGGAGGAAAAAAAGTGTATTTATTGTAACAGAATAAAGTATTTTCCATCATAACAAAATTACCTGGTATTGGAAGCCCTTCCATCCTTTGTTAGAGTTGCTTTCCCTCAGACAACTTATTTATCCTTGCAAAAAGCAGCAAAGCGACACAGGACCCCTGTGGACATTTTATCAATTTTGAATAACCTCTGCAGTGCGCCGTTTTACTCACAGGACAGCAGAAATGTTCTTAAAATGAACTTACACCACAAGTTAATATCATTCACCTAACAAAGGTAGGTAGGAATGTAGACATACCCCTTAAATACAGGTTTTTATTGAAGATGAGGAGGATATGAAACAGAGACCTCAACTGAATGAGGATGAGTTGAAGCACTGTAAGAAATGTAGGCTCTGGGCAGCAGCACAAAATCCTTAATGGCCCACTAAAAACCCAGTCTTAAGGCTAATATTTGTACATGTTTTACTAGGCCAAGTGTTATTTAAGGGTATTTTCATTAAATTCACAAAAACTGAATATCTCTACATGAAGTCACGATCATGGAACACTGAGAAATATACCTCTCCGATTTAATTTTAATCACTTTCCATATTCAACCTTTCATTTGATCAAAGCACATACATCTAAAAATCCAAAAGACAAACGGTACACAATAGAGCATGCTGTTTTTTTCTTCATTTAAAAAAAGTAACAAACATTATTGGAGAATAGGAGGCACACTAAGACAAACAACTGAAAACTTGCACTGCCACGGTCGCATGACACCACCCTGTGGCAAATGGTTTGTACAATCATTTTTCCATTTGGAACTCTTGAAAACAGGGTTCTAACCTACATCCACTTTTTAACAGAAACCATTATGAAAACCTGCGTCCAAACGTGTAATACCTTTTAATTTGTACTAGGACACTTTGTGCCACCTAGGGGCTAGATTTCACTCTATTTTCTCTCCACAAGTACACTGCCAACAGAGACTTTATCTTTTCACAGGAACACAGCCAGACTCTTAAACAGTGAAAATGTTACCTATATTTTCCGCACATGATCTAATTCTGTGCATAATTTGTGTGTGAGGTATTCTCCTTAAGGCAATTAAGGATAGCGGTTGCTAGACTGGGGGTAAAAACCACTGTTGCAGCAAGGTCAGTGGCACAGTGGAATAAACGGGACCAGAAGAAACAACTTTTGTAAAATTGGCCTGCTGGCCTTCTCTTATACCTCAAGGAGGTTCCTCAGAGACAGCCCACAATTTGTATGGACACTGACATGGAACAATGCAAAGAAAGAACCATGGATTCAATGTCAACCCTGAAAGAGAACCATTACATTCTGGGAGCCCAAAATGTTATGTATTAGAATAATTGAATAGACATAGCCTGTGACACTAAAGACTAAACTGAAGGTTGAGTGCACAGCCCATAACGAAGGTGATGCGCACCAGTCCAGTGGGGCCTGTGAGACAGTCTAAATTAAAAGGTCCATGCAAAAGAGGGTCATGATGCAGGAGCACATCTATGCCCCTGGAGGGTTAAGCCCTCCCAGACAGTTGTCCCCTTATTGGTCCATACTGCTTAAACTCGGCACATCAATAGGCCAGACCACTATCGGCATGCTGACAGATGGTTATAGCGTCAAAGACTCCAGAGGCCAAGATGGCAGGAGACAATAACATGAAGAAAATGCCAGTGAGGACTGTGTAATGAGGACTCACAGGTCCAATAAAACCAATAGTGTCATAACAATTTATAGAAGAAAGACATAGTAATGATAATCTTAGAGACCATGAAGGTCAAGATACTTCTTCACACTCTTGTTGGAGATGTTAATAAAAAACTAGCTTTAGAAAGATAGTGCAATATGCTAGATAAGCCATATTACATAATGCTACTAACCCACAAACATAGGCAGCACAAAGAATTGCACTTATGGGGATGTGGGCAAAAAAACAAAATACAAAAATAAAATCAAAATACAAAAAAAAAGAAAAAAAAAAAAAACACATTTCTACACATAGTATGTGGATGGCCAGAAACAGAAGGCCATTGGCAGAAGATCGACCGGATGCTGGAAAAAAATGGGTCATCTAACAGAAATCACAGCTACAACCATACTCAAACTCCATACTGGAAACTGTATGGCATTAGGTTTGATTAGATAGCAGCAAAGACGGATGGTGATCCAAGGTTTCATTGTGGCCAAATGTGACCCTATCAAGAAATGATTGTGCCGAAGGGATGTTGCAACAGACATGGGTGCTCCAGCATCAGATTATCGAATGAAGCAGTAACTGTAGGAAAATGCCACTGTTGGCATGGTCACCCCCCTCCCCCCCCCACTTTATGCCCAGTGTTGATTCCAGCTTTGATTGGAAGTGTGCTGGGACCCAGCTAACCAGGCCCCAGCACCAGTTTTCTTTCCCTAAAACTGTACTTTTGTTTCTACAACTGGCACAGCCCTGGCACACAGTTAAGTCTCTTGTAAAAGGTATCCCTGGTACCAAGGGCTGTGTGGCCAGGTAAGGTCTCTAAGGGCTGCAGCATGTCTTATGCCACCCTAAGGGACCCCTCACTCAGTACATGCACACTGTCTTGCAGCGTGAGTGTGCTAGTGGGGAGAAAAGAAGAAGTTGACATGGCACTCCCCTCATAGTGCCATGCCCACCTACCACTGCCTGTGCCATAGGTAAGTCACCTCTTTAGCAGGCCTTACAACCCTAAGGCGGGGTGCACTATACCACAGGTGAGGGCCTAGCAGCATGAGCAATATGCCCCTACAGTGTCTAAGCCAATTCTTAGCTATTGTAAGTGCAGGGTAGCCATATTGAGTATATGGTCTGGGAGTTTGTCATTACGAACTCCACAGCACCATAATGGCTACACTGTGAGATTTATTGAAAAATGCACACAGTGGGCATCTTACAGATCCCCTCCCTGTATGTTAGCACAACTGCTAGTGTAAGGCTGACAGGTCTATGCCAGACTGCCACTTCCAGGCGAGTTTCTGACCACATGGGGTGAGTGCCTTTGTGCACTCTGGTCAGAAACAAAGCCTGTCCTGGGTGGAGGTGCTTCACACCTCCCCCCTACAGGAACTGTACCACCTGGCGGTGAGCCTCAAAGGCTCACTCCTTTTGTTACAGTGCCCCCAGGGCACTCCAGCCAGTGGAAATGCCCACCCCACCGGACAAGCCCCCCCTTTTGGCAGCAAGTCCAGAAGGATAGTGAGAAAAACGGGGAGTCACTCCCCTCAGCTAGTACTACCCCCTAAGGTGTCCAGAGCTGAAGTGACCCCCTCCTTGAAAAATCCTCCATCTTGTTCTGGCAGATTAAGACTAATAGGGATAGGGATGAGGCCCCCCTCCCGAGAAGGAGTGCGCACAAGGAGGGTGTAGCCACCCTCAGGGACAATAGCCATTGGCTACTGCACCCTGACCCTATCACACGCCTAAATTTAGTATTTAGGGGCAACCTGAACCTGACGACCTCAAGAAAGAAGAACTGCTGAGCTGAAAACCTCGTAGAGAAGAGAAGGAGACAACAACTGACTCTGCCCCAGCCCTACTGGCCAGTCTCCTATATCAGAAAGCTGCAACAGAAGCTGCAGGACCAGTGACCCCGGAAATGCCTCCAGGGGACTGCCTGCCTCACCAAGAACCAAGAAACTCCTGTGGCCATCAGACCTGTCCAACAAGAAGACAAAGAAACAATCTTTAAAGGGACTCACACACCTCACTCCAGAAGCATGAGTCCAACATACTCTGCACCTGATGCCCCCAGCCCGTGTCCAGAGAAACCAACTAGCCAGAGAGGTCCCCCAGGCAATTCAGACTACGTGAACATCCTGGGCTGACCTCTCCAGACCCCCACGACGACACCTGCAGAGGGAATCCCAAGGACCCCCCCCCTCAGAGTTCTATTGAGAACCAGATGCCCTATGTGCACACTGCACCCAGCCACCCGAGTGCTGCTGAGGTTTGGTGCCTACTTGGGGCCCCTCCACTGTTCTTTCAAACCCCACCGGTGAGCCCTCTGACAACATGGGTACTTACCTGCAAGCAGACTGGAACCGGAGTACCCCATGTCGCCATAGAGGGCCACGTTATTTTGGCTCCTATTTGACCTCTGCACCTAACTGGCCCTGTTTTGCTGGGTGTTTGGGGTTATCTTGAACCCCCCAACGGTGGGCTACCTATGCCCCAGAGATTGAACGCATACGTTTGTTACTTACCTCAAAAACTGTACTTTACTTACCTCCCCCCAGGAAATGTTGAAAATTGCAGTGTCCACTTTTAAAATTGCTTTTTGCAATTTTAAAGAAAACTGTGTACATTGTTGATTCCATTCAAAGTTCTGAGTATTACTATGCAAAGTACCTTTAATTTAATGTACTTAGCTGCTAAATGAAACTTGTGGTTCTAGAAATAAATTAACAAAAGAATATTTTTCTATATGAAAACCTATTGGTCTGGAGTTAAGTCATTGAGTGTGTGTTTTCATTTATTGCGTGGGTGTGTACAACAAATGCTTAACACTACCCTCTGATAAGCCTAACTGCTCGACCACACTACCACAAATACAGCATTAGTATTATCTATTATTGCCTCTGTCGAGCCTCTTGGGGAACCTCTGGACTCTGTGCACACTATCTCATTTTGGTATAGTATATACAGAGCCAGCTTCCTACAGTAACCCACGGTCTCCCCTAGCACCTTAACGAGTCCAGGGTCGCGGAAGGTGGAGAGAGGTGAAGACAGTGGCAGGAGGCACTGGGGAAACAAACTTCTGTACCCTAGGCGGTGCTAGGTATGCAGACTGTTGGTGGGTCGCCAAACAAGATGTCAGCTGCCAGCCTCACCTACAGGGGCGAACAGCTATTAGGGCTCCCAGGGAATTCTTGCCCTCTTTGGTGGGCATGGACAGCCTAGTTTTCCAAACTCTGCTCAGAAAGATGACTGCGCAGCCAGGAGACTAAGTCAGATGTCCGCTGCAGGTGATGAGGAAGGAGCGCCTCCAGTTCTCAGTTATAGGTGGACAGTACACCCTGAGGCTTACAATATAAAGTCTTTTGCCTGATAAGATAGTGGGAAGCCCGAGTTAGAAGGTTCTGATTAGAACATTAAGTCACGCGACTTAGGGGGTGGAGGCAACAGCCAGGACAAGGACTGACAGTGCCAGCCGACATAGGAGAATGGTTCGGTGGCAACAGCCAGGATAATTGACAGTACTCACCCAGATAAGAGCGTAAAGTGTCTCCCAGTCCACAACCCAGCAGCTATGGTCCGAGGAAAAAGGAAAATGTTACTTTCCTGTAGACATCTGTTTGTGGCATGCAGTGCTGTAGATTCACATGCTATGCATTATCTTGCCATCTAGTGTTGGGCCCGGAGTGCTGCAACTTGTTTTTCTCTAAGAAGGCTTTTTGAGTCCTGGGATTGAGAGGCTCCCCCTTCTTGGTGTTACTGCACATGGGCATTCAGTTCTTTGTTGGATTGTTTTGCCGCAGGTGGGTGCAGTGAGAGTATAGAGAAGCACAGAAAACAGTACGTCCATGCAAGCATAAGGAACTATATACTAATAGAAACTAACTGAAACTGCCACAGGCTTCCGGGGAGGAGGGAGGGTGCAAGTGAACCTACAGCACTACATGCCACAAACAGATGTCTACTGGTAGGTAACATTTTCCGTTCAGTGTGTGGCTGTAGATACACATGCTGTGCATAGACTGTAAAGCAGTCTTCCTAAAGAAATGCGGTGGCTAGCCTTTAGGATTTGCAGTTGTTTGAAAAAGTGTTCAGCATTGCCTCCCTGACGAGCTTTAACATCTATGCAGTAATGTTTAGCGAACGTGTGTGGTGTAAACCAAGTAGCTGCTTTGCAAATGTCAGCTAAGGGGATATTCCCCAAGAATGCCATTGTGGCGCCTTTTTTCTTGTGGAATGTGCTTTGGGAGTCAATGTCAACTGTCTTTTTGCTTTAGCGTAACATATTTGTATAAACTTTATTTTACATCTAGCTATGCTATTTTTTGTACTGAGATTTCCTTTATGTGGTGCTGAAAAAGCCACAAAAATCTGCTTAGATTTCCTTAACTCTTTTGTTCTGTCAGTATAATACATGAGGGCTCTTTTTACATCTAATATGTGGAGTGCTCTTTCTGCCACAGAGTCCGGTGGCAGTTTGATTAATGTGGAATTGTGATACATACAAACCCTACATTTCTACCAAAAGTTGTAAGACAAGTTTATCGTTATGTTTCTGAAAGAAAGGCTCCTGCAATGTGGAAGCATGCAGCTCACTAACACGTCTTAGAGATGTAATAGCAACTAAGAAAGCCACTTTGTAAGAAAGGAATTATATCTGACATGAGTGACTAGGCTCAAATGGAGGACCCATGAGCCTAGAGAGTACAATATTAAGATTCCAGGCAGGCATTGGGGGAAAGATTACTCTTTTAAGGCCTTCCCTAAAAGCTTTAATGACTATGTTGTCTGTTTTTTAAATATGCCGCAATTGCAGGTGAGTGTAGCTGAACTGAGGTGTATGCTAGATTTGCATTTTGCAGGTGAAGAAAATAACATGTGTCTTGCACTGATGGTGTTATTGGATCAATGTGTTTAGATTGACAGTAACCGACAAAACGTTATTTTGCTGTATATCAGGCTCTTCTTGTTGGCCTATGTGCCGGTTTTAAAATATCCATACATTCTGCCAGTAATTGAAGGCAACCGGATACTATGACTTCAGGAGCCATATTGCAAGGTTGAGTGAATTGGGATCTGGATGCCTTATTTGTTGGAGATTTTGTGTGAGAAGAGCAGGTCTGTTGGGGAGTTTCTCGTGATATACTAGAGAGAGCTCCAGCAGAGTTGTAAACCATGGTTGGCAAGCACATGTGGGTGATACTAGGATCATTTTGAGGGGTTTGAGTTTCCTCACCAGGAATGGAATGAGTGGGAGAGGTGGAAAAGTGTAAGCAAATATCCCTGACCAGTTGATGGGGCATTGCCTTTGGACTGGGGCTGTGGGCACTTGGATGCAAATTTTTGGCATTTTGAGTTTTCTGCTGCAGTGATCAGATCTATCGGAGGTGTTCCCCACTTTTGAAAGTATTTATGCAGTACTACTGGGTGGAGTTCCTATTCATGGACTTGTTAATACGTCCTGCTTTGGAGGTCTGCAAAGTCGTCTGTGCCTGGGTGATAATCTGCCAGAAGATGAACGCGGTGATGAGCCCACCTTCAGATTGTTTGTGCTAGCTGAGACTAGAGAGAGCGTGCCACACCCGTTTTTGTAAATAATACATTGCTTTCATGTTGTCTGTGCGGATTAAGACAGATTTGTGTATTACAAAGATTGCCTGAAGTTCCAAAACATTTATGTTTTTGGTCTGGTGACTGGATCCCATGATCCCTGCACTGTGAGTTTGCGGAGGGGAGCTCCCCATCCTGTGAGGGAGGTATCAGAGTTAAAACTACTTGGGGGACCGGGTCTTAAAAAGGCTGTCCTTTGATTAGGCTGGTGGGATTCCGCCCTATGAGAGATGTGTAAGCTGGTTGATCTATCAACACTAGATCCTGAAGATGACCCAGAGCTTGCGACTGTTGGTGAGAGAGACGTTGTAAGGGACGAATATGGAGTCTGGCATGAGGGACGATGGCAATGCAGGGTGCCATCATACCTAGGAGTTTCAATGTTTTGACTGTATAGATTTGATAGACCTGTATTGAAGAGATTATTTGATGAAAGTTGTGAACACTTGCTGGATTGGGGTAAGCAAGGCCTAATTTTGTGTTGAGTATAGCCCCCAAATACGGTTAAATCTGCAGAGGCTGTAAGTGTGATTTTATTAAGTATATTGTAAATCCTAATTTGTGAATAAGGTTTACTGTGATTTGAGTGTGAGACTGACACAGATGTAAAGTGTTGGCTTTGATGAATCAATCGTCCAAGTAAGGGAATATGTATGTGTTGTCTTCTTAGATGTGCTGCAACTACTGCTAGATACTTGGTAAATTCTCTGGGAGCGGTTGTGACCCCAAAAAGTAGAACCTTGAACTGAATGTTGTCCTGCCACAGGATGAACTGGAATGTGAAAGTAGGCGTCTGAGATCTAGAGCAGTCATAAAAATCGTTTTTTTTTTTTCAGTAACTGAATCACATCCTTAAGTGTGACTATGTGAAAATGTTCAGAGAATATATTGATTTAGGGGGCTGAGATCTAAAATAGGCCTGAAGGTGCAGTCTTTTTTGGGAATCAGGAAGTAGAGTTAGCACACTCCTATTCCATGGTATTGCACGGGAACTTTTTCTATAGCTTCTTTTGACAGTAGAGATTGAACCACCGTGTTTAAAAATGCGAGATATTCTGTTGATATCTCGTGTTTGTGAGGTGGAATGTTTCGAGGCGTTGATGTCAGTCCCAGACAATAACCACGTTGGATAATGGATAGGACCCACAAGTCCGATGTTGTGCTTATCCACTGTTGGTGATAAAATTGAAGACTCCCCCCTAATGGAGTGGAATGAGGAGGGGGAATATAGAGGCAGTCAATGTCAGACTCTGGAGGGTGAAACACGGGTGTTAGTGGTTTTTCCCCTGCCTTTGGAGCAGTTTGCTCTATATGTTCCTCTGAAAAGCTCTCTGGAGTAGAAGGAAGAGGTTTCACATTGCTGTGAATTTGAGTGATCAGAAGATGCGGTTGCCTTGTAGCCACCCCTGTATAATGGGTGGCAGAAAAAACACTATTTGGTTGTTCTTGTAAGGCACCCATTGCTTTAGCAGTGTCAGGGTCTTTTTTGAGTTTTTCTAGGGTGAAGTCAAACAGTGACCGAAATAGGTGCTCCCCATCAAAAGGCATATTGAGGACAGCTTTTTGGACTTCTGCTTTGAAACCAGAGCACCTTGACCAGGCATGACTCCTAAGGAGTATACTGGTATTGTCCCCTCATGCAGCTCCGTCAGCAGCATCTAGTGCACATCTAATTAAATTATTCAAAATTGTCTAACCTTCAGAGATAAATTTGCTGTGCACGTTCTCAATATTCTTCTGGGAGGTGCAGAAGGATGTCTTCCATTTGGTCCCAGTGTGCCCTATCGTATCTAGCCAGTAGTGCTTGGGAGTTAGCAATACGCCAACGATTGGCAGTTTGCACAGCAGCACTTTTTCCCACTGCATCAAGTTTTTTTTTGGTTTTTTTTTTTTTACTCTTTCTTTAGTGGAAGAGAATCTCCAGTAGTCTGACTATTTACCCCTTTCCTGGCAGTAGTGGTAACAATGGAATCTGGTGGCACTTGGGACTGGATGTATATTGGATCAGATGAGGCAGCCTTATATTTTTTTATCTAACCGTGGTGCAAGGATTCAGGAGCATACAGGTTCATTGAAAATGCCCTGGACAGGTCTAAGCATTTCTGGCAACATAGGAAGAAATTGTATGCCTTTGTGTGTTGAAGTGAGGGTATCCAATAAAAAATATTCCTCTTTTTAATCTTTATGTAATTGCACAATGTGATATGCCGCAGCTCTGGCTACTACTTGTTGATAGCCAGTGGTGTCTTCTAGAGGTGAGGGGCGTGCAGGATAGAGATCTGGGTCTGTATACATAACTGGGTCTGTATCATAAGTATCCAAGGTGTCACGGTCTTATGGACTATCGTCTAGTTCTTCCCTACCATATACAGGTGTACCCTGTGGTGTGTATTCTCCTCCCACTTCAAAGCTAGGTGAATGAGGTGGAGGAGAGAAAAGAGGTGGTGGAGGAGAGAAAAGAGGTGGTGGAGGAGAGAAAAGAGGTGGTGGAGGAGAGAAAAGAGGTGGAGATGGAGGAGGTGGCGGCGGATTCCACAATTGGCACACCCTGGCACCCAGATAAGTCCCTTGTAACTGGTACTTCTAGTACCAAGGGCCCTGATGCCAAGGAAGGTCTCTAAGGGCTGCAGCATGTCTTATGCCACCCTAGGGACCCCTCACTCAGCACAGACACACTGCTTGCCAGCTTGTGTGTGCTGATGGGGAGAAAATGACTAAGTCGACATGGCACTCCCCTCAGGGTGCCATGCCAACCTCCCACTGCCTGTGGCATAGGTAAGTCACCCCTCTAGTAGGCCTTACAGCCCTAAGGCAGGGTGCACTATACCACAGGTGAGGGCATATGTGCATGAGCACTATGCCCCTACAGTGTCTAAGCAAAACCTTAGACATTGTAAGTGCAGGGTAGCCATAAGAGTATATGGGCTGGGAGTCTGTCAAAAATGAACTCCACAGCTCCATAATGGCTACACTGAATACTGGGAAGTTTAGTATCAAACTTCTCAGAATAATAAACCCACACTGATGCCAGTGTTGGATTTATTAAAAAAATGCACACAGAGGGCATCTTAGAGATACCCCCTGTATTTTACCCAATTGTTCAGTGCAGGACTGACTGGTCTGTGCCAGCCTGCTGCTGAGAGACGAGTTTCTGACCCCATGTGGTGAGAGCCTTTGTGCTCTGAGGACAGAAACAAAGCCTGCTCTGGGTGGAGGTGCTTCACACCTCCCCCCTGCAGGAACTGTAACACCTAGCAGTGAGCCTCAAAGGCTCAAGCTTCGTGTTACAATGCCCCAGGGCACTCCAGCTAGTGGAGATGCCCACCCCCTGGACACAGCCCCCACTTTTGGCGGCAAGTCCAGGAGAGATAATGAGAAAAACAAGGAGGAGTCACTGGCCAGTCAGGACAGCCCCTAAGGTGTCCTGAGCTGAGGTGACTGACTTTTAGAAATCCTCCATCTTGCAGATGGAGGATTCCCCCAATAGGATTAGGGATGTGCCCCCCTCCCCTCCGGGAGGAGGCACAAAGAGGGTGTAGCCACCCTCAGGGCTAGTAGCCATTGGCTACTAACCCCCCCAGACCTAAACACACCCCTAAATCGAATATTTAGGGGCTCCCAGAACCTAGCAAGATAGATTCCTGCAACCTAAGAAGGCGAAGGACTGCTGAGCTGAAAACCTGCAGAGAAGACGGAGACACCAACTGCTTTGGCCCCAGCTCTACCGGCCTGTCTCCCCACTTCTAAAGAGACTGCTCCAGCGATGCGTTTCACAGGGTCCAGCGACCTCTGAAGCCTCAGAAGACTACCCCACATCTAGAAGGACCAAGAACTCCTGAGGACAGCGGCTCTGTTCCACAGAGACTGCAACTTTGCAAGAAAGAAGCAACTTTGAAACACCACACGTTTCCCGCCGGAAGCGTGAGACTTTGCACTCTGCACCAGACGCCCCCAGCTCGACTTGTGGAGAACAAACACCACAGGGAAGACTCCCCGGCGACTACGAGTACCCAGAGCGGACCCCCCCTGACCCCCACAGCGACGCCTGCAGAGGGAATCCAGAGGCTCTCCCTGACCGCTACTGCCTGCTTCAAAGACCCGACGCCTGGTAAAGACACTGCACCCGCAGCCCCCAGGACCTGAAGGATCCGACCTCCAGTGCAGGAGCGACCCCCAGGTGGCCCTCTCCCTTGCCCAGGTGGTGGCTACCCCGAGGAGCCCCTCCCTTGCCTGCATCGCTGAAGAGACCCCTTGGTCTCCCATTGAAACCTATTGCGAACCCGACGCCTTTTTGCACACTGCACCCAGCCGCCCCCGTGCCGCTGAGGGTGTACTTTCTGTACTGACTTGTGTCCCCCCCGGTGCCCTACAAAACCCCCCTGGTCTGCCCTCTGAAGACGCGGGTACTTACCTGCTGGCAGACTGAAACCGGGGCACCCCCTTCTCCATTGAAGCCTATCCGTTTTGGGCGCCACTTTGACCTCTGTACCTGACCGGCCCTGAGCTGCTGGTGTGGTAACTTTGGGGTTGCTCTGAACCCCCAACGGTGGGCTACCTTGGACCCAACTTTGAACCCCATAGGTGGTTTACTTACCTGCAAAACTAACAAACACTTACCTCCCCCAGGAACTGTTGAAAATTGCACTGTCTAGTTTTAAAATAGCTATATGTCATTTATGTGAAAACTGCATATGCTATTTTGCTAATTCAAAGTTCCTAAAGTTCCTACATGAAATACCTTTCATGTGAAGTATTACTTGTAAATCCTGAACCTGTGGTTCTTAAAATAAACTAAAAAAATATATTTTTGTATACAAAAACCTATTGGCCTGGAATTGTCTCAGTTTGTGTTCCTCATTTATTGCCTGTGTGTATACAACAAATGCTTAACTACCCTCTGATAAGCCTACTGCTCGACCACACTACCACAAAATAGAGCATTAGAATGATCTCCTTTTGCACTATCTTACCGCCAAGGGGAACCCTTGGACTGTGCATACTATTCCTTACTTTGAAATAGTGCATACAGAGCCAACTTCCTACAGGAAGTAAAGGGCAACAGATGCCTCAAGCATAGGTGACACTGGTAGTCAACACTCGTAGCCTGAGACTGGTAGGAAGGAGGCAGGGGTTGATAGTTATATCAGGGATGGAAGAAAATAAACCTTACTGAACACAGACAAATATGCAGAGGAGAATACTCGGAGGTACTTAGGCCAAACCTAAGGATAGGTCATGAGGGAAGAATGTGACTTCGGAGGTCAGGGGCTCTATTCTCTCCTAGAACGTCAATGGCTTGGGGCACAGATTAAAGTGGGAGATGGCATCCCAATTCCTGTTCCTGCACAATTTGGTTCTCATCTTACTGCAGGAGACTGATCTGAGTGGAATAACTGCGCCCACTTGGGAAGAGGCTGCTATAAAGCCCTGGTGCATTCAAGATGCACCTATGGATCCTAGAGAGTGGGTATTTAAGCACGTAGATCTTTGCCTCCAATGGTTGCTGCGACATGGGTAGATTTTAGTGGGGGTTATGCAGAGACACCAGTCTTGGTATATCCGGCCCATACTGCAGTCCATTATGCCACAACAAAATAGGCAGATGGCTGCTACCAACTCCAGACAAGATTACAGTACTAGGGGGCCACTTTAACCTCACTATGAGAGGAGAAATTGACAAACTTGTCAGAGGTAGCCAAGAAACTGGGTTAGATACTCAACTGTTGAATTTTACCATAGCACTCGGGCTGACAAATCGTTGAATGGATGCGCACCACCAAGACCAGCAGTATTCTTATGCCTCAGGCACCGCAGGCTCTGTGGCTCGGATGGAATACTTTCTGGGCCCACGGGTACAGATTGGTAGATTTGAGGACACAAGATGCCTACCTAGGGGAATTTCAGATCACTCCCCAATGTGTGTGATTAATGCAGTATAGTGTTTAGACACCTCCCACCTGGAAACTACATGACTGGCATACCAAAATGGAATACATTACTTACCCTGTCAGCCTCTGTAGCCATGTAGTGCTGTAGAGTCACATGCTCTGCATTCGCCTACCATCTAATGTTGGATTTGGATGTGTTCAAGTTTTTTCTTTTCCCCCAAAGAAAGTTCTTCGAGTCACGAGTTAGGGTAGCGACTCCTTCTCGGTGATACAGGGTATGGAAATCGACTCCATTGTGAGATTGTGTTCCCGCAGGTGGGTAATGGAGTGTAGAGTAAGGGTAAGTAATGAGATGTCCATGTTAGAACGAGTAGAAACGGCCACAGATGTCCGGGGAAGAGTGGGCAACCACAGCACTACTTGCCACGAACAGATGCTTACTTTAGGGAGCAATTTATGTACAGCACCTACAGAAGTATACTATGCAAATAGTCCAGATGACCCTTATTTATTTATAGGGGCTTTCTTTGAAAATTCTGAATGCCTTATTTTGTAGTAGGGTGGTCGAGCAGCTTAGGCTAATCAAAGGGGAGTATCAGGTATTCATTGCACACACAGTAAGTGAGACATACTCAAAGAAGAAATCCAACACCAATTTATAAAAAATAACAGATTTTTAAGTATTTTTAGGCACCAGGATCAGAATTGGATAAGTACTTTCAGAGTTAGGTTCTTACACTAAATTAGGATTAATGCAGATTTAAGGCATGAACATCGAACGCTGTAATGCTATCCTATGGAGAAAAATTTGCTGCAAAGGGTCCCTTACAATCGACTTCCAGGACTGTTCTTCAGGACGTAAGGTAAGTAGGGATCAAGGCCCAAGAATTAACTAGCAGTTCACTTCTGCCTGTCCTGGGTCGTCTCAATGCAGAGGTGCTTCTCAAGGTGGTAGTCACAAAAGCTACCCGTTACAGTCAATAGGTGGGACAGTACCTGGAAAGAGGCTGCAAGCAAGGACAGGGGGCCATTGTAGTTGAACCCAAAGGGGTGGCTCAGGCCTAGAGACACCATTGGTTCACTCTTACTTGAGGGGGTGGGGGGGCCTCAGGTACAATGGTGCTTTGTCTGTCAGGGTCACATTGACCGAGGCTCTCACAGTACCTGACCTTCTACAGAAGAGGCGGTGGGGCCTGGAACCGTAAGAGAGGCTCAGCTTGCAAGGGTTCTTGTGACCTCTGGCGCTCAGGTGCATTGGTGCCTCTCTCAACGTGAGTCACTGTCCCTGTAGTCCCTCGAAATGCAGGACTGTCTTCCTCGGTGTTGGTGTCCAGACAGGACGCAACAAGCGTTGGCTGCTGCAACTGCTCCCGTACCCAGGGAATTGGTGCTGAGGGGCTCCTGGAGGGGGTCAGTGTCTTGAGACGGGGTTGACCTCCTAGAATTTTGGTGACCTCTTCCTGGCAGGTTGCTCCCTCAGACCAGATGGTCCGTATAGGAAGCTGGCCTGGTGTGTGGTGGGTACGTATGGTACTTACACCTTATACCAGGTCCAGGTATCACTTCTTAGTGAAGTGCAGGCAGTGTTTATAAGCCAGGCTCTCTAAAGGTAGCGGTGGATGAGCAGCCAAGGCTTATCTAGGAGACATGCAATAACATTACAGACACACAGCATTTACTCACATGAAAGAAAAACACTCAGTTGTACAAAATAAAGGTAATTTATTTTTGGAACAAATCACCACAAAATACTAGACAGGTAACCCACCCTTCGGAGGTAAGTAATACACTAAATACATATACTAGTAATCAAAAAAAGGCATAGAAAAGGTTAGAAAACAGGGCAAATAGCAATAACCAATAGTACCCTAGGGGGAGCACTAACCAAATATATTAAAAAAAAAAACAAAAAAAAAAAAAAAGCAACTAAGGTACCCCCTCCTTGATAAGTAAAATGTGTAGAGGGGAGCTGAGAGTACTAGAAAGCCACAGAGGTAAGCAACACTGTACCCCCAGAGATCAGGAATGCAGGAATAAAACACTTGATTTCCCCAAACCACCCAAAAGGAGGAAAAGAAGAAAAATAAGACACCCAGAAAAGACTGCAAGAAAACCAGTGGTGGATTCCTGAAGAAAGAGACCTGTGGATAGAGAGGACCAAGTCCAAGAGTCACAGTGAAGTCCATGGGGGTAGAGGTTACTACCCACCCAGCTGTGGATGTAGGTGTTGGTCGACAGTGATGAAGAACAGGTCAGCACTGCAGCCCTGGAGCCGGTGAAGAGTCCCTGATGGATGCAGATGAAGCCCCACGCTGGAAGGGAAATTGCACACTGTTGTCTGTGCAGGAATTCCACTAACAAGCCTTGGCAAAGGCAAACTCGCGGTTAGTGGAAAAGAGGTGCTGCCAGGGACCAGCAAGGCCCAGGAGGACTCAACCCAGGAGGGTGAGTCACAGGGAAGCCTCAGCGTCGCAAAGTCCACACAAGCAGAGGCAGCACCCACAGAAGTTCCACAGGATGGACACATAGGAGTCACTTAAGAAGTCCACACAGCACTACAAAAGAGAATCCTACGCCGCAGGAGAAGTACACAGGCGGCTGTGCTTTGCAGGATGGAGTCCTGGGGGCTGGAGCTACAAGTCGTATGAAGATCCTTTGGAGGAGATGTAAACAAGCCTTGACAGCTGCAAGAGACGTGCTACACGGGGGTACTGTCCTGCATGGGAGGGCAAGGACTTACCTTCACCCCAGCTGGACAGCTGGCAGAGAAGACCAAGAAGACTACTCTGGACCACCACCCACAATGCAGGATCCACGCAGCCGGTCTCGTCGCTTGTTGGTGCCTGCGGTTGCAAGGAAGTGACTCCTTCACTCCAAGGGAGATATTCCTTCTTCTTGTGCAGGCTGAAGAGTTGCAGTCTTCGGAGGATGAATGGCCGGGGAAATGTTGCAAAGCTGGCTGAAGACGTGGAAACAAAGTTGCAGAAGTCTTCTTCATTGTAGCAGCGTTTGTCGTTTTCTGGAGGGTCCAGTTGCGGTTCCAGGGGCCAGAAGTCAAAGCAGAAGTTGCAGAGGAGTCCTGCTGGAAACTTTCAAGCCCAATCTGAGGTCCCACCCAAGAGAGAGACCCTAAATAGCCCTGAAAGGGGGGGGATTGGTCACCTAACCAGGTAAGCACTCATCAGGAAGTGGGTCTAACATCACCTGCCTGGCCACTCAGATGCCCCTGCCAACTTTGGAAATAAGATGGCAGCTTCCAGGGACCGTCTAGAGGAGCTCTGGTCACCACCCATGGGGTGGTGATTGACAGGGGAGTGGCCACTTCCCTTTCCATTGTCCAGTGTTGTGCCAGAGCACCGGTGTGGACTGGTTTATGCATGGAGGGCACCAAATGTGCCCTTCAAAAGCAAACCAGTGGTTTGGGGAGGCTACCCCTCCCAAGCCAGTCACACCTATTTCCAAAAGGAGAGGGCGTTACCTCCCTCTCCCAAAGGAAATCCTTTGTTCTGCTTTCCTGGGCTTGATCAGATCAAGCAGCAGAAGGGCAAAACCCGGTTTGTATGGTGGCAGCAGCCAGGCTTCCTAGAAAACCCTATAAGACTGGTGGTAGCAATGCTGGGGGTCCTTTAAGGAGCCCCCAGAGTGCATAAAATCATACTTCCAATACCTGCAACAGTATTTGGGTATGATTCTGACATGTTTGATCCCAAACATGCCTAGGTTTGGTGTTACCATTAAGTAGCTGGACATAGGTAGTGACCTATACCCAAGTACACATGTAAAATGTTGTCCCCCACACTCACGAAGTCCAGTAAAATTGATCTGGAGTTTCTGGGGGTACCTCTGCTAGTGCAGGGGTGCCCTCACACACAGGTACCTGCACCCTGCCCTCTGGGCTGAGAGGGCCTACCATGGGTGACTTACAGTGACCTTGTGCAGTGACCGTAGTGAAAACCGGTGCATTCACCTGTTTCACGCAGACTGCAATGGCAGGCCTGCAGGACCCTTTGCATGGGCTCCCTGTGGGTGGCAGAACAACTGCTGTGGCCCATAGGGCACCCCGGGAACCCTTAATGCCCTGGGCACCTAGGTACCATATACTAGGGACTAACATCGGGGGACCAGTATGCCAATTGTGGGAAGAAAAAGGTACAATTTAGAGGAGAGAACAAAACTACTGAGGACCTGGTTAGCAGGACCCAGTAGACACAGTCAAACATACTGACAACAGGCAGAAAATGGGGGTAACCATGCCAAGAAAGAGGGCACTTTCTTACAGTCGGCAAGAAGGTCCCTACCACTTGGGTTACAATTAGACAATACCTTGTCTTAGGGAGAGAGCACTAGCATGGAGGACTGGTTAGCAGGCCCCAGTGCAGTGTCAAGAGGCGAAAACCAGCATCTACCAGCTCTAAAGGAGGCAAAAACTGGGGGGACAACTGCAACATAATTCCAGTGTAATTAACATTCTGGTTGAGGTATGTGTGGCTGTAGAAACATGCTCTGCAACAAATGTAAAGCAGTCCCCCACAAAAGCAGTGGCTAACCTGTAGGTGTTTGGAAGAAAAAAAAAAAAAAAAAAGGAGTACATAATGCTGCCTGACCAACGTTGGTTTGTTGGTGTGCTAAAACATCCACACAATGTTTGGTGAAGGTGTGGACCATGTAGCTGGCTTATATATGCCAGTTAATGGAATGTGTTCTAGAAAAGCCATGGATGCTTCCTTTTTCCCCCCCCGCAGTAAAGAGTGCTCTAGGAGGAGAAGGAAAACACGTTTGAATGCATTTCACTATCCATCTGCCTATGCCCGATTTGGACACTGGGGTGCCTTTATGAGGTGAAAAGGGAACAAAAAGTTGTTTAGTTTTTCCGAACGTTTTAGTTCTATCAATATAGAACATAAGGGCTCTTAACGTCTAGTGTATGAAGAGCTCCTTCCGCAACAGAATCTGGCTGCGGGGGCAAAAAAGGAATTTTACTTACTCTAAGCATCTGTACGTGGCATGTAGTGCTGTAGGGTTAGAAATGAAGTCTCTAGTTGGCAAAGGTATGCACCCTTTCCAAGTCGGGAGCACAATACTAGTTAGGGTAAGTCAGATACACAACTTAAATTAACCTGTGCTCACCCTCTGGTAGCTTGGCACAGAGCAACCAGGCTTGACTTAGAAGGCAATGTGTAAAGTATTTATGCAACACTGAATTACAGCAACAGTGAAAGACACCATGAAAAGACAACACCAAGTTAGATATATTATAATATAATGATAATTTTATGATTAAGACAACAAAGCAACAAAAATCCAATCAGTAGAAGTCAAGATATACATTTTTAAAGATTAAATGTGAAAACAGTGCTTAGGAGTAGAAAGGAGTGCAAAGTCAAAATCCAGGCCGGCCACGATGGAGGGTAGGCCGGCTATATAACTCACACGGGGTCTGCTGCAACAGTACCTTTGGAAGACCAAAGCGTTGTCAAAGGCACTTGGGTCGATGTGTCGTCAGCGGGCTCCGTGAAAGTTCTATGTGATGCATTGCTTTCCTTGCCGCACTCAGTGATGTGTTGTCAGCAGCCTTGCAGTGCATCGTGGTTTAGCCACACAGCCCGGGAATCCACAGTAATCGGGCAGTCACCTCGTTGCTGGCAATGCACTGATTTTTCTGAAATGCTAAGGGCGATGAGTCGATTTTGGAAGATTTAAGCTGCAAAACCCTCTTGCGAGGTCTAGGACTGGAGAGGGAACCTCAGGCAAGCGAAGGACTCACAGGAGCAGAGTCCAGCAGCAACAGGAAAGCTGCAAGCAGTCTTTGATGTCCCCGAGACTGCAGAGAACAGGGGCAAGCCAACAAGCCCTTTGAGAATCTTGGTTGCAAGGATGTAAAATGCAAGTCCAGTCCTTCTCACTGCAGGACAGAAGGAGCTGGCCGACACAGCAGAGCAAACAGCAAAGGGGAATTCTCTCCTACAGAACAGCACACAGCAGCAGTAGACCAACACAGAAATGCAGTTGCAGAGGGGCTGTACATCCTGGCTGTAAGGAAATGCCTCCTTGGCATGGTTACCCCCTGACTTTTTGCCTTTGCTGATGCTATGTTTTGAATTGAAAGTGTGCTGAGGCCTGCTAACAGGCCCCAGCACCAGTGTTCTTTCCCTAACCTGTACTTTTGTTCACACAATTGGCACACCCTGGCATCCAGGTAAGTCCCTTGTAACTGGTACCCCTGGTACCAAGGGCCCTGATGCCAGGAAAGGTCTCTAAGGGCTGCAGCATATCTTATGCCACCCTGGGGACCCCTCACTCAGCACAGACACACTGCTTGTCAGCTTGTGTGTGCTGGTGAGGACAAAACGAGTAAGTCGACATGGCACTCCCCTGAGGGTGCCATGCCAACCTCTCACTGCCTATGCAGTATAGGTAAGACACCCCTCTAGCAGGCCTTACAGCCCTAAGGCAGGGTGCACTATACCATAGGTGAGGGCACCAGTGCATAAGCACTGTGCCCCTACAGTGTCTAAGCCAAACCTTAGACATTGTAAGTGCAGGGTAGCCATAAGAGTATATGGTCTGGGAGTCTGTCGAACTCCACAGCACCATAATGGCTACACTGAAAACTGGGAAGTTTGGTATCAAACTTCTCAGCACAATAAATGCACACTGATGCCAGTGTACATTTTATTGTAAAATACACCCCAGAGGACACCTTAGAGGTGCCCCCTGAAACCTTAACCAACTACCCGTGTAAGCTGACTGGTTTTAGCAGCCTGCCACACTCGAGACATGTTGCAGGCCACCTGGGGAGAGTGCCTTTGTCACTCTGTGGCTAGTAACAAAGCCTGCACTGGGTGGAGATGCTATCACCTCCCCCAGACAGGAGCTGTAACACCTGGCGGTGAGCCTCAAAGGCTCACCCCCTTTGTTCCAGCACCACAGGGCACTCCAGCTAGTGGAGTTGCCCACCCCCTCCGGTCACGCCCCCACTTTTGGCGGCAAGGCCGGAGGAAACAATGAGAACAACAAGGAGGAGTCACTGGCCAGTCAGGACAGCCCCTAAGGTGTCCTGAGCTGAGGTGACTAACTTTTAGAAATCCTCCATCTTGCAGATGGAGGATTCCCCCAATAGGGATAGGAATGTGACTCCCTCCCCTTGGGTGGAGGCACAAAGAGGGTGTACCCACTCTCGGGGCTAGTAGCCATTGGCTACTAACCCCCCAGACCTAAACACGCCCTTAAATTTAGTATTTAAGGGCTCCCCTCAACCTAGGAACTCAGATTCCTGCAACCTAAGAAGAAGAGGACTGCTGAGCTGAAAAACCCTGCAGAGAATACGGAGACACCAACTGCTTTGGCCCCAGCCCTACCGGCCTGTCTCCCCCCTTCGGAAGAAAACTGCTCCAGCGACGCTTTCCCCAGGACCAGCGACCTCTGAATCCTCAGAGGACTGCCCTGCTCTAAAAGGACCAAGAAACTCCCGAGAACAGCGGCCCTGTTCACCCAAGACTGCAACTTTGTTTCCAAAGAAGCAACTTAAAGACAACAGCGTTTCCCGCCAGAAGCGTGAGACTTGCAACTCTGCACCCAACGCCCCCGGCTCGACTTGTGGAGAAACAACACTTCAGGGAGGACTCCCCGGCGACTCCGAGACTGAGTAACCAAAGTTGTCCCCCTTGAGCCCCCACAGCGACACCTGCAGAGGGAATCCAGAGGCTCCCCCTGACCACAACTGCCTGACTCTCTGATCCCGACACTTGGAAAAGACCCTGCACCCGCAGCCCCCAGGACCTGAAGGATCGGAACTCCAGTGCAGGAGTGACCCCCAGGAGGCCCTCTCCCTTGCCCAGGTGGTGGCTACCCCGAGGAGCCCCCCCCCCCCCCCCCCTTGCCTGAATCACTGAAGAGACCCCTTGGTCTCCCACCGATTTCAATTACAAACCCGATGTGTGTTTGCACACTGCACCCGGCCGCCCCCGTGCTGCTGAGGGTGTACTTCCTGTGCTAACTTGTGTCCCCCCCCGGTGCCCTACAAAACCCCCTTGGTCTGCCCTCCGAAGACGCAGGTACTTACCTGCTGGCAGACTGGAACCGGGGCACCCCCTTCTCCATTGAAGCCTATGCGTTTTGGGCACCACTTTGAACTCTGCACCTGACCGGCCCTGAGCTGCTTGTGTGGTAACTTTGAGGTTGTTCTGAACCCCCAACGGTGGGCTACCTTGGACCCAAACTTGAACCCCGTAGGTGGTTTACTTACCTGCAAGAACTAACAATTACTTACCTCCCCTAGGAACTGTGAAAATTGCACTGTCTAGTTTTAAAATAGCTATATGTGTTTTATTTGAAAAGTATATATGCTATTGTGATTATTCAAAGTTCCTAAAGTACTTACCTGCAATACCTTTCATGCAAAGTATTACATGTAGAATTTGAACCTGTGGTTCTTAAAATAAAGAAAATATATTTTTCTATACAAAGACCTATTGGCCTGGAATTGTCTTTGAGTGTGTGTTCCTCATTTATTGCCTGTGTGTATGTACAACAAATGCTTAACACTACTCCTTTGATAAGCCTACTGCTCGACCACACTACCACAAAATAGAGCATTAGTAGTATCTCTTTTTGCCACTATCTTACCTCTAAGGGGAACCCTTGGACTCTGTGCACACTATATTCCTTATTTTGAAATAGTGCATACAGAGCCAACTTCCTACACTGGCAGTGCAGCAGTTCTCCTTCCTGGCAGTGTCTCCTTGCTTCCAGTAGAGATATGGTTTTCCGGGGGTTGCGGTCCAGTACCTGTACCCAAAAAGGAGCTGGGGAGACAGGGGGGGCTCTACCTGTGGTGGGGTATTCAGTCCCTTGTGTGGAGACAGTACACTACCTATTGAAGCGTGTCAAGCCCTCCCCCTCCCTCTGCCCAGGGAGGCCCATCAGTATGCAGATGAAGGTGAGTGTCTTGTGTTTGTCTAGAGAGAATTCACAAAGTATTGATGTCCCCCACCTCAACCCACATGTGCATTCAGAGACCGGCTAAGGCACAGAAGGGTTTGAGGTAAGAAAATTACTTTCTGAAAGTGGCATTTTCAGACTCACCATTTAAAATCCAAACTAACCATAAATTGTGATTAAAAATGGGGAATCTTGAGACACCAAACTCCAAATGTCTCTTTGCAATTAGAAATTACACTTAAAGGATATTGTAAGGTAATCCCAATGCACTCTAATGGGAGAGACATACCTTGCAATAGTGATAAACGAATTTAAGAGTTTTTCACTATCTGGACATGTTAAACTTAAAAATGGAGGCGCAACTTTTTTTTAATACTCTGAACCCTGCCCTTGGGGCTAACTAGGGCCTTTCTTAGGGGTGACATATGTAGTAAAAAGGAAGGTGTTGGCCTTGCAACTTGGTACACTTGCCAGGTCGAAATGGCAGTTCAAACTGCACACACAGGCTCTGCAGCCGCAGGGCCAAGACATGTTTGGAAGTCTACTGTAGTGGATGGCATAATCAGTGCTGCAGGCCCACTAGCAACATTTAATTTACAGGCCCTGGGCACATAAAGTGCACTTTACTAGGGACTTAAAGTTAAATTCAACATGCCAATTGTGGAGAAGCCAATGTTAACATGTTTTAAAGTACAAAGCACCTTCACTTAAGCACTGGTCAGCAGTGGTGAAGTGAACAGATTCCTACAAGCCAGCAAAAATGGGTCAGAAAAACAGGTCGTCAGAGGGCAAAATGTTAGGGGAAACCATGCCCAGGATGCTAGGTCCAACATGTAGATTCACATGCTATGTTGGGCTGAGAGTTGTGAAAGATGATTTTCTTTGAAGAAGTCTTTGGAGTCACAAGGTCGAGGACCTTTGGTAATCTTGTGCATGGGCATTGACTTCATTGTTAGATTGTTTTCCCGCAGGCGGTTGAGAAAGGAGTGTAAAGTATGTGCAAGTAATGAGATGACCATAGGCCTCTGAGGAGGAGGGAGGGTGCATGAGAATCTATGGCACTACATGCCACAAACAGATGCTTACAGGGTAAGTGACATTCAGTTCGATGGCATATGTGGCTGTAGCTACACATATTACGCATAGACTGTAAAGCAGTCCTTCGTTAGAAGTAGTGGCTAGCCTGTGGGTTTTGAGGTGGTTTGAAAAAGGGTATTTAGCACTGCCTGCCCTACGCAGGAACATCCACACAATAGTGCCTGGTTAAGATGTGTGGTCTGGACCATGTAGCTGCCTTTCAAGTGTCCGCTATGGGAAGGTTTCCTAAAAAAAAAAGTCCATGGGTGCTTTCTTTTTGCGAGTGGAGTGTGCTCTGAAACAGGTAAAGGTCTTTTGGCCTTAAGATAGCAAGTCTATATACATTTGACTATCCATCTGGCTGTGCATAATTTAGATATGGGGTTGCCTTTGTAAGGTGGATAAAAAGTGTTGAAGTTGTTTCAATTTTCTGAAAGTTTTTATTCTATCTATGTAGAACATGAGTGCTCTTTTGACATCTAGTGTATGAAGAGCTATTTCTACAGCTGAATTCGGTGGAGGGGGAAAAAATGGCAACTCAATAGATTGGTTGAGATGAAATTCAGAGACTAACTTAGGTAGGAATTTAGAATTGGCCCAAAGAACCACTTTGTCTCCATGTATTTGGAAGAAGGCTTCTTCAAAGGGTAAAGCCTGGACCTCACTAACACGCCTAAGTGAGGTAATGCTGACCAAGAATGCCACTTTCCACTAAAGTAATTGAGGAGAGTATGAGTATAGGGGCTCAAATGGGGGATCTGTGAGTCTGGTGAACACGACATTAAGGTTCCAGGAGGGTGCTGGTGGAAGAACTTGTTTGAGCCCTTCCATAAAGGCTTTGATAGCTAGAATCTTAAAAAGTGAGAGATGTTGCCTATTTTGAATGTAGGCAGCCACTGCAGCGAGGTGTAACCATATGGAAGTGTACGCTAAATTTGCCTTTTGCAAGTGAAGCAGGTAGCAGACAATGTCTTGCACCATGACTTTCAGAGGATCAATTTGTTTGGATTGCCAATAGCAAAAATGCACTTCCGTTTTGCTGCTTAACAGGCTATAGTGGTGGGTCTGTGTGCTTCCTTGAGAATACCCATACATTTTGGTGGTAAGTCAAGTTTGCCAAACTCTATGACCTCAAGAGCCAGAGTTTTCAGGTCTGGGTGTCTGGTTTGTCCTGGATTTTGAGTGAGAAGGCCCGGCCCGTTGGGGAGCTTCTCGTGTGGAACTACAGAGGTTTCTTGGAGTGTTGTGAACCAAGGTTGACGTGTACATGTGGGAGCTACTAGGATCATAAGAGATGTTTGCCTGAGCTTCTGAACCAGGAGGTGAAGTGGGAGAGGTAGAAAAGTGTCGGCAACACCCTGACCAACTCATACATAGTGTGTTGCCCTTGGACAGTGGGCATGGGTATCTGGAGGCAAAGTTTTCTGCTGTGGGGAAAAAGGTGGATCTGATGGAACTCCCACTTTTGGAAATATGGTCATAGGACTTGTGGGTGGAGTTCCCATCCACTGACTTGTAGCTGCATTCTGCTGAACAGATCTTTAAAGTTGTCTGTTCCCGGAAGGTATTCTGTCAAAAGGTGAATGTTGTGAAGAGCCCACTTTCAAATGGTCTGATAAAGGTGTGACAGTTATACAGCTGAACTAGAACAACTTTGTGAGGCAGGTGAGGAAGGAAAGCTTTCAGTGCTAGGTAGACCGCCTGAAGCTCTGGGTAGCTTATGTGTAGAGATGGATGCTTGGCACCCCAAAGACCCTGTACTGTAAGGTCATGTACATGAGCACACTAACACATCTGAGCCATCCATGGTGAGAATGATGTGAGGAACAGGGTCTAGAAAAGGCAATCTGTTGGTGTTCCACCATTGCAGAGAATGGCGAGCGTGGCGGTCTAACAAACACTACATCCTCCAATTGACCCTGTGACCAAAACCACTGACGAGTTCAGTACTGCTGCAGGGGACACGTGTAACCTTGCCTGGGGAAATATGGCAATGCAGGACTCCATCATCCCTAGTAGACTCATAACCATCCTCACTGTGAGAGCCTGGTTTATTTGTAACTGGGGTAAGGTTGCCTGAAAGTTCTGAATCCTAGCGGGATTGGGGTAGGCTAACCCTAACTGTTTGTTTAGCGTTGCTCCCAAGTAAGGTTGAACCTGTAGAGGTTGATGGTGAGACTTGGGGATCTTGATAGTAAACCCCAGGCTGTAAAGGAGATCTATTGTCATCCAACTGTGCTGTTGACTCTGATGTGTACTGGCTTTGATAGGCCAATCCTCTAAGTAGGGGAATATGTGAACATTTTGTCTTCAGATGTGCTGTGACAACTGCCAGGCATTTTGTGAACACTCAAGGCACAGAAGTCACCCTGAATGGAAGAACTTTAAACTGACTGTTTGCCTGCTATGACAAATCTTACGTATTTGCAGTGAGCAGGGTGTATTGGTATGTGGAACTACACATCCTTTAGGTCTATTGTTGCCATAAAGTTGAAGGAGCTGAATGACTTCTTGTAAGGTGACCATATGCAAGTGTTCTGATCGGATGTACTTGTTTAGAGGCCTGAGCTCTAAGATTGGTGTTAGAGACCCCATCTTTTGGGGGGGGATTAGGAAATATAGGGTGTATACACCTGAGCCCTGCTGTTGAAGTGGAATGGGTTCTATGGTCCCTTTGAGTAGAAGGGCTTGGACTTCCCCCTTGAGTAGTGTCCGATGTTCCTCTGATAACCGGTCAGTACGAGGTGGAATGTTGAGCGATGTGGTAAAGAGCTCCAGACAATAGCCAAGTTTGATCATGGTTAGCACCCATTTGTCTGTGGTGCTAGTAATCCAGAGTGGGTTAAAAAACTGAAGTCTGACTTAGACAGGTGTTGTGTGGTCAGGGGGCAGGATTGGGTAGTCACTGTTTTGCAATGGGTGTTGCTCCACGTTCAGAGGCACCCTTGTCTCTACACTGGTTATTTCCCCTGAAGTAGCCTCTGTAATAACTCTAGGTGTAAGAGGTCTGGGGCTGTTTTTGTTTGGGTGAACGCCTCTGTGGAGGTGGACTTGTATATGTAACCCTGTAGTTTGGGTGACGAAAGAACCCCCTAGGAGTGGAGGTTTGTAACACTCCCATTGCCTCTATCATAACAGGTCAACAGGGCCTGAGAACTGGCCATACACCAGTGGCTGGCAGCCTGCGCAGCAACCCTCTTCGCAGCAGCATCGATTTGTTTACTCCCCTTCTCAGGAGGGGGATTTGGGGTCTGCAGAAGGGGTGGGGGTTGGAGGAGCGACTCAGGTAGATTGTTAGGTCTCTTATGTGCTGTGGTTGCAACAATGGAGTCAGGTGGTACTTGACTCTGAATGAATAAGGGATCTGATGGTGCTGCTTTATATTTCTTGTCCACCCTAGGGGTGATGACCCTAGGTCTGACCGGATCTTTGAAGATATCCTCAGCATGCCTGGTAACATGGGCAAAAACTGGGCATCCCTGTGTGTAGATGTGAGGGTGCTCAAAAGAAAATTCTGTTCCAGGGATTCTTTGTGGAGTTTGATATTATGAAAGGCTACTGCTCTAACAATGACCTGTTGGTAGGAGGCTGCATCCCCAGGAGGGGAGTCACAAGGTGGGTATAAATCTGGGTAGTTTGCCATGGTGGGAACTATATCATAATCATCAAGGGTCAAGAGCACCTGCTGGCCCACCTAACCCCCGAGGTCGGGCTGCAATGACTCCTGGGGTGAGGTATCCAGTCGGTTATGTGTAGGTGAGAATGGTGGAGGTAAATGGGAGGGGATAGAGGTGGTGGTGTAGTAGGAAGGTGGTAGGCAGGGCTAGTGGACTCGTCTTTAGTTTTCTTCCTGGGAGGAAGAGGAAGGTTCAGTGCCTCCTCACAAGTCAGCTTCCTCTTTAAAGGTGGAGAGGAAGAGGTAACCATGATATGGCCAGTCCCCACTTGAATTTGTAGCTTCCTCAGGCAAATGTCTATTTTTTTGAGAATAAGCTTGACAAGGGATGTAGAAGCCGGAAATGGTCTCAAGGGTTTCAGCTCCAAATGTTTCTGTACCAAAAGCTTCGGTTTGGAAGGGTGCGGCTAATGGAGTCAGCACCCGAGGGACGGGTTGATGTCAAAACATGCTCTTGTTCCGAGGAGGTGGAGGTCGATGCCAAAGACTTGGCCTTTGTATCGATCTTCGGATCCGTGCCCAAAGGCAGGCCGGCCAAACCAGTCTTTCGCAAATTCCCATGGCCAGGAGACAGTGGTGGTCCAGCAACATCCAACAGAGGGAGTGGGGAAGCCACAGATTTCTTGGAAGGCTCAGGTGTTGCAGCAGAAGTCACAGTACTCACGCGCTGGGTAGATGGTATTTCCTGCATTTCCAAATTCACCTTGACGTCGGCACGGTAGCCATCTTCGATGGAGAAGGCATCCTCTTCTCCTAGGTTGGCTCTACCTGTGTGTGCCCCACGCCAAAGATGTCAGGGGTGTCTTCTGTGGCATTCTGCGACATTTTGAGCCGACAAACCCTGCGGTCTCAAAGGGTCTTCTTAGAATGGAACGCCTGCAGGTGTCGCTGTCGTCTCTTTGTGGTCCAGTGAATGGCACAAGGTGTTGATCAATCTGAATATTTTGTGTGACATGTGCAGAATCTGAAGGGTGTGTATTCCTTTACCAGAACACATTTTTGATGGAGCTGGTGACACACAGAAAGGTAGGCCCGAACGGCTGGTGCCCAGAGAGGCAGTTGATTGAAGAAGCCCAAATCGACTATTTTTGTGTGAAGCGCAGAAGTGGAAAAGCGCACTAGAAAACAATACGGTTGAAGACAGTAAAGAACCAATGAATCGTACCAAAATGAGTCCAAGCTCGTAGCAAGGCATACACGCCTGAATCAAAAAGGCAGAGAGAAAACAATCTAACAATTGAATTGATTCCCATGTGCATTATCACCGAGAGGAGAGAGTTCACTCAACCTTATGACTCGAAATACTTCTTCGAAAAAGAACTTGCGCCACTCTGGACCTAACACTAGATGGCAGGAGCATGCAGAGCATGTGTATCTACAGTCACACATCCCATCAAACACGGGTAACAATCGATTGGTTGAGGTGAAAATGAGAAACCTCTTTTGGGAGAAAATTAGACTTGGTGTGAATACCCACCATGTCTGTGCAGCTGGGAAAAATGTTCCTCTAAGGTTAAATCCTGGAGCTCACCAACAGGTCTGAGTGAAGTGACTAGAAATGCTACTTTACAAGAAAGGAACTGAAGGGAGCATGCAAGTAGGAGTTCTAATGGAGGGCCCATAATTTGTGTGAGAAAGACGTTAAGATTGCAGGAGGGTGCAAGAGGAACCCGTGGTGAAATAATTCTTTTGAGCCCCTCCATAAAGTGACTGTTATTTTGAATAAAGTGATGCATGTTCTGTAGATATAGCAGCGAGATGCAATCTTATGGATAAGAACGCTAAGCCAGGCTTTTGTAAATGAAGCAAACAGACAATGTCTTGCACATTAGCTTAGAAATGCTCAAAACACATTGAAATGCTCAATGTGTTTTGAATGACAATAGCAGAAAAATCCTTTCTACTTTGCCACATAGCAAGTTCTAGTGGTAGGTCTACAGGCTTCTTTAAGAATGTTCATACATTATGGTAGAAAATTAAGGTAATCAAATTGCTAGGTTGAGAGTTTCGGGTTTGGGTGTGTGATTTGTCCTTGATTTTGAGCAAGAAGGTCCAGCGTGTTAGGGATCCTCTTGTGGGGGAGCTAGAGAGGTCTAGTAGTGTTCTGAACCAGGGTTGGGGAGCCCATGTGGAAGCTACTAGAGTCATTGTGAGAGGTTTGTAGGAAACTCACTCTTTTTGGCATGGTTGCCCCCACTTTTTGCCTGTTATCAGTATTTTAGACTGTTTTCACTGGGATCCCGCTAACCAGACTCCCCCATGTCACTGATGGGTAGGGGGTCCCCTCTGCAAGAGGATAAGCTACTCAAATTTCTTTACCTGCTAGAATACAGCATATACGAGGTGCCTGACAATTTAGCAATAGACACTGCTATGGGACAGGGGGACCAAAAGAATAGCACTGCAGACCTTCAACAGGAACCCCTATGAGGGATGACTTGCACTTCCCAATCCCCAATTTTAGAGGTCAGCACAGTTGCTAGCGGTGAACAAATGAGCCATCACTGCACAGCGAGAACCCTTGGTGATGGTGGGCAGGAAACAGTAGCAGGAGGATACTACCACAGACTGTCTAGTAGAAACCAGACGGCTGCTTTTCAGAAATACCTTTTGTCGAGCTATTTTAAGATCCTGTAAAGTCTAGCTGAATGGATGCAAGGATTCCATAGGACATGTGGAGGATTGCAAGATTTCTGTTAGTGTGCAGAAGGCAAAATCAGTTCCAAGGACCCTTAATCCTCCCAACAACTTAGGAAAGAGAAAATCTCTTCCAAAGCCAAGCCGGAGGAGCAACAAATGTTACCTCTCAGTTAAGTTTTTTTAAATAAGTTTCTAGATACAAGAGTAACCCATTAGGCCAGGGGACACCTAGCTTACTACAAGTAAATAGAACAATGGTTTACCATGGACTCGTCTACCATCATAATGAAAACACAACAGACCAATAGGATAACCTTTGAATAAGCACAAGCCTATAAAATTGCAGGATTCAATCAAAAGAAATGACCATAGAGATTGCATAGTGAAATGACACAAAAAAGTGCTCTATGTCCCCAATGATGATGACAGAAGAAAAAGCCTTACATGTGTGCATATATATATATAGACAATAAAAACAAATGACTTTGGTCTGCATAACAGAGCTGGATATAATAGGACATATTTCTCAGATCAATCCAACAAATGGTAAACAAGGACCAAGTCTGAATGTTGAACTCATCTGGTGAGTTCATAGGTGTTTTCCACCCTGTGTAATCTATTTTTTCCACACATCTTTTTAAACGATTTACAGCACTTTTTAAGCCATGGTGCTACAATCACTGCACTCAATTACGATACCTCAATTAATCTATAAGAACCACTCCTTTCTTCATTAGACAAAAGGTATTTCCCTTCCAAATTCTACCACATGGCTTAAGCCTCTATAACTAGCCCAGGTTTTAACTAATTTTGTCCCACACTATTGCTGTACTTACAAGACCTTGGCAAATGACTTGAGTCTTAAACATCTTTGACATCACAACATTCAGTCATATTTAACATTAATTGTTTACAGTAATTTGCTACTGATTTTTTTTATCCTTATGGTGAATGGGTGGCTGCTGAACTATTAATCAACACGCTTGTTAAATATCTAGACCACTGACATTCTGCAGGTTCAAGTAAAGGCCGGCACCAGTAGTGTAAGGCGGCAGGAGATAAACAGCTTTTGAGTCGGACGTGAAAATCTCTTACAAGCAGGAGATCCTTTAAACCCAGGTGAGCGGTCTATATCATCATTAAAATTCATCCAGACCTTTAGGCTTTGCCTTTGAAAACCTCTTCCAAGGCACCTTCACCTCTGGGTGTGGCGTAGAGAGTAGCAGAGCCGTCCTGAAAAGAACCAGCATCATCACATGGAAAGCTTAAACCAGCATGTGTTTGGCCAAAGGACAGGAGAACTCCAATCTCACCTTCTTAAGTATACTTGCTCGTGTGTGTGTGTGTGTGGGGGGGGGGGGGGGGGGGGGGGGAGATAAGTGGTGAACAATGTCGGTGAGACGAAGAGAAAGCATTCAAGATCATTAAAGAGGTGCAGGGGGGAAAAAAAGGAACTGATGCCTGTTAGAAATGGGGTTTTTGGTTGGCAGTCAGGTTGCCCTCTGTCCAAGCAAGAACCCTCACTCTAGTCAGGGTAAGTCACACACAATCCAAAATCAGCCTGTGCTCACCCTCCGGTAGCTTGGCACGAGCAGTCAGGCTTAACTTAGAAGGCAATGTGTAAAGCATTTGTGCAATAAATCATACAACACCATAGTATAACACCACAAAAATACACCACACAGTGTTTTAGAAAAATATAGAATATTTATCTGGGTAATTGCAGGTCAAAACGATCAAAGTTGCAATATGAATTTGTAAAGATATCACTGAAAAGTGATATTAAGTGTCTTAAGTCTTTAAAAAGCAATAAAGTGTCTTTCAAGCACAAAGTACCTGGTTTCTGGTGGGAAATCTCCTCAGAGGGCCACAGGAGAAGAGGTGCGTGGAAAAAGGGTGTGTGCGTCGATTTCTCCTCAGCACACACAGACTTGCGTCGTTCTTTTCCACGCGGCGAAGTCGGGCGTCGTTTTCCGGCGCGCAGACAGTCTCTTTTTGTGGATCGCAGGGATTACCAGATGTCCCGGGTCTGTGCGTGGATTCTCCTGCTTCTTTTCCGGCTGCGCGTCGTTCTGCAGGGCTGCGCGTCGAAGTTTCGATCTCACGGTAGGCGTCGCGTCGATTTCTCCTTGGAAGTCGGGCGGCGTTGTCCTGGCGAGGCTGTGCGTTGAAATTTTGGTCTCACGGCAGGCGTCGCGTCGATTTCTCCTTGGAAGTCGGGCGGCGTTGTCCTTGCGAGGCCGTGCGTCAAAGTTTCGCGCTCACGGTAGGCGTCGCGTCGATTTCTCCTGGAAAGTCGGGCGGCGTTGTCCTTGCGAGGTTGTGCGTCGAAGTTTCGATCGTCCCGAGGGCGTCGCGTCGGTGTGCGGCGTTTTTCTCGCCGCGAAACAAGCTGTGCATCGAAAGTTTCGGCGCACGGAGCGTCAAAGTGAAAGGAAGAAGTCTTTTTGGTCCTGAGACTTCAAGGAACAGGAGGCAAGCTCTATCCAAGCCCTTGGAGAGCACTTTCACAGCCAGACAAGAGTTCAGCAAGGCAGCAGGGCAACAGCAAGGCAGCAGTCCTTTGTAGAAAGCAGACAGGTGAGGCCTTTGAGCAGCCAGGCAGTTCTTCTTGGCAGGATGTAGTTTCTGGTTCAGGTTTCTTCTCCAGCAAGTGTCTGATGAGGTAGGGCAGAGGCCCTGTTTTTATACTAAGTTGTGCCTTTGAAGTGGGGGTGACTTCAAAGAGTGTCTAAGAAATGCACCAAGCCCCCTTTCAGCTCAATCCTGTCTGCCAGAATCCCAGTAGGGGGTGTGGCAGTCCTTTGTGTGAGGGCAGGCCCTCCACCCTCCCAGCCCAGGAAGACCCATTCAAAATGCAGATGTATGCAAGTGAGGCTGAGTACCCTGTGTTTGGGGTGTGTGAGTGAATGCACAAGGAGCTGTCAACTAAACCTAGCCAGACGTGGATTGAAGGGCACAACAAGATTTTAGTGCAAAGAAATGCTCACTTTCTAAAAGTGGCATTTCTAGAGTAGTAATATTAAATCCAACTTCACCAGTCAGCAGGATTTTATATTACCATTCTGGCCATACTAAATATGACCTTCCTGCTCCTTTCAGATCAGCAGCTGCCACTTCAACAGTGTATGAGGGCAGCCCCAATGTTAGCCTATGAAGGGAGCAGGCCTCACAGTAGTGTGAAAACGAATTTAGGAGTTTTACACTACCAGGACATATAACTACACAGGTACATGTCCTGCCTTTTACCTACACAGCACCCTGCTCTAGGGGTTACCTAGGGCACACATTAGGGATGACTTATATGTAGAAAAAGGGGAGTTCTAGGCTTGGCAAGTACTTTTAAATGCAAAGTCGAAGTGGCAGTGAAACTGCACACACAGGCCTTGCAATGGCAGGCCTGAGACAAGGTTAAGGGGCTACTGAGGTGGGTGGCACAACCAGTGCTGCAGGCCCACTAGTAGCATTTAATCTACATGCCCTAGGCACATGTAGTGCACTCTACTAGGGACTTACAAGTACATTAAGTAGTCAATCATTGATAAACCAATCAATAGTACAATTTACACAGAGAGCATATGCACTTTAGCACTGGTTAGCAGTGGTAAAGTGCTCAGAGGTCAAAAGCCAACAACAACAGGTCAGAAAAAATAGGAGGAAGGAGGCAAAAAGTTTGGGGATGTCCCTGTCAAAAAGCCAGGTCCAACATGACCCCCTACCAGCCTAAAGCCAGGGGAGAACAATCACTATCCTGATGTACTTCCCTGTTTGAGGCGACAGAACAAGGACCCAGGCCCACAACAGCAGGGGCATGCTCCAGTTCTTCGCCTTCCTGACTCCAATTGGATCCCTCTGTCCATACTCTCAGGGCCCACTAAGCACATCCATGGGGAACCTTTCTCCTTACCTGCGGATCCCATCTGTGCAGCACCTAACCTTACTTTGCTCACAGATGTATCCCAGGAGCAGGATAGTACCACCAGGACCAACACAGTGGTGTTGCCCACTCTACCCCCGGGGTGTGACACTTGTCTCCTCCCCAGGGATAACTCTGTCCACCCAGACAGCAAGCCACAGTGGTTACTGACAGTTGCCAGGGATGAGAGCCAGGCCCCAAGCCTCTCAAAGCTCTCCCACCACTGTGGCTGTGGAGAGTGGGGGGCGGTAGCCCCAGGTGCTGGGCACCCTTTAACCACTCTCCCTTCCACCAGGTCAGGGATGACAGCCTGAACCTGGTCCTCCCCTCTGGGGCTCTGTACCCTCCCTCCTGGAGCGGTACCCCCAGAGTCCACCATGGTCAGGGTGCTTATAGAAGTCGCCCTGTACCATTCCTCCACCAGTGCAGGGCTGTTAACCTGCAACTGGCCCGCCAACCTGGGGCCTGTACCTTCAGGTTGGACTAGGGCCCGGGGTGAGGCTTCCCTCCCCCTGCCCTCCCTTCTGGGGTCCAGCACCCTCCAACTAGGAGTGGCCTCCTCAGAAGACAACATGGTAGGGGCACTGTTATCAGTAGCCCCTCTCTCCAGGTCCGGGGGGACACCCTGAACCTGGTCTTCCAGCCCAGGGTCTGTACCCTCAGACTGGCTCACTGCCTGGCAAACCAGGACTTTCTGGGAGGCATACCTACCCCCCACCAGGTCAGAGTTTAACCTCTGCACCTGACCATTCAACTCAGTCACCACCCTGAAGTTGCACAATTGCCTGGCATGCCAGGACTTCCTGGAGGGCACACTGACCCTCCACCAGGTCAGAGTTTAACCTCTGAACCTGGTTCTCCAACCTAGGGTCACCACACTGATGTAGGATAACTGCCTGGTACACCAGGGCTTTCTGGGGGGCACACCTACCCCCCACCAGGTCAGAGGTTAACCTCTGAACCTGGATGTCCAACCCAGAGTCACCACCCTGAGGTTGAACCATTGCCTGGCAGGCCAGGACTTTCAGGGAGGCACACCTACCTCCCACCAGGTCAGAGTTTAACCTCTGAGCCTGGTTCTCCAACCCAGGGTCACCACCCTGAGGTTGAACCATTGCCTGGTATACCAGGCCTTTCTGGGGGGCACACCTACCCCCCACCAGGTCAGAGTTTGACCTCTGAACCTGGTTAGCCAACCCAGAGTCACCACCCTGAGGTTGGGCAATTGCCTGGCACCCCAGGACTTTCTGGGAGGCACACCTACCTCCCACCAGGTCAGAGTTTAACCTCTGAACCTGGCCATCCAACCCAGAGTCAACACCCTGAGGTTGGACAATTGCCTGGCACAGCAGGACTTCTTGGGAGGCACACCTACCTCCCACCCGGTCAGAGTTTAACCTCTGAACCGGGGTATCCAACCCAGAGTCACCACTCTGAGGTTGAACCATTGCCTGGCATACCAGGACTTCCTGGGGGGCACACCTACCCCCCACCAGGTCAGAGTTGGACTTCTTAACCTGGTTAGCCAACCCAGAGTCACCACCCTGAGGTTGAGCCATTGTCTGGCATTCCAGGACTTTCTGGGGGGCACATCTACCCCCCCACCAGGTCAGAGTTTAACCCCTGAACCCGGTTATCCAACCCAGAGTCACCACCCTGAGGTTGAATCTTTGCCTGGCATGCCAGGACTTCCTGGGGGGCACTTTCACCCCCAAAAGGGACATACCGTCCCCAAGGGCCACACAAGAGTCTGGTTGGCGCAGGTCTCCCGACCTCTGCCCATCCGGCGGAGTCTGGGTTTCCCCCAAACCAGAAACGGTCTCACCTGGGTCATTCCTGGGGGGCTCTGCTCTCAGAGCTGACCCCTGACTCTCAAGATCCTCCACTGGGGTCTGCCACCCCCTCTCAACCCTATGTCTGGACTTCTGCACCCCCTCACTAGGAGTGGTACTGCCAGACACCAGAACTGTTGGGATGCTGTCTACAGTCACCCCCCCCAAGTTCTTCTGACACTGCGGGGCTTCCCTCAAAAGGTGGCCCTACGGTACAGGTTAGGCTCTGAGACCTACCTGGGACACTACAGGGAGTGCAGAATTATTAGGCAAATGAGTATTTTGACCACATCATCCTCTTTATGCATGTTGTCTTACTCCAAGCTGTATAGGCTCGAAAGCCTACTACCAATTAAGCATATTAGGTGATGTGCATCTCTGTAATGAGAAGGGGTGTGGTCTAATGACATCAACACCCTATATCAGGTGTGCATAATTATTAGGCAACTTCCTTTCCTTTGGCAAAATGGGTCAAAAGAAGGACTTGACCGGCTCAGAAAAGTCAAAAATAGTGAGATATCTTGCAGAGGGATGCAGCACTCTTAAAATTGCAAAGCCTCTGAAGCGTGATCATCGAACAATCAAGCGTTTCATTCAAAATAGTCAACAGGGTCGCAAGAAGCGTGTGGAAAAACCAAGGCGCAAAATAACTGCCCATGAACTGAGAAAAGTCAAGCGTGCAGCTGCCACTTGCCACCAGTTTGGCCATATTTCAGAGCTGCAACATCACTGGAGTGCCCAAAAGCACAAGGTGTGCAATACTCAGAGACATGGCCAAGGTAAGAAAGGCTGAAAGACGACCACCACTGAACAAGAGACACAAGCTGAAACGTCAAGACTGGGTCAAGAAATATCTCAAGACTGATTTTTCTAAGGTTTTATGGACTGATGAAATGAGAGTGAGTCTTGATGGGCCAGATGGATGGGCCCGTGGCTGGATTGGTAAAGGGCAGAGAGCTCCAGTCCGACTCAGACGCCACCAAGGTGGAGGTGGAGTACTGGTTTGGGCTGGTATCATCAAAGATGAGCTTGTGGGGCCTTTTCGGGTTGAGGATGGAGTCAAGCTCAACTCCCAGTCCTACTGCCAGTTCCTGGAAGACACCTTCTTCAAGCAGTGGTACAGGAAGAAGTCTGCATCCTTCAAGAAAAACATGATTTTCATGCAGGGCAATGCTCCATCACACGCGTCCAAGTACTCCACAGCGTGGCTGGCAAGAAAGGGTATAAAAGAAGGAAATCTAATGACATGGCCTCCTTGTTCACCTGATCTGAACCCCATTGAGAACCTGTGGTCCATCATCAAATGTGAGATTTACAAGGAGGGAAAACAGTACACCTCTCTGAACAGTGTCTGGGAGGCTGTGGTTGCTGCTGCACGCAATGTTGATGGTGAACAGATCAAAACACTGACAGAATCCATGGATGGCAGGCTTTTGAGTGTCCTTGCAAAGAAAGGTGGCTATATTGGTCACTGATTTGTTTTTGTTTTGTTTTTGAATGTCAGAAATGTATATTTGTGAATGTTGAGATGTTATATTGGTTTCACTGGTAATAAATAATTGAAAGGGGTATATATTTTTTTTTTGTTAAGTTGCCTAATAATTATGCACAGTAATAGTCACCTGCACACACAGATATCCCCCTAACATAGCTAAAACTAAAAACAAACTAAAAACTACTTCCAAAAATATTCAGCTTTGATATTAATGAGTTTTTTGGGTTCATTGAGAACATGGTTGTTGTTCAATAATAAAATTAATCCTCAAAAATACAACTTGCCTAATAATTCTGCACTCCCTGTACAATCCTCTCCCACCTCACTTGGTCGGGAACCACCTAGACCACTCCCTTCAGGAGCACCCCCAAATGCCTCTTCAGACTCTCTGGTACTCACCCAGAAGTCTGCCTCCATTGTAAGTTCCCTGGGGTCAGAGAACTCACACTCCACCTGGTGTTGGCGTACCTCTGGAAAATAAGGACCAGACATATGCTCTCCAGCAATTACATCACTCTGCCCTTCACATGTATTAACCACAGTACCCTTCACCCAACCACCCAGTAACTCAACCTTGGAAAAGCACTCTACATCACCCTCCTGAGACTGGTGAGACTGGTGAGACAGTATCTGCCTGTCCCTGACGCTCAATCCATACTCTTCTGGGATGTCTCTACACTCTGTATCCAGGACGTCCACCAGGGGGGAACCCTTTTCTCTGTCACTCTCTGCTAGAGTCAGTAAAGTGTCCCTCCCCCCAGTAGGAATATGATTCCCTGTGCCAGTTCCCCAATCCTTCTCAGGGACCCTGTGCATAACGGGAACTACCTCATACCCTTGAACCGCCTGGGGTGTGTCAACTCCCTTCTTCAAGTTGGGCACCACATCTCTGGGCTTGTGCCCTTCTTCAACAGTACTGGATGCAAGATTTTTGCTGACACCATCTGAACTGGACTCAGCCCTTCCGGCTTCCAGTTTCAGCTCTTTACAGCTCAGCTCCTGAGCTGTAATCTTTTCTTCTTCCAGAGCTAAGAGACTTGCTGCCTCAGCCCTTTCAAGTAACTCATCTAGCTCTTCCATACACCGCTGTAGAGCTAGGAGCCCTTCATCTCCCACTCATTCTCTCCCACTCGTTCTCTTTCCTCATCGGAGTAGTCTTCCTCCTCATGTGAGCAGTCTTCCTCCTCGTGTGAGTAGTCCTCCTCCTCATCTGAGGGGTACTTAGTCATTTGGTTTCTTGCTGCCTCTCTCTCTGCCCATCTTTCTTCCCCCCAGACTATGTAGGCATGTAGCATCTCCGCCTTGGTAGATCTCCTTGCTACAGGAAGGCCCCATTTCCTGCAAAGCTTCCTTAGGTCAGCCTTAGTGAGGTGGTCAGTAGGCACAAAGAATGAGTAGGTAAGCAATCTCATTGCTGACAGTCTTACTGGCAAGAACCAAAATCCAAAGTCAAAAATATCAATAGTATATCCAGGAGGACATCAGAGAACCAAAAGCGAAAAAGATGAAAAATCAAGTTGACCTTCAACTGTGGGTAGGTAGTGAAATCCTTAGCTACTGTATGTTACTGCACAAACACAAGTCCGATCCTCACCGCTGATCACCAATGTTAGAAATGGGGTTTTTGGTTGGCAGTCAGGTTGCCCTCTGTCCAAGCAAGAACCCTCACTCTAGTCAGGGTAAGTCACACACAATCCAAAATCAGCCTGTGCTCACCCTCCGGTAGCTTGGCACGAGCAGTCAGGCTTAACTTAGAAGGCAATGTGTAAAGCATTTGTGCAATAAATCATACAACACCATAGTAGAACACCACAAAAATACACCACACAGTGTTTTAGAAAAATATAGAATATTTATCTGGGTAATTGCAGGTCAAAACGATCAAAGTTGCAATATGAATTTGTAAATATATCACTGAAAAGTGATATTAAGTGTCTTAAGTCTTTAAAAAGCAATAAAGTGTCTTTCAAGCACAAAGTACCTGGTTTCTGGTGGGAAATCTCCTCAGAGGGCCACAGGAGAAGAGGTGCGTGGAAAAAGGGTGTGTGCGTTGATTTCTCCTCAGCACACACAGACTTGCGTCGTTCTTTTCCACGCGGCGAAGTCGGGCGTCGTTTTCCGGCGCGCAGACAGTCTTTTTGTGGATCGCGTGGATTACCAGATGTCCCGGGTCTGTGCGTGGATTCTCCTGCTTGTTTTCCGGCTGCGCGTCGAAGTTTCGATCTCACGGTAGGCGTCGCGTCGATTTCTCCTTGGAAGTCGGGCGGCGTTGTCCTTGCGAGGCCGTGCGTCGAAATTTTGGTCTCACGGCAGGCGTCGCGTCGATTTCTCCTTGGAAGTCGGGCGGCGTTGTCCTTGCGAGGCCGTGCGTCAAAGTTTCGCGCTCACGGTAGGCGTCGCGTCGATTTCTCCTGGAAAGTCGGGCGGCGTTGTCCTTGCGAGGTTGTGCGTCGAAGTTTCGATCGTCCCGAGGGCGTCGCGTCGATCAGCGTCGGTGTGCGGCGTTTTTCTCGCCGCGAAACAAGCTGTGCATCGAAAGTTTCGGCGCACGGAGCGTCCAAGTGAAAGGAAGAAGTCTTTTGGGTCCTGAGACTTCAAGGAACAGGAGGCAAGCTCTATCAAAGCCCTTGGAGAGCACTTTCACAGCCAGACAAGAGTTCAGCAAGGCAGCAGGGCAACAGCAAGGCAGCAGTCCTTTGTAGAAAGCAGACAGGTGAGTCCTTTGAGCAGCCAGGCAGTTCTTCTTGGCAGGGTGTAGTTTCTGGTTCAGGTTTCTTCTCCAGCAAGTGTCTGATGAGGTAGGGCAGAGGCCCTGTTTTTATACTAAGTTGTGCCTTTGAAGTGGGGGTGACTTCAAAGAGTGTCTAAGAAATGCACCAAGCCCCCTTTCAGCTCAATCCTGTCTGCCAGAATCCCAGTAGGGGGTGTGGCAGTCCTTTGTGTGAGGGCAGGCCCTCCACCCTCCCAGCCCAGGAAGACCCATTCAAAATGCAGATGTATGCAAGTGAGGCTGAGTACCCTGTGTTTGGGGTGTGTGAGTGAATGCACAAGGAGCTGTCAACTAAACCTAGCCAGACGTGGATTGAAGGGCACAACAAGATTTTAGTGCAAAGAAATGCTCACTTTCTAAAAGTGGCATTTCTAGAGTAGTAATATTAAATCCAACTTCACCAGTCAGCAGGATTTTATATTACCATTCTGGCCATACTAAATATGACCTTCCTGCTCCTTTCAGATCAGCAGCTGCCACTTCAACAGTGTATGAGGGCAGCCCCAATGTTAGCCTATGAAGGGAGCAGGCCTCACAGTAGTGTGAAAACGAATTTAGGAGTTTTACACTACCAGGACATATAACTACACAGGTACATGTCCTGCCTTTTACCTACACAGCACCCTGCTCTAGGGGTTACCTAGGGCACACATTAGGGATGACTTATATGTAGAAAAAGGGGAGTTCTAGGCTTGGCAAGTACTTTTAAATGCAAAGTCGAAGTGGCAGTGAAACTGCACACACAGGCCTTGCAATGGCAGGCCTGAGACAAGGTTAAGGGGCTACTGAGGTGGGTGGCACAACCAGTGCTGCAGGCCCACTAGTAGCATTTAATCTACATGCCCTAGGCACATGTAGTGCACTCTACTAGGGACTTACAAGTACATTAAGTAGTCAATCATTGATAAACCAATCAATAGTACAATTTACACAGAGAGCATATGCACTTTAGCACTGGTTAGCAGTGGTAAAGTGCTCAGAGGTCAAAAGCCAACAACAACAGGTCAGAAAAAATAGGAGGAAGGAGGCAAAAAGTTTGGGGATGTCCCTGTCAAAAAGCCAGGTCCAACAATGCCAGTGTACCAGGTGCCGCCTAATACACTTTAGCGATGTCATGTCCTGACTGAGCTGGAATAAGTGGGGAGGGAAAAGGTCTTCAGAGCCAGTCTGTAACCTGAAAGTAGCACCCATACGGTATGGAATCAATGAGAAGATGCAGCCATTATAAAAATTAATAATAAAATTCAAAAAATAATTAAAAAAAAAAAAAAAACACAAACAAAAGTTTTCCTAAAATAAACTTGCAACAAAAAGAAGCATCCCTAAAGCCTAGTTAAAATGGAAAAAATTAGTGCCTCTTTCAAGTAACTGAGCAGTTTCACCTTCAAGGCTGTCAAAGATTCAAGAACATCTGATTGCCCTGGTAAGTTATACATGCACAGCCTGTGCTGCAGTTTTCTTTTAAGAACAAGATACATTGCACCTTCAAAGAATCAGTTCTTGAACACGCTGTATGAGAAATGCTATTGGAAGAAGACTATCACTCATAAAACAATGTCAATTAGATCTGGTGAATGCCGTCGGTAATAACTGAACCTACTTCACACCAAGGTGCTTTATTCTCAAAGATTATGCATTAAAAAAAAAAACACGAGTGAAATGATCAGTTGTCAGCAGATAGAGCTCTCCTGAACTATCCGACTTCACTTTCACTTAAAGCATGCTTAAGAGAATGCAGTGTTAAGATTATCCTTTCGACTCAACAGTAGCAACCACTTGTTTTCCCCAGTCCCAACTCACTGTAGTCTTTCAGTTTCTTGTCATCTTGAAGTACCCGCCCCTGGTAGATAAGCCTCTGCTTTTCAGATGGAATGCCAACTGAAGTGGCTATGTGGTCCTTGAAGTCCTTTACTGTGATCTTTAAAAAAAAAATTTAAAAAAAAGATCAGTAAAAAACAAAGCCCAACAAAACCTCCCTTCTCACAAACATCTTCTTAAATGATGCTTACCCCTTGACACAGAAAATGCACAAATATCAAATATGTAAAAGTGACTTTGCATACGTGTACAAAGTAAGAACCCCACAGAAAGATACACCTTCCCACATTGACTTTAAATTTTAGACCACAAATATTTTTTTTGTTCAAATAAACCTTACTTAAAAAGCTTTCCTTACCTCTACATCTACAGTGAAACTCCTGGTCTGAGAATCTAGGGTCTTCACGGTCACCTCAATATTTGCAGACTCTGCCATGATAAGTGTTGCTTGATCCTCTCTGGAAAAATTAAACAAAAGGTAAATCCAAGTCCAATCTGGAAACAGCACTATAAAACCAAACATGAAAGGACTAACATCACAGTAATGGGACACCGTCACAACCGTAGATTAAGGATTTTGTTTGTTCATACTGCAAGTAATTCCACAGTTACTGACTATAATCACCAAAGGTCGTTTTAGCTGCCATAAAGTATGCTCCCCCACATCATCTATAGCCCGTTTAACTTCAAAGCCTCTTTCATAGAAATAGTCCATGGAAACCTACTAATGCTATCTACTCTTTAAAGTAGTGGTTCCTAACCAGTGGTCCAGGGACCCCTAAAGTGTTCAGCAAAGCCTCCTCAGGTGGTCCACGACTGTTTCGAAAATTCAGTAATATTAACAGATTAGGTCGTCCGCAGCTTTCAGTAATGACTCGGGGGGGGGGGGCATATTCCAATGATTCAGTGGCGGTTGCCAGGTTCCAGCATTGATAAAGGGGTTGGGGGGGGGGGGGGGGGGGGGGGGTGTCCACAGAAGTCAAAAGTTTGGAAACCACTGCTTTAAAGCAAAGGCTCCATATCAAAGGAGCTCATAATTTTACAGTGTTTTGTCCACGTTAGAAAAAAAAGACAATAAATAACTGTGTAGCAGCCAACCCACTCACTAAATAACCAACCACACACAGTAGACAGAACACTGCATAAATACTGCCTGGAACTAAACAGCTACATACGGCTAATGGATGGACTGCACAAATATTTTTCATGGACTCAGTGACGTTCCACTTTTTTGCAGCAACCTAAACATGGGTGGGCACCACAAATACAAATCCTTTATGCTAATAAACTTCACTGATCTACCATCATTGTGCATTGCTTTATGTGTAAACTGACAACACTATGGGAAAAAGAGTAGCCTTACTTCTTCCCCTTATAATATTATTTTGAATTACCAAGTTTTTTCACCAGGTGTAGGAAAATGCCACTGTTGGCATGGTTACCCCCTAACCGTTTGCCTTTTGTTGATGCCAGCTTTGATTGAAAGTGTGTTGGGACCCTGCTAACCAGGCCCTAGCACCAGTGTTCTTTCCCTAAAACTGTGCCTTTGTCTCCACAGTTGGCCCAACCCTGGCACGCAGTTAGTCTCTTGTAAATGGTACCCCTGGTACCAAGGGACCTGTGGCCAGGGAAGGTCTCTAAGGGCTGCAGCATGTCTTATGCCACCCTAGGGACCCCTCACTCAGCACATACACACTGCCTCACAGCTTGTGTGTGCTGGTGGGAAGAAAAAGAGTAAGTCGACATGGCACTCCCCTCAGGGTGCCATGCCCACAACCCACTACCTGTGGCATAAATAAGTCACCGCTCTAGCAGGCCTTACAGCCCTAAGGCAGGGTGCACTATACCACAGGTGAGGGCATAGCTGCATGAGCAATATGCCCCTACAGTGTCTAAGCAAAACCTTAGACATTGTAAGTGCAGGGTAGCCATAAGAGTATATGGTCTGGGAGTTTGTCAAACACGAACTCCACAGTTCCATAATGGCTCCACTGAATACTGGGAAGTTTGAATCAAACTTCTCAGCAAAATAAATCCACACTGATGCCAGAGTAGGATTTATTGAGAAATGCACCTAGAGGGCATCTTCGAGATGCCCCCTGCATGCCAGCCCAAATGTTAGTGCTAGGCTGACCGGTCTCTGCCAGCCTGCCACTTCCAGGCAAGTTTCTGGCCACATGGGGTAGGTGCCTTTGTCACTCTGCAGGAACAGTAACACCTGGCGGTGAGCCTCAAAGGTTCAAGCCTGGTGTTACAGCGCCACAGGGCACTCCAGTTAGTGGAGATGTCCCCCCAACCAGCCACAGCCCCCACTTTTGGTGGCAAGTCCAGGGAAATAATGAGGAAAACAAGGAGTCATCACCCTCTCAGCCATGTCCACCCCTAAGGTGACCAGAGCGGAGGTGACCCCCTCCTTGGAAAATCCTCCATCTTGTTTTGGAGGAGTTAGCCCAATAGGAATAGGGATGTGCACCCCTCCCCAAAGGGAGAAATCACAACGAGGGTGTAGCCACCCTCAGGGACAGTAGCCATTGGCTACTGCCCTCCAGCCCTAACACACCCCTAAATTTAGTATTTATGGGCAACTCTGAACCCAGGAAATCAGATTCCTGGCGACTTACAAAGGACTGCCTAGTTGAAAAACCCCACAGAGAAGAAGGAAGACGACAACTGCTGTGGCCCCAGGCCTACCGGCCTATCACCAACTTCAGAGAACCTGCACCAGCAACACATCCTGCAGGCCCAGCGACCTCTGCTGACTCGGAGGACTGCCCTGCAACTACAAAGGATCAAGAACTCCCATGGACAGTGGAATCCCCCAAAGAAAAAAGAAACCATTTTAAAAGGTACTCCCACCTTACTCCAGAAGCGTGAGTCCCCACCACTCTGCACCAGACACCCCTGGCCCATGTCCAGAGAAACAACCAGCCGGGAGATGAACCCCAGGCGACTTCGATGATGTGTCCACCCTGTGATAGCCTCTCTGCATCCCCACGACACCTGCAGAGGGAATCCCAAGGACCCCCCTGACCAAGACTGCCCGGGACAAAGATATCTGACACCTGGAGAAGCACTGCACCCGCAGCCCCCAGGCCAGTGAGAAACCGGCCACCGGTGCAGCACTGACCAGCAGGTGGCCCTCACCTTTGCCCAGTCGGTGGCTGGCCCGAGAAGACCCCTATGCCCTGCCTGCAACATCTGAGTGTCCCCCGGGTAGTCCTATTGCAAACCAGACGCCCTGTTTGCCCACTGTACAACTGGCCACCCCTGTGCCGCTGAGGGAGTGTTTTGTGTGCCTACTTGGCTCCCCTCAGTGCTCTACTAAACCCATCTGGTCTACTCCCAGAGGACACAGGTACTTACCTGCCAGCAGACCGGAACCGGAGCACCCCCCGTCTCCATAGGCGCCCATGTTATTTTGGCTTCTCTTTGACCTCTGCACCCGACCGGCCCTGTGTTGCTGGTGCTGGGTGTTTGGGATTGACATGAACCCCCAACAGTGGGCTACTTATCCCCCGAAGACTGAACTTGTAAGTGCTTTACTTACTTTATTAACCAAACTGTACTTATCTCCCACAGGAAATGTTGAATTTTGCAGTGTCTACTTTTAAAATAGCTTATTGCCATTTTATAAAAAAACTGTGTATATTACTGTTTTGGTTCAACGTTCTAACTATACCTATGCCAAGTACCTTACATTTAATGTACTTACCTGCAATTTGAATCTTGTGGTTCTAAAATAAATTAAGAATCATTTTCTATATAAAAACCTATTGGCCTGGAGTTAAGTCATTGAGTGTGTGTTCTCATGTATTGCTTGTGTGTTTACAACAAATCCTTAACACCACCCTCTGATAAGTCTAACTGCTCGACCACACTACCACAAATAAAGCATTAGTATTATCCATTATTGCCTGTGTCAAGCCTCTTGGGGAACCCCTGGACTCTTTGCACACTATTTCTCATTTTGATATAGTATATACAGAGCCAGCTTCCTACACCAGGTATCTCAGTAAATATATATGCCCCTCTGTAGGAAGTTGGCTCTGTATGTGCTATTTCAAAGTAAGGAATAGCATGCACAGAGTCCAAGGGTTCCCCTTAGAGGTAAGATAGTGGCAAAAAGAGATAATACTAATGCTCTATTTTGTGGTAGTGTGGTTGAGCAGTAGGCTTATCAGAGGGTAGTGTTAAGCATTTGTTGTACACACACAGGCAATAAATGAGGAACACACACACTGACAATTCCAGGCCAATAGGTTTTTGTATAGAAAAATATATTTTCTTAGTTTATTTTAAGAACCACAGGTTCAAATTTTACATGTAATATCTCAAATGAAAGGTATTGCAGTTAAGTACTTTAGGAACTTTGAATAATCACAATAGCATATATACTTTTCAAATAAAACACATAGCTATTTTAAAACTAGACAGTGCAATTTTCACAGTTCCTAGGGGAGGTGAGTAATTGTTAGTTCTTGCAGGTAAGTAAACCACCTACGGGGTTCAAGTTTGGATCCAAGGTAGCCCACCGTTGGGGGGTTCAGAGCAACCCCAAAGTTACCACACCAGCAGCTCAGGGCCGGTCAGGTGCAGAGTTCAAAGTGGTGCCCAAAACGCATAGGCTTCAATGGAGAAGGGGGTGCCTCGGTTCCAGTCTGCCAGCAGGTAAGTACCCGCGTCTTCGGAGGGCAGACCGGGGGGTTTTGTAGGGCACCAGGGGGGGGGGGGGGACACAAGTTAGCACAGAAAGTACACCCTCAGCAACACACGTCGGGTTTTCAATTGGAATCAATGGGAGACCAAGGGGTCTCTTCAGCGATGAAGTTGCTTCTTTGGAAACAAAGTTGCAGTCTTTGGTGAACAGGGCCGCTTTCTCTGGAGTTTCTTGGTCCTTCTAGAGCAGGGCAGTCCTCTGAGGATTCAGAGGTCGCTGGTCCTGGGGAAAGCGACGCTGGAGCAGTTTCTTCAGGGGGGGGAGAGACAGGCCGGTAGAGCTGGGGCCAAAGCAGTTGGTGTCTCAGTCTTCTCTGCAGGGTTTTTCAGCTCAGCAGTCTTCTTCTTAGGTTGCAGGAATCTGGTTTCCTAGGTTCTGGGGAGCCCCTAAATACTGAATTTAGGGGGGTGTTTAGGTCAGGGAGGGCAGTAGCCAATGGCTACTAGCCCTGGGGGTGGCTACACCCTCTTTGTGCCTCCTCCCAAGGGGAGGGGGTCACATTCCTATCCCTATTGGGGTGGGGGGGATCCCCCATCTGCAAGATTGAGGATTCCTAAAAGTCAGAGTCACTTCAGCTCAGGTTGCCTTAGGAGCTGTCCTGACTGGCCAGTGACGACTCCTTGTTTTTGTCATTATCTCCTCCGGCCTTGCCGCCAAAAGTGGGGGCGTGGCCGGAGGGGGCGGGCAACTCCACTAGCTGGAATGCCCTGTGGTGCTGTAACAAAGGGGGTGAGCCTTTAAGGCTCACCGCCAGGTGTTACAGCTCCTGCAAGGGGGAGGTGATAAGCATCTCCACCCAGTGCAGGCTTTGTTACTAGCCACAGAGTGACAAAGGCACTCTCCCCGTGTGGCCAGCAACATGTCTCGAGTGTGGCAGGCTGCTAAAACCAGTCAGCCTACACGGGTAGTCGGTTAAGGTTTCAGGGGGCACCTCTAAGGTGCCCTCTGGGGTGTATGTTACAATAAAATGTACACTGGCATCAGTGTGCATTTATTGTGCTGAGAAGTTTGATACCAAACTCATGCACTGGTGCCCTCACCTATGGTATAGTGCACCCTGCCTTAGGCCTGTAAGGCCTGCTAGAGGGGTGACTTATCTATACTGCATAGGCAGTGTGAGGTTGGCATGGCACCCTGAGGGGAGTGCCATGTCGACTTACTCGTTTTGTCCTCACCAGCACACACAAACTGGCAAGCAGTGTGTCTGTGCTGAGTGAGGGGTCCCCAGGGTGGCATAAGATATGCTTCAGCCCTTAGAGACCTTCCCTGGCATCAGGGCCCTTGGTACCAGGAGTACCAGTTACAAGGGACTTACCTGGATGCCAGGGTGTGCCAATTGTGGATACAACAGTACAGGTTAGGGAAAGAACACTGGTGCTGGGGCCTGGTTAGCAGGCCTCAGCACACTTTCAATTCAAAACATAGCATCAGCAAAAGGCAAAAAGTCAGGGGGTAACCATGCCAAGGAGGCATTTCCTTACAAATACCAAAGATTTTAAGCAAATTTTCCCAGTTTTCTGCTAAGCCCATGTAATCTTTGTCAAATACATTCTGCTTTTTAACATTCTTTTCTGACTGGCATCTCCGATGCTTGAAGACTCATCAATCTACAGAAGCTGATAAAAACCCCAACGTGCTAAGGACTGGCAAAAACTACCAAAGCACATTTCTATACGATAATTACAATAGCAAGGGTGCACTTATGATAACTCCCTTAACATTAAGTGGCCAAATAAATTTCAAAAATAGCACGCCAAAAAGCATTTAATTTTTGTTTAGCTGTTTATTTTTTTTTATTTATTTTTTACAGGGCGTAAAAGGAAGTCAAGTGGCCAAAGCAAGAACTCCTCCTAAACATCAGAAACACTGCAACCGTTTAGGATGTTCCCACTTCCCTGAAAAAAAAATCTCGATGGGGAGTAGAAAGTCAAAAAGACGTCTGGCAGCTAAGACTTGTAATTCTCTCCCTCTGTCACTTTGTAACTCCTCTTTTGTAGGCTTCAAGAAATTTCTGAAGGCATTTATCTTCTAAATTGTTTCCAGGCCACAGTATTGCAACTCAAAAATATGATGAGTGAATGCTAAACACGGTCGTACATTCACCCCAGTCACAGATCCAGGTTAAATCTATTGCTTTTTGCTCATCACGCCACTGCGGTTTTGACCCTGCGATATGCAAATCAGTCATGACCCTTCTCCCCATGGGAACAGTCCAACCGCAACCGCCAGGCCAGGTCAACCCTGGACTGGGAACAAACATCCTAGGATCAGTGATACCCTGAAACCGGTCCCAAGATGCTCGTTTTCGGGCCAGGGTAGGATGGCAGTTCGGGTTGGACTGTTTCTATGGGGCTCAAGGTCAAGGTTGACTTACATATGGCTGGGTCCAAACTGGAATAGCAGGCAAAAAAAAAAAAAACTATGGATTTAACCCAAATCTGTGACGGGGTGAATGTTTGATTTGTTCAGCATTTCATTCATCAACTCTTCTAAGTGCATTGATTACCCTGGGGGTATTGTGCACTGTAAAATAGTGTTGTCAGTAGTGACAGTAAAATGGCTGCCGCATGACTAGTAAAAGAAAGGGATATAAAAAAATTAACAAAAAAAAAAAAAAAAAAAAAAGCGGGAACAGTCCATTTCTTATTTCACACTTATTACTGACAAGCATATGCGTCCACCTTTTTACACTTTTATATTGGTTTGTGGTTAATTAGGGTTAAAACCATGTAAAGAAAGACAGGTATCTTCCATAACGCCTAACGGTCTCCTATTTCAGTTCAAATGTCTACCTTTTTTGTACATTCCCCCTAACATTTTCACCCATAGGGAGAGGCCTGACTTAATTGCAAAACAAGGAACTCTTGACGTGCTTGGAATTTTTTTTTGATAATACTGCTCATTGGAAAATGCGAGAAGATCCTTTGCACACCACACAACAATAGTTGATTCAAAAATATACATCAGGTGTTATTTCTTTACAATGATTTAGCAGTAATTGTGCCAAGACAAATATATGCGGCTTGCCGCATGACACCTACCAGAACTTTGAGTGTCAAAACACACAGAGGGCTGGCCTGCCTGCGACAGACATCTGTTAGATTAGAAATCAAACCCAAAGCATTAACGTAAAGAGATGCTGGAACAATCTATTCTAGCAGGAAACTTTAAAACAATAAATGAGTTACATCAGTGTAACACACAAGACTAGGGACGTAACCTTTTTTGTAGTAAGAACTAATTCTATTAAAAAAAAAAAAAAAACATACTGAGCTACTATTATTAGTGTGGTAACAGGTTACACAGATGGTCACCTCACGCAAGATTACCAATAGTGATTATCCCAGTGGCCCAGGTAAGGTTCCCAGCAGTCATGTGAAGATGGATTTACCAATTTGAAATGCATCTACTGGGTTAATATAGGACAGTCATAGCTGCAAAGCCCCGGCACCATGCTAATAATTTCTCATTTCTCACTCAAACACTAACATTTAATATATTGTGAAAATAGAGCCATTTGTCTCTGAACATCAGCTAAGCCTACGAGCTCTGAAAATACACACATTTTTGCTTGAATACAAGCTTTAATTGTGGGATACATATATTGACTCAAATAAGCAAACACGACTACTTTAGTATGCTAGGTTGCTTACAGGTAGCTGGACAGCTTGTTGGAGGAGTCTGCACTAGGCTTTCAACAGGTTACCTAGGCTATATAACAATCCAGTGTTTACAGTCTCGGCTTTCACCCGCTAAGTAGTGATGGCTAATGACAAAACTCCACACTAGTTGCAGAAGTTGCGTTTCAAAGCATTTATATAGTGCAAACGAATGCCATCTTCATAGCCCAGTACCACTTTCCACTTTTGCTTTTGTGAGGGCAAATTACCTTCAGCAGAGAGGGACAGCCCGTCCTCCTCCCAGCCAACTCCTGTTCATGTCATGAGATCTCTCATGACATGTCTGGCAGACTCCTGGCCTGGCTCGGACAAGAGTCCGCATCATGCCCCATCACTGAACTGGTCTATTTCAGGGGCAAAAACCGCCCACACACAAACTGCCATTTTATAGGCCTTCAATGACTATTATTCGTCCATATACAGGGCACAGTCGGACGCATCAGGGATACAATACACTCTCCTTAGATGCGGCATTAACAACAAGAGATCGATTCAAGACCTCACCTGGAACAAAACACCAGGGCTAGACAGTTTACCCCTAGAATATTAGAGCACCTTCTTGTCACTCGAGTGCGCCTTCTATCTCCCATGTCTCGCAGAAAAGTGCAAGGCCACATTAAACTCCAGCGAGCTCCCGCACACGCCCTTTGATCTCTATCCGCAAACCAGACAGGTATCCCCAGGCAGCAAACCTCATATAGGTCCTCAGCCATCTGTGGGGCAGACTCTAAAATCCTGGGTGAATTTCTCGAAGACCGGTTCGTCCAGATCCTCACAGAACTTATGCACAGATTAAAATTGCTTTGTACCGGGTTGCAGCACTTCACAGAACAGGTCACCTTTTTCACGTACAAGACTAAGTAAGAAGGCTGCTCTCATGAGTAGCCTGCCTCATTCTCGATCTGGAGAAGGGGTTCGATATCCTAAGATGGCATCATCTTTTCACAGTCCACACCTGCCTGGGGAATCTGGGCCCAGGATCCTAGTCCATACCAGACTACTATACTCCAATCCAATCTTCTAGATTCGCCTGGGCCGCCTCATCCCACTCCCGGCTGGCTGTGGTACGAACAGGGATGCACAATGGAACCCAATGCCACACGCCAGCGTGGAGAGGGTTGGGAGCGGGGCATCCCACTCGCGGACAGAACACACAGTGTGTCCCTATACGCGGAAGACAAGTTTTTATACATGCAGGAAATAACAGCAGACCTCGCATCATTCCGAGACACTTGCTGAATAAACCTCTGATGCTGGGCTTCGCGTCAACTGGGCAAAATCAGCTATATCGTCTCTGTCGCAACCAACAGCCACGCAAGAGACACCTGGGCGACAACTGCCTTAACTGGCATAGAGGCAAACCACGTACCTAGGAGTCTATTTATACCGTACTCCACTAGACCTATACAGAGGGAACCCCCGCAAAGCCTAGCAGGAATCCGAACCCAAATGCACCTTCTGGCAGTCCCTCATCTGGTCCCTATAGGCAAAACTGCCTTTGCAAAGATGACTGTTCTACCCCGCCTTCTCTACTATTGTGCGAACCTCATCATTGTTATGGCACGCTCCTCCCTCTCCTAGGCACACTGATGTGGGGCACCAAGCGCTGTCGAGCTACCCTTGCAACATTACAACTGCCACTGGACCTGGGAGGTCTGGCGGCCCCCTCCTTTGAGGCATGCTTTCTGGGCGCGTAGCTTCAATGGCTAGCCCAGTGGACTACTGGGCACTATCTGGGCAAAGCCTGCGCCGAACAAGGGCCCCTGTCAGTAACAACAATCCCGGGCTTCGTCCTTCTGAAAGCACTGTTCCCATCTCCTTGACTTTGCATGTGACAGAGGCATGGACATGTATGGCCTCAATACATTTCCTGTCCTGCAGGGCCCCACTTTATGCCCTGACACGACCTCTGGTTGGCCTACCTCCCGACCCGGGCTTTTGACCTGCTGGAGACCTGAGGGTCTGCACAGACCACTCTATACTTACAATGGGTGACCTCTTTTCCCACACCCACCTCCCACCCTCTGACTAACTGGTCGAGAGCATGGCCTCCCACCAGGGCAGTTTCTCTTGCACAGACAGCTCAGTCACACTTGCCGTACCCTTTGGGACATCTGAGAGGGGGAACCCACCACACACCCTTTCTACAATCCGTTGTAACAATGGCTGACGGCCGCCACCTTATAACTCGGCTTTATAAAGTCATTTGTGAACTGGCAGTCACCCCACTCACAGCACTTAACCACAGGGAGTGGGATTGAGCGCTCTAATTTCCCAAAACAGGTGTCTCACAACTACTGTTCTAAAAATATACAATGCCTCAAACTCCACAGAGCATACTTAACCTCGGCCCAACTAAACCGCTACTTCCGCCGAGAGACAGACCGCATGCCCACGCCACCAAGGTCCTGACGTGGACCTCATGCACATGTGGTCCTGTCCTGTCCTCCAGGATCACTGGCACTCGGTCCACACAGAAGTTCCAGATAGTTACAAATGGGTGCATACCACCGAGGCATATTTAAGTGTAAGAAACAGTAGAAAGTGGGTATCTGCTTTGGGGCCTTTAGCACTTCTCCTTGCCAAACGCAAGCTAAAACATCACTGGTGTTCCCCCACAGCCCCCCCCCCTCCCCAGTGGCTGCATTTAACAGAGCAGTATACAAACGAGGAGCAGCAGAAGACGCCCTATGTAAGAGAAGGTGGGTCAGATGTGCAACCAACCTCTCCCCCAAGTGGGCCACCTTACACTCACACGTGCAGCAGGAGGGAGGAAACGACGATCTCCACCTGTGATCACACTATGCGCCCCACACGCGACGCCACTGCAATAGAGTTCCTACACTAGCACTCCCCTGCACGCTTTCCTTACCCAAACCATACAGTTCACGCCACCTCGCCTACCCATTCCATCCCCATTACAAAGCCAGCATTATTCTACACATCTCTAACACCATCACCCAGCCCGCCCCTCATCCCGACCCCTACGTACCTCCCCAGTTGTACTGTTATAACAATCTACAGCTGTTTACATCTGGCGTAAGCCAGAGACACCAAGGTCTCTGCACCCCTATGCGCCCACCACTATTGTCATATACTAAACATCGACATAACTAGACTGTATTCCATTTCTTGCATTATTGACCTCTGCTGTACGTTGCCATGTGCTAATGTTGCTTCTAGTGTGAAACCCAATAAAAATCTTTTAAAAAATGAGAGCTCTCATTCCCCAGCAGCTATCTGGTCAATATGACATCTCAATGTCTTTCAATGACCTGTGTAACCACCCCCAAAAAAACAAACTGAATTTCCACCCCAGGCTCCATCTTTCTTAGGCCCTGCCCCAGTCTGTGTAAGCACCCTGTGACCCTCCCCATTATGAGCTGTACTCAAAAAAAGAAAAAAAAAAAAAATGGAAGTGCAACTTGAAGAACTATATATCCTGTCACCCTCGAGTGCCAACCCTGGTCTACATAACCATCCTGACATTCTAGTATCTGTCCCCTTGTCAAGGTAGTCATTTCAGGCTCAACATCTTGGCCTGAAAAGCCATTTACAGCACACTCATTTCTACAGGATACATTTGATTGTATTGTGGTGTATGGTGTCTTACTAATTAGCTCTAGTAATTACAATTTAGAGTATAATCCACTATGGTATAACAATATATATTTGGTTGAGTGCATATGACCATGCAATTTGTACTTTCTAAAGTAGAACTATTTGTGCAACTTGCATGCTACCTGTACATACATCTAAGTTACACTCTTCTACAGACTCACTCGGTGATATGGGTTGCAAAGCACTCCCAGCTCAGCAACGGGCAACAGGTTTCCTCTAGCAATGGGTTATCAACCAGCCTAACCCCTCGTCTTGGTGAAACAGACTACCATGGTATACGTTCTCACCAAACCCCATATGCACAAAAACTATAGTGCCCTGCCGCGGAACTCTGAAGACTCAACTTAAAGTAGGTTGTATCACCCCATCTCTAAAAGGACAGAATGAATCAGAACTCTCAGGATCAGTATTAGGAAGGCGGCCCTCAGGGGCCAGAGGTTTATGCCAGAGTGTGAGCCTACAGCGTCCAGGAATTCCCAAGAGAAGAATTTAAAAACATGATGTCCCACTGTTCCTAAAAGTAAGAGAGACTCTGATGTCGAGAAGCCTAATACGCACACTTTATTGAGCACACAGCATGTTGAACTGGATGCTTTTCCCAGGTGACATTGTACACCAATGTTCCCAAGGAGCAGGGATGTACAATGTCGTCAGTGAAGATTGCATCATATGCGCTGATGATGTTTGGGCACCCTACTGAAAGAAAGGGCTGTAACCATTCAAGGGCAGAATGCCCATATCAGTCTCTGTAAGGTAGCACAGGTGCTAAAGAGCGATCCAAATATGGCCACCTATTTTAGCAAGTTTTCCAGAGATCATAAAGAAAGGGTTGGAGAGAGCCCAAAGAGCATGCCAGGATAAATGTTTTATTTGCTCCATCATGCTAACGAAAATTAACTGACAACAATAATAGTTCTGCAGTGCATCCTGGCATACTTGACAGGGCAGCCATTTGCTCATTCAATTAGATATAAAGCTTGGAAACCCTCCTCTTCCGAGGTACAATCCTGTGGTAGAAGAATTGTTGTTCAGCAACACCTTGTAGTGATATGCAGTAAGGGGTTTTCCCTGACTAGTTTATTTCAAAGAAACAAAAAGGAGCTGCCCAAGTAGTACATGCAGGTACTTTTTGCTTCCCTCATTGCCAGCCCAACCATCCAACTCAAATCTCAATATTCACAACAAAACCTGGAAAGCAGAATATTCCACTACAGACAGAGCTCAGAATATTTTACCTACAATTGGACCCCCATCTTACATCTGAAGCATGGATTTTACAGTCTATTCAGGGATTTAATAGAGACATTTACCAGTCACCAGTGCAGACACTTGGTTTGCTTTTTTTTTTTTTTTTTTTTTAATGGTGGTCTACTCAGAACGATGCTTTATTTGAAGCATTTAGTCCGCCCTAAAGGGGGGACAAATTGTCCCCAGGTCCCTGCACCGAAGTGGGTTTATCAACAATGTCTTCGTAGTAAAAAAGAAAGACAAAGGATTTAACCTAGTGACAAATCTGACAGAGCTCAATGCTTTATTCTATACAGGTATTTCACAATGGAGGAGGGCATTTATTACAGGATTACCTCAGCCTGGGAGGAATGGTTGGTGTCTAGATTTGAAGGATGCATATCTGGCCATCCTAATTACCTCTCGTCGCTGAATATTACTTCAACTTATATGGAGAACCCAGAGTTATGAACCGTTTGATTTGTCAGCTCCTAGGCTTTTTACTAATGTGACCTTCTCTAAAGCTTAAAGCTCATAATAAATGTAACCGAGTCGGCCCTGTCTGTAAACCAATAAACTGAATTCCTGGCATTCCAGATGAATGCACTGGGAAACCCTTTTACAACGTCCATCAGTGACAGAATGAATATGAAGGTGTTACGGTCTGTACTGGCCAGGTACACAATCTCTCTGAAAACTAGCAAAAGTTGTGAGGCACCCGTCATCAAACATACATGCAATATTTATAGGGCAGTTGCATTAAAGGGCACTTCAGAGACTGGAGTCCTGTACCTCAGGAAGGGCCCTTCTTACAGTAATACATTTCCAATTTCAGAGGAGGCCAGACAAGGATTACATTGATGGCTGTCTCACATGGAAAGGTGGACAAGCAAATCCATACTGAGACAGCTCCAGATATGGTCATAGAATCAAACATCAGCAGATCAGCATGGGAAGCAAGGTGTGGTTTAGTACAGACAAGGGGCTACTAATCCAGATCAGGAGTGAACTATGCACATAAACTGCTTGGAGTTGCTGGTGGGATCATCTGCGATCAAAGCTCAAACGTAGGACAAAACAAGTAGCCCATGATGGAAACATCCCAGCAGTACAATTTCTTATTTCAGCCATGCAGATCACACAACAAACACTATCTGAATATAATGTAGAAAAATGACACCTTAATTTCTTCAACATTTACGTTTATAGTTGGTTTAATACCATAACTGTGTAATTTAAATAAAGTAATAGATTCTAATTATGAACTTAGAAACATTCAGAAAAAAACCCATTTCCCGACAACGCTGGCAGGAGAAATTAGGGAAGTGGCCAGTTTGCTGTGTTCATTGTATAAACAGCAAATATAGTTCTATGTGAAGCTACATCGTTGTTGATTTAAATCACAAGTAGAGTTTTTGCGCAGCATACACCTGAAACTGAATTACATCGAGATGCTTATAAATTGGTAGTTCAAGGAAAAAGAGGCACAGTAGGTGAAGAGATTTGCCAGCATCACAATTTGGGGGACTAGAGCCATACACGCCGACACCCCTGATTTATTTTTATATAGCTTAAAACAATGTTAATTTAGCTTCTTCCCCATCCACTAGTGGCTTAAACTGACAAATGGTCCCTTCAAATATTTGGGAATTTGCATGTCCAGAGACCTACAGCACTCCCTTATGGATAAATGTGTGCATAGGGAAGTGGTGGCCTAAGATTATGAGTCGAGGGGCCCTGTTCAAGATGGTGGCCGTGGCATGTTTCTTATACATACTCCAAAGTTTGCCTCTCTCTCCTCCATACTCAATAGTGTATTAAGTAAACTTCTTTCTATTGGTTCTCGGATCAGAGTTTCCCTCATCCAAATGCATACAAGCCCCACATGATGGAGGTTTAAGAAACCCAGAAAATAAACTGCATTACAGGGCATCACAGCACACTGTAAATCAACAGGATATTTGGGCACCAGGAGGACTCGCCCTACCCGCTATAACAGGATTATCTGGGGTTTGGAGGCCGCATTGTAAGTCATCGGTTCCCAGGGGGATGCTGGAATCGACCCCCCACCTGTTTATACATTAAATGGCATAAACCCATGAATAATGAACTCCAATGGTGAGCCTCCTGGCTCCCCCAGGTGTCGAAACTAGGATTTGAAGCATGGAAATTAATCGGGATTTGGAAAGTTGGTGACATTTGGTCATGTAGACATATTAAGGCCAATGACGTGCTCACTGCGGATTTTGATAATCTATAGCTATTCTATACAGTAACGCAATACCACCTCCTCCTGAAGAACGTACCAGATTTTAACCCGTATGAATCTAAAGTGAAGATGGAACGAGGGGTTGAAAAGGGGATTTCCTGTATATTATAAAAACCTCTAGTTAAATGCACCAGACCCCTTCTCACATTTACGTGACATCTGGCAACAAGATGTTGGTTCCCTGGAGGGTGCGGAGTGGCAATAGGCTACAATGACAGCCAGATGCCTTGCTGTATCACCTAAGCTAAGACTGCTTCAATTTAAATTCTTTCAGAGGCAAATAAGGTGAAGCACATCGATCGAAGAAAAAAATAATATATACAAAATAAATAAAAAAAGATCATTGTTGTCAGAAGCCAGATCGAGCGAGCTGGCCCCTTCCATATGATATTATAATATATTGAACTGCCCGGTCAGTACCCGCTACTCGGTCAAAATACATCCCATCCTATGTGGTAGAGTGGGCTATAACCTGGCACCAAACCCCAAACATGCAATCCTGGGTGCTGAGGAGATAGAGAGAGACTCAGTGGGTACTTGTCAACTGGTAGCCATTTGATTGCTGGTGGTAAAATGGGATATTGCAAGACACTGGCTCACACCTGTACAACCAACAACTGAAGGCACCTATCACCCCACCCCCGACTAATTGTAGAACGGACATGTGCCAGCAGTTGATAAAATGGTCTGTAAAGCACGTGGTTGCTAACGAAAATATCACAAGCTATGGGATGTATGGCTGGATCATCTTGACTTAATGTATTTGACTTGGGAAGCACTAGGCCAAATTGCTGAATTTAAATGCAGGGTTCAATGTTCTTATCTAGGTGTAATATAGAGTTCTGTGTCATAAATTTTTTTATAAAAGAAAATAAAAATAATTCTAAAACGATAAAGTTAAACAACAACAACTTCTATCAGATAAGCGGCGACTCCACCTCCAAAATAACAGCTGCCAACCCTGCAAGTTGAAGGGAGCCGCTGTACTTGCTAGCATGTCTTGCTGCATCCTACATTTGTACTTTATTCCTGAAACGGAGAGCAACTGAAGGGCTCTGTGAGGCAAGAAAACGTATCACGGTGGCAGGGGAAGTGACCAGTGATTGGAGACCATGGTACCCAGGATTTTTTTTTTTTTTTAGGACATATTCCCTGCCGCTCTATGATCTGGGCACCTCCATCTCTAGAAGACTGTTGGGCAACTGGGCAAAAGTGAGCAAAGTGCAGCCAATGCTTTTTAATGATGCAGCCCTGCAAACTCACTTGGTGCAAAGGGTCACACAATACTGACTATTCATGCAGGCTCCCAGCTGGAAAAGACCACTAAGAGTGGGTTTCCATCTCGTCCAACAGGAATTTTGCAACTTCAACAGGACATGGGTGTCCGTATCAGAAGCTTTTGTAGTTTTTTGGGTGGAGGGGTGGGGAGGTGGAGAGGAGACTAAGAGGGTCTACTTAGATCAATGGCGAGCCTCTCCCACCTCCACACCTCTTTCAAAGCTCTCCATCACTGGAAAAGCAGCAAGGGACTCAAAACCCCACCCATTTTCTTGGCCATCAATAGAACCAATTTACTCTACAATAGGTTACTGTGATCAACTATTCTATAGCGTAGACTCAATGCTTCATAATTCTATTTTAAACACAAGACAATTGTGTTAAGGACATTTTAATAAGCATAAGCTTAGAAACTTTCCCCATGTGGCTGACATTAATAAATTGTAAAATATAGCTGAACAGGGTTTTTATCTCCAGAATGCCAACAAAGCAGCAGTTCTTAAATCCAATGAAAAGCTGTCCCTACGGTTGCTATACGTTAGGATTCTCATTTTGGGGGCATGCCAACAAGAAGGCCACCTAGATGCTTCTTCCTGAGCTAACGCCAGCCCATGAAATAATCCTGGGACATCATTGTAGTTCCTGCCCATTCCAACACCGGAATGTGAAGCACAGGTGTCGGAGAACACGAGGACGGAGTGTGCCCAGAAAGCAGCCACAACTCGGAGAGTTGCAAGAGTGCGCTGCTTAAACGGGGGCTCGTGCCACACAATTGCGGCCCGAAAACATCTTAGTAGCAGAAACCCGGATCAGTACGCTCTTGTAGTGCTGAAATTAGGACAATGATGCGGAGCTGGTCAGAACTGGTTACCGCAGAGGAGAAGAGGATGGTAGTGCGGTGGCAGCAGCCCCGATGTGGGAGTCAGGCGAACTGCAGTTTGGTGACACAAATAAGTACAAATACAAGTACAGCTTGGGATGAGAGAGAAACACTAGAGCTGTTGCATAATACGCCTGCAAATAGTATCTGAAAGCCATAGGGGCACAAAATAGACTTCCTAGCATTTAAAACGCATGGAGACAATTATCAGTCACGGGCCCCTTGGGACTAAGTTGTTGGAGAAACAGGGGTCTACATCAAAGGCATTTAGGCCCAGCAGATGGACACTGCTTGCCTTGGGAGATGTTGCCATACACATACTGCGGTTTCCTGACATGGTACTGCCAGGGAAACCATTGGTATGCGGGTCCCCAGCTCAGAACATTAGGAATCCTGTGGGGGCACAGCACTCTGTGCTACGTTTATGAAGCTTCCCCTTTGGACTTTAATGGTGTGACATGCAGGGTGCTGACTGTAACTTGCATCCTGGAGACAGATGCACTCAACACGTGGAGTGAGGGTGACTAGTTGGTGATCCCTTTTGCTGAGGAGTACAGAGGCTCAGATGGCCCTGGACTGGAGCTGTAGCAGCAGTGACACTTGTTTAGCACAGACACCCTAACATCAATGCGGATAGACTACTGATCAAATGACTTTACAGCCATGGTGAAGGATAAACTAGCTTGTCAACCACAGGCAAACAAAATTGTCACTTATGCCCAAGCAGTGTCTGCAACAAGGAAACCAGATGACATACCCACTAGAAATGCACAAGACGACTGCACAGGTCAGGCAGCAAAGGGCCCAATCCTGGCAGATATGGTGGTGATCACAGGAACCCATTTGGAACTGACCTCCAAAAAAAATAGACACGATTTCCATCAATGTCACCCTCTTGTGAGTGGATTTATAAAAAGTGGCTGACAGTAGCAGAGAAGGAAGATAATGCCGGAGAAATACAGAGGGAGGTGGTCGTCTTAAACACTACTGTTTCAGCTCTCCAAAAGCAATCAACAAAAATGGAGGACCACTTGGAAGATGCGGAGGGGAGATCCTGAAGATACAACTTGCAATTAGTAGGATTTCCAGAACATGTGAAGGCACATCCATGGAAAAATTTCAGGAAAATTGGCTGGTGGCAACGGTATCCTTACGAGAACCATAGGCTTTCTTTAGTGTGGAAAGGGAACAGAGGCTCTAGCCCCTCCTCCCTGCCGGTAGCACCTCCATGTGTGATAATTGCCGGTCTATTCAACTACAAAGAACACAACACTATCCTCCGACATGAGACACTTACAATTTGAGGGAAATCCTATCTTAATCTTTCACGACTAGACACAAAGTTCAGAATCAATGAAAAAAGTTTCTAGAAGTTAGATGACACCTGAGAGAACTTAATCTGAGGTACAGTCTTGTCTTCCTGGCGAACCTCAGGGTGGTGCATGAAGGCAAGATGCTCTTCTTCCTTAATGCAGATGAGGGAAGCAACTGGGTGGATTCTGTGGCTGGCTATGATATGGATGTTTTGATTTGCTGGGTTTATCGATGCCGGGGGATATATGCTGCTCTAGGAGTGTGAGAAAGGTATGTTTGTCCTGTTTGGGCCCTCAGTGTGAGACAAGAAAATTGGGACCTGGAGGAGGATGGACTGGAGGGGTGCAAAATATAGATGACCCAAAATGGCTGGCACTACTGTACACATAGAACATTAGAGGCCTTTCCTAGCTGGACAAGCGTTGCAGAGCATTTGTCTACATAAAATACTACCATATACTATCTATCGATCGCCCTCTTACAGTAAACAAACACATGGGGGAAATTGTATTCCTAGCATACAGAGACGATGGAGGCCAATTAAATGCAACATCCTATGCAGGTTTTGATAGACGGGTGCAGATTTGGGTAGCCCCTGGGGTACTGTTCCAACATGGAGGGCATGTTAAAGACCCAGATAGGAGCTAAGTGATTTTGTTTGGAAGTTTGGATGGGAGCGAGGTATGCCTCAATGTATATGCTCCAAATGTGAATAATGGGACCTTCTATGGTGAGGTGGTCAAAGCCGCTATCCCCTACTTAACTGCAGAAGTTATCCCTGCAGGGATTATAACTGTTATAGATGGGACACTGGACAGAGAGCCTCCAAGCACACACACACACACACACAACAGGATAACTGACAGACCTCCTTAGGGAATTGCCATTAATAGACCTTTGGCGGAGCCGCCACCTAGCCACGCGAGTTTATGCCTGCTACGACTAAGTATAGGTGGTTGCATTAGTACTGCACTGATACAGCAAGTACAGGTATTTCCTATCTTGCTCAATATATATCTGACCATTCACCGCTGTTGATGACCCTAGGCATGAGACATAGGCGCCCGGCATTCCTACTGTGAAGACTGAAGAAGCACAGACGGAACCTCTCTCCCACCTTTGAGACAACGGTTCGGGATGAACTACTACCTTACTTTGAGAAAAACGGTGAGACATGGGGACCTAGGGCTTGCAACTGGGAGGCAATGAAGGTGGTGCTGATGGGGCTTGCTTAAAAAATACCTACAGAGCTATACAGCAACATGAATGACCTAAATTGCCAGGAAGCAAATCTGTGCTCCCTGGAAAAGATGCTGCCCACACACCCACAATGGCTGGGACACTGGTAACAGGCCCGTAGGGACCTGCTGGACGACTGGTGCAGGCTGGAGAAACATGTCTAAATAGCATATAGTCAAAGACTTCATGCTGAGGGAAATACTACTGGGGCAATGCTGGCACGGCAACAGACGTCCCATGATCCGGTTACAGCACTGAAAGATGAAAGGGGGGGGGAGAAATCAGAATCCACACACAGATAGCTATCAATGAGACGTTCTGGGTACATCTTAGCTAACTTTATTCTATGCGCGTCCAGGAGCCAACTGATCATGGAGCATTCTTTTTGCTGATGAAGAAATGTCAAAACTGGGGCAGTGGAGCAGACCTCTTTTTGGGGGAGCCTATATAACCAGGGAGGAAATCCTGATTAGCATACGACATTTAAAACCCTGCTATAACGACAGGCAGCGATGGGATTCTGGCTGAGTTCTATCAAACATATGCAGATACAACTCTAGTAGTCTATCAGCTAGTGTATTAGGAAGTGAGACATTGTGGCTATTTACCCGCCTCGATGGGGAAGCCCTAAAAGTCATGGTCCCAAAACCGGCAAAGATCCGGCGGAGCTTTATGCCTACAGACCATTGTCCCTTTTAAATATGGACCTAAAGGGTGGGATTCTGACTGCCTGACTACCCCCCTCCCCCGCCCACAATTATACACATGGATCAATGTGGTTTTACTCCTCATCACAGCACCATGCATAATCTCCGCTGTCTATCGCACATTTACCACGCACTGCACCTGAAAGTTGACTTGTAGACCCCTGCGCTCCCCGACATCGAGCAATCTTGATTTGCTAGAATGGGTACCTGTGGTTAGTACTGAAAAAAGTGGGCCTGGCACCACAGTACATTGCATGGGTCCGGTCTTTGTACACGGGTACTGGTGCCCGGGTGCGCACAGGGGCCTTGTATCCGACCAAATTCAGTTATCTAGGGGAACTAGACAGGGGTGCCCTTTAATCGCCCCTGTTATTTGCCATAGCCATGGAACCATTAGCAGTGCTGCTGCAAAGGGTGCTGAAGCCATGGATAATTCAGGTGGGTGAGACCAAGCACATGGTATCTATATGAGCAAATGACGCTTTAATATATGTGCGACAATAGTTATACTCTATTCCTATCCTCCTGAATGCCCTGCAGTATTTTGCAAAGGAGTCTGGGCTTCGGGTCAGCACTGACAAGTCTAACCGGTTACCAATGGGAACGATGACCGGTACTTGTGCTAATTCAGTCCCTGAGGTGGGATTTCCATGGGGAGTCAAGCATTTGACATCTGGGAATAATAGTGGCATATACTAAAAGTAGGTTCCAAGACCTTAATATTGGCAGAGTACTGCCAATACGATCCTGGAAAGAGCTTCCCATCTCTTTAATGGGTAGGGCGGCAATTATTAATATGGTGGTGCTCTCTAGCCCAAATGGCCTCCAGAATACCTTGTACAAGATCCCGTGACGATACTTTGCCAATTGGTCAGGTTAATTCTGGACCCCCTCTGGGCTAGTAAGAGGAAACGGGTGGGCCTTTCTATGCTGAAACAGACATAAGAGCATGGGGGGTGTTGAGGAGGGGCAGAATGGGGAACTGAATTCCCTATACAGAGCTATATTATTTTGCGTTACAATTACAGTACATTGGTTAGAGGCAAAGGACAATTGGGAGAAGGCATTTTACAAGATTCCTATGGAAGCTTGAAACTGCCAGTCCTGCTTCTGGGCGATACACAGGCACAGAAAGATGCTCCATATGTGGTGCGACAGGAGTGTGGGCGGTGACATGTACAGTTAAATGGGTGCCTGGGACAGCCCCATATGAGAGGGACCTGCCAATTTAGGATTTTCGACCACTTTCCAGAATAGCTGAGACAATGCCCATAAAACAAAACTGGCGAGAAGGAGGATGCGATATTCTGGGGGTACCCTATCTGGGAGGTCAGTTTTCTAACTCTGGGTGATGCTACCGACTCCTTTGCTTTAGGCCCGGGACATTATCTACAGTATGTTAAACCCCCACAACAGCTGGTGTATTCTAGCTTACCTTTCCGGAGGTGCCACTGGTCTCACGCACACAACACTTTTCAGGAAGGCAGGAGGTTGTAGGCAGAGAACTCACTTATACAACGCATTAAGAGATGACCATCCTAGGCTTACAACTAAGCCGCAGGCAAGGTGGGAGGAGTCCCTGGGAGATACCTTGTCGGCCCATAAATGGAAACATGTGCATGAAGGGGCAAAAACAATGAGCGCTAACACACATTTTAAACTTATGCAGAACAACATCACACATAAAACATAACTTGCCCCAATGACACTGGCCAGGATGTACCCCACAAGGTCAGAGGGCTGCGGTCTTTGTGGTGCCACACCAGAGGACTTCACCCACATGACATGGCACTGCTTAACACTAGCCCCTCTACTGGGAAGAGGTAGTTCCAAATCTTGACACAGCTACAAGGTGGAAAATCCCCCCCATACACAAAGTGTCCTTCTGCTTAGGGCGATTCCCACACTGAAGGGAAAGAAACTTAGCCGCAAATTCATAGTCCAGGGGCTCCTACTGGCAAAAAGTTATATAGCTGTTAAATAGCTGAGCCCTGGGCCCCCGTTGCATGGTGAATGGCTCAGGCACATGTCAGATTGGGCTGTAGCAGAGGAAAGAAGGATGAAGCATGTGCAAAGAGACTTAAAACAACTTGGCGACATGGGTTCAGAAGTTGCTGCACCCAACGGGTGTATCGAATAAATTGGATAGTGCAGGGTGAACGAGAATGGCATACTGACCAGGAGAATCAACTGAACAGCATAGGAAAGTTAAAAGACTGGGTGGAAGAGGCTGGGGAATGAATGTTGCTTGGTGACCGCGCTATAGATTATAGAGAACAAAGCTAGATTCTCTCACCCACTGAATTCCCTGTATCGCCAGAAACAGACATACGGGACAAACGGAGCACAAAAATGCAGGGATAATGTTTCTTCTAATATCTAGACAGAAGAAAAAAATACAGACAATACCCTGTAAAGTTACTGGATTGTTAACGTGCTGTTTTATCACTGTTAAATATACATTTGTTGTGTTAGGATTCTCATTTAGCAATCATTGATAGCATCTGAGTAATCGGCCTCAACGTTATCATTGCTTTACCGTATCTACTAATTTTTCAACTCCACTTCCAAGAATAGGCATTCTACTAAAATGGAAACCTCAATCAGATAAAAATCAATTAAGTAGGTATTGCTGTATAAGAAACTAAGGTTATATTGATTATGTATGAAAAGCATACAGGGAATGCTGCAGAAGAGACATCTTGACCTGATATTTCAAGTGCCACCTTTAATCCCTCTGAATTTCACCAAACCAAATTGTTTGATTTAGCAATACATATCCAGGCCTACTGGAGCAGGAGATTACTGCATCCTCTCCAAGAATCTCTGTTAGCCAACATGACCACAGCTCGAATCCTAGCGGGTCCAAGTCAATAAAATGAGTTCCACTGAGCTGGGTAACAAACATCTGTTATTCAGTGACAAGTTTACAAATATATACGTTACATTCTTAGCACAAATTCGTATTATATGGTCATGACACGGTGGCTGCCCTCATGGACTGTACCCCTGTTTCTAATAGAAACAATGAGATTGTAGTTGAGGATAAGGATAATTTGGTACCTACACCTGGTCCATTTTGTTTCCAAAGGGACGAGGCCTGTCATTCAAATGGGCTGCATTTAGTATGAAATGTACAAAAAACCTTAACCGAGGCTACATCAGACAGCAATATAAAGGTGCAAAACATGTTGACTTTAGTGATTCCTATGAACAATTGCACAACTTATCCTTTTTTCCCCCCCCCTAAACAGCTCCCCCTTACCACCGCCCACTAAGAGTCACAGTGCACTTAGTCGATATACATACAGCAGGTGGAATTGGTCTCTAATCAAAAGCTCGCTCACAGAAAGGTCGCTACTTTCTGGTCTTAAAATTGAATTAAAAAAGCTACATCTAATTTTCGGAGACCAGGTCTTGGGTTATCGAAACTCAGTGCAAGCTATCAATCCACTGTTAGGACACACCTCTGTAAGCCATTGTAACATCCAATAGCGTTTCACCTAAATATTTCACAATATAAAAGCATGGAGCTCAGCATAGTTACTCCACAATGAAACCAAACAACAGCTTCATCCAGCCGGACGATGGCTGATGATTCCACGTTTATTTAACATGCACAGTTAATTAAAACCATTACATGTATATTTAAAATACTTTTAAAAACTAGCCGTAAGAGTGCAGTATGTCCATTAAGACACAAACTAAGCTAAATAAAATCAGTCAAAATATCATACTCGACCAAAAGCCTGCTTCAGTGAAAACACCAAAACATTGTCTCCTAACTAATGTGTAGCTTTCATCAAAAAGAGGCTACTCGTACTGTGCAAACCGCTTGGTAAAGAATATTTTTGTGCTGCAATTGTGGTACTATTTACTGGAGTGACTCATCCAGGGGCCTAAGAAGCATATTATTTGCAGTTTGTTATACAGTCGCTGGCCTGATTAGATACTGATAAAAACAAATACAAATAATTGCAAGTCCCAGAGTATAAGTGCTGTGTCTCTGCTACTTCATTAAGGTCACCAATGTTCTGCCCTCGGCTCGGTGCACGGATCGCTGAAGGCATCAAGTGAAGAGTCTCATTGTATTGTGCAAACCACTCACAAGAAAATAATTTTTGCCTTGAAAATATAATATGCTAAGTAAAGTGCTGTTTACTTGAGAGATTTAGCAAGGGGCCTAAGCAGCACGATATTTATAGTTTGTTATACAGTCGCTGGCATGATCAAATAGAGATAAAACAGATAAAATTAATTGCAGGTTCCAGAGCATAAAGTGCTAGGTACCTGCTACTTCAAGGTCACCAAAGTTCAGCCCTCGACTTAGTGCATAGATCGATGAAGAGATCAATCAGGACTTAGCTTTTTTCCCCCCATCTCTTAGGAGGCGAGGTTCAAGAAACTTATGGCCTTGCACACATGCTAACTGCACCAAGTCCTCTCCCAATAAGGCGAAAACAGCTGGTCAGAATTATTTAATTTGTAAAGTTCTCAAAGATGGCTGTAAACATGTTCGCCTGCGTCCCGACACGGCTGGAGAAGCTCACAATAGATGCAGCAGCGTTTCGTTGATTATCCACAAAGACTATGGTGGATCAGGGCTGCTTCCCGGAGAGCACACGGTGTTCAGATGAAAACAGGCCCAGGCGTATTAACTTGGTCGTGTTTCATGGCCTCAGAAAAAAGGGAAGATAGATGTGTGGGGAACTCCAAGCAGCATATGACGGCACGACCACCCCCGCATGGCGTTTGTTCGCCAACACGGCCTTGCCGATTATGAAAGTTGGGCTGCTTTGTTGACAAGTCAATTGAAAGCAGTATATTCCGGGGGTATGCCAAGCTTCTTCCAGCTGCAGCGCTGCGTTGGAGTGCCTTAATGCTGGGAGCACAGAGTTCTTATCATGGGCCTGACTTACTATTTCCAGCCAGCACTGGTGTGTGAGCGAGTCCGCTTCGGCTGCCCTTGTCCTCCAACTGAATTTCACTAGGGCCCCATGCCTGGATGGGGCCTGATGATGCAGGCCAAACTCAAGCCTGATTTGTGCTTGCAAGAGGTACTGTGGAATCGTAAACAATTTTTTATTTTAAAGACTGCTGTAAGGTGTTAAGAATGCAGCGTCTTTTCCTTTGAGCAGTTCAGGGCCATAAGATATCGAAAGAATGAGTATGGCTCTGATGTCTAGGTGTTTCCAGTCTTAGTTTTCAATGTTTTGAATACAGACAGCAAATTGTTGGCTATGGCTCATCTCAAATGTATGTGCAGTTTGTAGGTTAAGTGGAAGTCTAAACGGACTGAGAGGTAAATAACTATTACCAGGACGTTACCGTTTGCCTGCCAGGAGAATTTAAGCCGTCTGTTCTTACCTAGACTAGTAAAGCAAAGAACCTTGGTTTTGTTGTGGTACAGGTCCAGTCACAAATCGTTGGTGCACCCCAGCAATTGGTCTATTGACCACTGCAGCCCGGTTGGACTTTTGCTGAGGTGGTCGTCATCAGCGTACTGCAGGCTTCTAATTTGTTCCTTGCCAAGCTTGGGAGGAGGTTGGCCCTGCACTTGCGCCAGATGGTTGTCGAAGTCAGCCTATATATGTTGAATAGATAGGGTGCAAGGACGCACCCCTGTTTTAGGCCAGTGTTTGTATGGATCATTTCAGTGGTTTGCTTGCCGTCCCCTACCTTGATCTGAACCCATGTGTTGGAATAAATGTTAATTGTCTCCAGTAGTTTTGCCGGCACGCCTCACCTTGCCATTTTTTTCCAGAACTGAGCCATCAGAACTTTATCAAAGGCTGCATTTAAGTCGATGAAACAAGCTTAGAGCTTGTTTGACTTGGTGATTGCTTGTTCAGCCAAAAGTGTAACCACCAACAGGTTGACTAGAGTGCTCATTCCTCCTCTGAAGCCTGCCTGGGTTTTAAGAGCTATAATAGAACGAATGGCCCAGTCCCTTAAATAGTAGGTGTGAGGCGTAGATCTTGGCTTCTACATCTGTTAAGGCAATTTATCTGTAGTGGACCTGGTTTGGGCACTGGCCCGATTTGCATATTGGTTGAAAAATGCTGCCTCGTTAGGATTCCGTTGTGGTGTTGGTTGCAAAAATAAAGTTGAATAAGGGGGGAGGGGAGAAATGGTCAGGGGTAGCAAATACAAAGCCCAAAGGCTGGGATCCTGATTGAATAATGCATTTTGAAGCTATTGGGCCTTGGGGACCCCTTAAACCAGAGCCTTTTTAGCGACTGGATGATCTGCTTTTGACTAATTACAAGATAATCGGCCTCTAGCAGGCCGAAACCTTGCTGCTCATCCTGGCTTGTCACTGTATGCGTTAGTGAGGGAGAGACCTGGTCGCCTCATTTTAGACAGTGGCGATGTGTGATGACCAGACCTCTTCAGTAATACTAGCGTTGTGGTACAGATAGCGACCTTTGGCTAATTTGCTTATTTCAGCCCAAAAAGATTAGGAGCTCTTTTGCTTGCTTTCATGAAGTAGCTTGATCCAGATGCCCACGTTGTGGTTGTATTTTGCAACCCACGTTTTTTTTTTTTTTTTTTTTTTTTTAAATCGATTTTGCAATTTAAGTCCTTGCTCGGCTGGTCACCCCACAACTCACTGAATTCCTCAAGATACACCGTATCCCTGACCCATCCCAATCCGGATTCAGAAGCAACCACAGCACTGAAACCGCACTCTTTAGCAGCCACCGACAGCATAAGCATCATACTGGAGCAGGGAGGCACAGCCGCACTCATCCTCCTCGACCTCTCTACTGCATTTGAGACTGTCCCTCACTCCACTCTCTGCAACAGACTTCACGACACCAGCATCCGAGATAAAGCTCTGGATTGGACCAGATCCTTCCTCACCGGAAGAGCACAGTGTCAGACTACCACTGTTCACGTCAGAACCCAAAGACACATGCTGCAGAGTTGCCCAAGAATCTTCACTCAGCCCGACGCTTTTCAACATCTACATGGCCCTGCTTGCCAAGATCACCAAACAACATGGGCTAAACATAGTCTCCTATGCAGACAACATCCAACTGATCCTCCCTGTCTGAGGACTGCTCAGGTGCAGAGAAATTTCCACAACAGAATGAGCAGTCGCTGCCTGGATGGAGGCCAGCTGCCTGAAGCTCAACTTGGACAAGATAGAGATCCTTGTAATCTGCTACACCGCTTCTGCCTGGAACGATTCCTGGTGGCCCACCACTCTGGGAAACGCGCACAACCTGGGCATCATCCTGCACTCCACTCTACCCATGACTCGCCAAGTCAAAGCCATCATGCTTTCACACCCTCCGACTCCTGCGGAAGATTTTTAAGTGGATTTCCTCCGACACAAGGAAGACAGTCACCCACAACCTCATCACTTGCAAACTATGGCAACACACTCCATGTCGGCATCATCAAGTAACTTCAATCAAGACTACAAAGAGTCTAGAATGCAGCAGCCAGACTCATTCTGGACATCCCCGACACAGCCGCATCTCCTCCCACCTCAGAGACCTACACTAGCTCCAGTCAACAAGTGCATCACATAGAAATTTCTGATCCATGCCTACAAGGCACTGCACATCATAGGACCAGCATACCTCAACAACCGCCTCGCCTTCTAGTACCCAACAGACATCTCAGTTCCTCCCAGCTCGCCCTTGCAGCCATCCCCAAGATAAAGAAAAGCACAGCAGGAGGAAGATCCTTCTTATACCTAGCAGTCCAGACATGGAACACCCTTCCCCTCAAGCTCAGTCAGACCGCATCGCTGAAGTAGTTCAGGAAGGACCTCAAGACCTAGCTTTTCGACTGAGCAGCACGCCCACAAACAGCGCCTTAAGACCTTATGGGTGATTAGCCCCGCTCTAAAAATCCATGATTGATTGATTGGACTGAAAGGCATTCCAGCCCTGGATCTATTGCTTACTGCTTCCTCCAGCCCCAATATGTTGATCTGCAGAAAGGTGGCCAAATAAGGAAATTGCTATAGTAGGGTTTGAAATTGCTAGTATTCATGCCCTACTATAGTATTAGACCTGGCATAAGAGAGGCTATTACCACAGCTCTTACATAATGAGACTGTTGCCATAATTTGTTGCTGCACTATATGGCACCAAAGGGACACGTAGATTTTTTTACAGGACAAGCAGATTTATAAAGCTACCTGTCCAATGAACAAGTAGATATTTTGTTAAATTCCACACTCCTGTTTAAGGGGTTTAAGCAATGATTCACTAGACAGCCAAACATCAATGACGTTTCTACACTTGCAGGGTATGGCTAAGAGAACATCCTTTTACCAAAACTTACCAATAAATAGTGAAGACAACTCATGCTGAAGGAGGCAGGTAGACTTGCAGGCTCTCAGGGAGAACTTAAATGCCATTCTGCTATACCACTTGGTGAAGGGCCACCTTGGTTTAATTCAGGACACCTTCGAACAATCCCAGAACTAGCTTAGTTATCTAGAATTAAAACCCCCTTCAGAACAGAGCTTCCTACTCTAACGTGTTGGGTTTAAGATTTACATTGGGTTTAGATTTAGGTTTCAGCCATGCACCTCAATAAATGAAAGCACAAAACAATCCACAGCATCTCTATTTGCCCATCTAAATTGAGTACAGCTGGCTAGTGGTGTGAGGTATGAGCAGTGGCAACAGCATAGTCTGTTCCACACAGCACCAAGTTACTATGTGACTTTTTTTTTCTCCAAACCATCTTTATTTAGTTTTACAGCAACAAAGCAGCAAAGACCAGAATACATGCATTTATGATTCCAGAGTAAGTACACTAGATAGTATCAGTGGTATACAATATTCTCTCTTGATAATACAACAGGTAGATGTAGAGAGGATACAGTCCGCTTTGAAACAACAAAAGTTACTATTATTCATGCACAGAGACTGCAGCTCCATGACACTTGCTCAGAGCATCCATTTGTAGCTTTACTTCTCTAGCAGACACAATAGGTAGACCACAGGACACAGACAGCAGGCGGTCTGAAAAGTGGGAAGACAGGGGTTGGAGAGGCTGATGGATCTGGGATCCCCACAACAGTGAACGGACTCCACCAGTGGAGAAAGAAATGCAACATCACATTTAAAAACAAGTAACACACCATACATAGAAGTAGTGAAGACTATAATACAGTCAGTTTCTTGGAGGAAAGATTCACTACAGTAAGCAAAGTGAAGCATACATAGAATGATGATTATTTATATATATTGTTAGACTTTTCATCCTTGGCGTGGTCTCCCTTAACTTTTTGCCTCTGTTCCCCAGGTTGTTGATGTGTGCTGGACTCTGATTTTGCTGTTTTTGTTACTCTGGGCACTTTACCACTGCTAACCAGTGCTAAAGTGCAAGTGCTCCTGTTTAAATTGTATGTAAGTGGTTCATCCATGATTGGCATATTTGAATTACTAGTAAGTCCCTAGTAATGTGCACTAGAGGTGCCAGGGCCTGTAAATCAAATGCTACTAGTGGGCCTGCAGCACTGGTTGTGCCACCCACATAAGTAGCTCTGTAATCATGTCTCAGACCTGCCACTGCAGTGTCTGCATGTGTATTCTTACACTGTAAATTCGACTTGGCAAGTGTACCCACTTGCCAGGCCTAAACCTTCCCTTTCCTTACATGTAAGGCACCCCTAAGATATGCCCTAGGTAGCCCCAAGGGCAGGGTGCAGTGTATGGATAAGGTAGGACATATAGTAATGTGGTTTATATGTCCTGACAGTGAAATACTGCCAATTTCGTTTTCACTGTTGCAAGGTCTGTCTCTCTCATAGGATAATATGGGGGCTACCTTTAAATATGATTAAAGTGTAGATTCCCCTAGAGAAGAGATGGACAGGTGGAGTTTGGGATCCCTGAACTCACAATTTAAAAATGCATCTTTTAGTAAAGTTGATTTTGAGATTGTGAGTTTGGAAATGCCACTTTTAGAAAGTGAGCATTTTCTTGCTTAAACCATTCTGTGACTCTGCCTTGTTTGTGGATTCCCTGTCTGGGTCAGTTGACAGTTGGGTTGTTTTTCACCTCACACCAGACAGTGACACAAAGGGAGCTGGGGTGTGATCTGCATTTCCTGATTAGCCATCTCTGCTAGGAGGGAGGGGTGGAGTGGTCACTCTCATCTGAAAGGACTGTGCCTGCCTCTGACAATGCTGTCTCCAGCCCCCTGGTGTGTGTCTGAGGCCTTGCCTGGGCAAGGCAGGATTTCACAAGAAGGTGTGAGTCCCCTTTGAAGGAAGGTGACTTCAAAGACTAAAATGGGTATAAGAAGGGCATCCAAACTTACAAACTTTAGAAACACTTCTGGAATCAAGGGGAACCTCTGCCTGGAGAAGAGCTGATCGCTGAGGAACAAGTGCTGCCCTGCCTGTGACTGTGCTTTGTGGAGCTTTCCTGCAGTGCTGCTTCTGCCAGAGTAAGAGGGCAAAGACTGGACTTTGTGTGCCTTCCATCTTGAAGAAGAAATCTCCAAGGGCTTGATGTAGAGCTTGCCTCCTGTTGTTGAAGTCTCAGGGATAGCAAAGACTTCTTCCTGCCAGCACCTGGAGTCTCTGGAGAGACCCCTACTCTGCTCTGTGGTGCCCTTCCAGTTCCTGGGACCCTGAAAGGAGAGGCTGGCAGCCCAAGGACAAAAATACACGCACCGAGCGCCGTGCGGAGAAAAGATCGACGCGAATCCGATCGCGGCTGAGAAAACGACGCGACGCCGGCTCCGCAGCTGAGAAACGACGCCGCAGGAAACGCGACCGGAGAATCGACGCCCGGAGCAGGAGAAACGACGCGCAGCATCGCTGACGAAGGCTGAGAGATCGCAACCTGCGCCGCGGGACTTTCGGACCGTCGCGTGGCTGGCTGTTTCGACGCGCATCGCCGTGCCGAGTTGTTTTCGACGCATATAACCGTGCAGGGTTATTTTCGACGCGCACCGCCCGTGCGGGGTTATTTTTGACGCAAACCAGGTACATTTACACGCTAGCAGCGCTAGTGTGTTGTTACAACTACCTAAAGACTCTTTTTATTTTAAACCTTTTAAAAATCATAACTTGACTTGTGTATGTTGGATTTTTGTCGTTTTGGTCTTGTTTTGTCTAGATAAATATTTCCTATTTTTCTAAACTGGTGTTGTGTCATTTTGTAGTGTTTTTATTAAGTTACTGTGTGTGTTGGTACAAATACTTTACGCCCAGCACTCTGAGGTTAAGCCTACTGCTCTGCCAAGCTACCAAGGGGGTAAGCAGGGGTTAGCTGAGGGTGATTCTCTTTTATCCTAACTAGAGTGAGGGTCCTTGCTTGAACAGGGGGTAACCTGACTGTCAACCAAAGACCCCATTTCTAACATATATATAATCAAGTAATGTTACAGCACAGTAAATCATCCAATAATTATATAAAATGAATTAAATGCACATAAAACTAGTTGCAGAATCTTAAGTCAAAAATAGCCCAAATATGGCATTAACCATTTTTTTGATGTAATAATCCATCTCAATCACACGCGAGTCATAAAATTTGTGGTTCGTAATTCAAGATTTCTGCCCAGAGCCCAGGCCAAGTGGCCTTAAATCCTATGGTGTGGCTGAAAGATATCCAAGAAAAAGACACCCAATATCCCATGGTGTTTGGAAACTTGAAAAACGGTGCTCCCTATATAACGTAGGCCACACAGGCAAATCAGAACAGACACAAAAAAGCACTACTACATGTTATGAATTTAATGATTTTCCCCCCATTTTCCATTGGGCAATAAATAGGTCTCAATGTTCTTGCTCCCTCTGCACACATTTCAACCCCCACACTTGTAGAAGCCATTTGGCTCCAATAACCAATCCTCGTGCTTTGAGCGGGGGCTTATGTTGCTTTGTACCAACAAGTCTTTCACTGACCTCGATTTCTGGTAGGTGATCAATAGACATGGTAAAAAAAAAAAAAAAAAAAAAAAAAAAAACTTTCAAGCAAGGGTATCTCTCTCTCTCGCTCTCAACAGAATCTTCTGAAGATAACCTCTGGCTCTAAATCTACATACTATAGCTCTCTTCCTTTTCCTATGCCTCTGTACTGCTACACTTCCGTCTAGCCCTAAGGCGTTCCCATAGGGAATACTCCACTTCAACTTAGTCAGATGACGACTGAGCATGTAATAAGCAGTTACCCGTTGCCTTTTTCAAGTAAAGGGAGGTATGGACAGTACTCTCCTTGATCTCAACATGCACATACAGGAGCCAACTGATCATGGAGCAGTCTTCTTGGCTGATGTAGAAATGTCAAAACTGGGGGAGGTGGCACCTAGAACCACGGAGGAAATCCTGATTAGCATACGGCATTTAAAACCAGCTACAACACCAGGCAGCAAAGGGATTCTGGACGAGTTCTATCAAACATATGCAGATACATTAGCTGATAGACTACTAGAGGTATATCAGGAAGTGAGACATTGTGGCTATTTACCCGCCTCGATGGGGAAGCCCTAAAAGTCAAGGTCCCAAAACCGGGCAAAGATCCGGCAGAGCTTTATGCCTACAGACCATTGTCCCTTTTAAATATGGACCTAAAGGGTGGGATTCTGACTGCCTGACTACCCCCCTCCCCCAACCCACAATTCTACACATGGATCAATGTGGTTTTACTCCTCATCACAGCACCATGCATAATCTCCGCTGTCTATCTCACATTTACCATGCACTGCACCTGAAAGTTGACTTGTAGGCCCTTGCGCTCCTTGACATCGAGCAATCTTTTGATTTGGTAGAATGGGAGTACCTGTGGTTAGTACTGGAAAGGTGGGCCTGGCTCCACAGTACATTGCATGGGTACTGCTGCCCAAGTGCACACAGGGGCCTTGCATCCGACCAGATTCAGTTAAGGCGTTCCCCATAGGGAATACTCCACTTCAACTTAGTCAGATGACAACTGAGCATGTAATAAGCTGTTACCCGTCGCCTTTTTCAAGTAAAGTAAGGTATGGACAGTACTCTCCTTGATCTCAACATGCACATACAGAAGATCCATTATGCTGTCATGCACCAGATGTGTGAACGAACTTCAGATCATTGTGCTAAATGTGCACTAGAAAGTCCTGTAGGAGGCTTTTGGGACCATTCCATATGATGAAGAGATCATCAATGTATCTCCTCCAGAGTGCTATGTGCCTGGTCCACCTCACATTCTCCTCTGTCCAAATGTGTTGCTGCTCCCATCAGCCCATAAAAAAAAGCCCACAAACCTTGGGGCAAAGCAACTGCCCATCGCAGGACTGGTAACCTGCCTGTACCATTGAAAAGAAAAAAAGTCGTTTTCAAGACAGAACTTTAACATCATGGTGTGGTCATATAGACAAATTGCCCTGAAAAAATGTTTACAAGCTGTAATGCCTACGTTGTGATCAATACAAGCATACCACAAGACCACATCAATGCTAACTAAAAGATTGAGGGCTGCCAAGGTATTTCGTCAATTTTGGAAATGAAATCTTAACTGTGATGTTGTACTTGGTTTTGGTATAGGCTGTGAGGAAGATCTCTAAGATTGAAACATGTTGCCATGAAACTTTTTTTTTTTTTTATGTATCAAGCTTTGGGGTGCGAGTTTGTTGGTGTTTGCAATATACAGCACGGGGGGGGGCAGGGTGGGAGGGGAAGGAGAGGAGTGAGACAGATTGTATGGCACTCCTTAGTCTCCGACAGTGACACCTACTAGCCCTTTTAGGGAAACAATTGCCATCGTTAGAGTTACTCAATGTCCTTGATTACAAAAATAAGGGGCTCATAACATTGGCGGTAAATCCTACCGTCACATCGACGGCCTCCAAAAGATCGTTACCACCTACTGTCCACCTTAATATGACCGTAGCCGGAATTTCACCAGAAGGATGGCAGAATTCCGGCTACGGTCATGGCGGCGGACGGTGTTAGGGTGGCGCTGCTGCCAGCAGCAGCGCCACACCAGTAGAACGCCACCGACCGTATCATGACACATGATATGGCCCGCAGTGTTCCGCTGGCTGACGCTGCTGCTGGCAGCAGCGCCGCGTCCAGTCTCCTGCCAGAGGAGACCCTGCAAGCACGTAAGTCGGGTTCTCCAACAGGGGCGGAGGGTGGGGGGATGTCTGTGTGTGGGGGTTATTGTTTTTTTATGCATGTGGGTGTGAGGCATGTGGAATGCGTGTGTGCATGAATGGGTGCGAGTGTACGTGTATGTTGTGTTGTGTGAATGCGCGTGTGCTTTTATGTATGTTAGTGTGTTTTGCGGTCTGTGTGTGTACGAATGTATGCATGCGTAGGTGGATGTGGGTATGCATGTGTATGTATGCGCGTGTAGGTGTGTATGGGGGTGGGGGGGGGTCGAGAGGGGGAGGAATCTGGGGAGGTGGCCGGGGGAGACCCCAATTAGTGCCAGGGAAAGAATTCCCTGGCACTGATAGTGCCTACTGCCCTGGATTTCTTGGTGGTAAAAAAGCCAAGGAAACCATGGTGGTGGGCAGGGTCATGTTACTGTGGGTGGCATAGTGACGGCGCCTGGTGGTCGGTGTGTTACACTGGCGGTTTGGCTTTTGCCAAACCACTAATGTCATAATGTGGCAGTACTTACCGCCATCCTGTTGGCGGTACTACCGCCACTGTAGCACCGACCGCCAAGGTCCTAATGAGGCCCTAAGTGTTGAACCAATTTAACAGTAGTTCCACAATCTGCAACGTCTTGTTTCTTTAACCGCTGACCAGGACCCCGCAAAACACCAAAAAGTAGAATGTCCAGTTTTAAAAGCATGGCAGTGTTTAGCATTACCGCTCTAATCCATTTAGAGATATGGCTGAACCTGTTTAGGCATAAAACTATGGGCATAGGGAAAATCTGCCTACATGATAACAGTAAGGTCAGCATACAGAGAAAACTCTTCAATCCACCTATTTGTAAGAGGCATCGATTGCAACGCTTTTAGAGAGAGGAACAGCTGCAAGCGGACCCATAAACAACCAGGGAGGAAACATCCAGTCTATGCCATCCCACCAAAAGGTGGTGCAGACAAGCTCAAAAATGAAAATAAAATACTAGTATAACAAGAATAAGAAAGATGTTCTCAGAAAAGCAGAATAGGGTGAGGGGCACCACAAAATCAACTTCAAATGACTTTCCCTAGCAAGAGCTGAGCCAGCAGAGCCATAGACGTCAGATCCACTTTCACTCGTGCTCATCAACTGCAGTCTTGGAGTTTGTAAAATGGGAGGAAAAAAAAAAAAAACCTGAAAGATTAGAACCGGCCAGCAAGATCCCCAAGGGTTATAGACGGCTGAAGGTAAAAAGCACTGGATAAACACAGAAATATTAGCGAAACAACTATAAATATCCTAAAAGAAGTGATTCCTAAAGACTCAAAACAGTAGTCAGAGCTAAAACATATGCAATGTAGAGTATTACACAGTGCAAGGCTGAAGGAAGGACATGCCGTGTGTGTGCTTTTGTTCACGGCAAGGCATGGCTGCACATCCTGCTCAGATATCCCATCAGTGTCATATGTTGCAGCTACACCGTGCACCCATAGGTCTTTATGAAGAACTGAAGCCATCAATGATACCACAATCACTGCACACAGCATGAGAGCAGTTATGGCTGTGCAGGTAGCCATAACAGGTGAACTACAGGGATTTTTAAGGTTTTCTGCCGTAACCACAAGGACACAAAATCAGGATAACGTCTTGAGTCCTGTAGTCTTTAATGATTGACTGTGCTTAGCTGTGCCTCTACAGGCAGTCTGGTAGGCTACTTCCATTGCCAATTTATTTAGCCCAACACAAGCACAAGATACTGCATGCACCTACTCAGGATACAGCATACAAGGCAGTGTACTCCTCGCCATCCTTTAAAGGACTGCCTCGATATTTATGTGCAAAGACGACTTCTATTGTATAAATCAGATGTAACCACCACCAGCCCCTGCCCACTGACACTAGTAAGCACCTAATATGGCTGGACAGTAACCAGTCAAGGAATTGCACAGTGTGGACTGACTGGGCTGGGCGCACATGACATAATTGAATATTGTTGAGAAAGTGCAGGGTATTGCTGAAAGTTTGCAATTCATGGCTGAAGGTGAGAGTGGGGAAGTACAGAATGGCTGCAAATTGTGTCAAACATATTGATCAAAATTAAAAGCAGGCCCATCTTTAGTATCAGGGATCATAGGCTTCAGGTGCGGGGCAATGATTCCAATGCTGTTCTAGAAGTATGTTCTCAATTTCAAATCAAGGTTATATTCCTTCAAATAAAATGTTTTTTGCAATGCAACGTGTCTCGCATTATGTCGAGTTAGAGCTATTAGCATTGAAAACTCCTAACCTGACTTTTCTTGCCACATTAAATGGGGAGTGGGGGTGTGCACGATTGCGCTGCGAAATAAAGAGAAAAAGTAGTCGAGAACCAATACGGAAAACATGGAGCCTCGTATGTTTCCAGTAGTTTACCGGTGCTCTCGAGAAGGGCTAAACACTGGAAAAGGAATGCCGTATGCATCCCTTTCACAAATGAAAACAAGCGGATTTTAAAAAGACAAGCCCACAAACCAATGAGAGTGACTGACGTAACATGGGCGTGATTAAAATCCCCCTAAAGAGAGATTAGAAGAGGGACGGAGCACTTTGCGCTTGCCCCTAAAAACTCCATCAGCTAAAACCTCAAGTTACGACATCAAATAAAAGCACACAATTTCAAGAAAATCGCCTGTGATATATAGTTTGCTTTCAGTGGCATCCTTAATTGAATTAAATCCAGACTCAATGTAACTTTTTCCGCAATAAAGAATTATCATTGTATGCTGCTTATAGAAGCACAGCCTTAATCACAGCGACTTATAGGTAAACTTTAAATTTGTTGTAAACAGATCATTCATGAAAGACTGCATGTTACTAATGTGTTGATATTGTGACCCAAAACAGCAGTTCAAACTTTGAAATCCTTCACCAATGGTCACCAAGCGTCGGGTCTGAATGCATTTGAAATCCAAGAAGTTGCAAGATATTTGCTGGACTTTGGACAGACAAATAGATGCTGGTCTACTACTTAACATGACTAGTTTATCAAGAGAAATTCATGTCTGGGAAGTGTACAGAATTTTTTTTCAGCAGTGTCCACATACAACGTAATTGGAAACCAATTTGTAGAATGGGCAGCGCCCCCAGTAAGCCCTACATGTATAGTGTTTTAACGTTGCATTAAAGGAAAAGAAGTTGTCCTAAGTAATTTATTGTGTCCTTAAAGAGGGGAAAACTACTCTCCTTGACAAGCAATCGATGAATGGGGATTGTGTTTTGAACAACTGCTCTGGGCCCCAGCTGCAACTTTGAATTAAATTTAAAAAAACATGGGTGTCCAATCAGGATTAAAGAAAAAACACTGTAACAACCCATTTCATAAGCGCTTCACGAACATCAACGAAAAACATGTTCCTGATTGTTAACTCCGACGCCTAACAGGCCAAAGGTCTTCAGTGTTACCTGCAACGTGATGCAAAACATGTCTTATTAAGGAAAAAGAAGCACTTGAGCATTGCTGAATTTGTGGTCATGTTTGTTGGAGCTCAGCACCGGCACTCGTTTATGAGAACACACCACATCGTGGTATTTTTTTTATTTTATTATTATCTTTTTTTTTTTTTTTTTAAGCACAGCATGCTTCTTTATTAATTCAATATATTAAAAAGTTATTTAAATTATATTTAAAAAAAAACGCACTTCCAAACCATTCCTACAGGTGAACTGAAATAGTGCAAAATGTCCCACTGGTTTCTGTGTAATGATTAGTAGGCAATGGTGGGGACTGTCACTCAGCAACTGCTTTGGGTGGTACCGGCAGCAATAGACCACCATTAGCCCTGATGCTTATATTTTTACTAAGGACAATTGTAGACTAGTGTGCAAAATGTCTCATGGATACTTTGAAATACGGTCTACAAAAGTAAAAAAATACTAACAGATTAATAACGTGTATGTAAACAAAATAGTGACTGAAAACTATTAAAACATTCTGTAAATGTGAAGGGATTTGAAATTGAGGCTACAAATTAAGTTGAATCGTTGGAGCAGTGCAAGTGTCTCAAACAGAATACAGTATGGAGGAAGAGTGGCCTCATTTCAACGTAGAAAAGCCCCATCTTCCCCATTAAAATGTGTATTTTATATTTGTTAGCAAATTCAATAAAATGTTTAATCATTTGTGTATTTGTTTTATTAAATATTACTTTCTGTATTTTTTGTGTACTGTTTTGTGGTTCAGATCCTTAAAAATGCTTAGGCTGGGGCCCCCAGCTTCTAGTAGAGACTAATGGGGGTCGCTGTATTCCAATAATGGTTCAGAGGAGGTATCAGGGATTGAGTAATAATTAATCAGGGGTCAACAGAAGTGAAAAGGTTAAGAACCACTGATCTTGTGGAACGTGGAGAGTTCCAATTCTGTATTTTCCGCGAGATAAAAAATAAATCAGTATACCATCTCCTTTTGCTTATCTACCAACCTTGAGAAAGCAGAGTAAAAGGTCTAGTTTAAGGGTGAGGCAGGAACGGAAGTGTTATAACCCACGTTGTAGATAGACAACCCCAGATGTAAGGAGAGAGAATGTGGATCCTTTGCGAAGGTCTTCAGAATTACTAACACAGAAAAGTCAACCACATTGTAAAATCAGGGGGCACAGGTACGCAAAGGCAGATTCCCGTAACGTGAAGGCAGAGTATGAACCACAACTCAACGACCAAACACAATCCTGAATAGCGGAAACCCCAAGAACACGCGGGCTCATTGTTTCTCTTTTGGGCAAAGGTCTGTCTTGTTTTCTCAGTTATCTTCTCTACTTTTTTTCGCTCGTTTCAAACAGGTACCTTTCAGTTTAAAGTGAGGTATAGAGGTCTCCTCCTCTGGAGACCATCAGAATCCGTGGAGGCATACAAGTCTACAGGGAACGACAACCCATACTGCTATTCTTGATAAAACTATGAGAGGACACCAGTGATTTATATAAACAGAGTATATCCACAGAGGGACTGAGGGGCCTTTCAGATTATGTTGGATTTACAGAACATCAATCAAAACATACCAAGCGATTTGCAAGGGCTGTCACGACCTGCCACTCTTTATTTACTGAAGGACAACATGACGCGCGTCAGTTTCTAGATACTTCAGTGTTCTCGGGCAGCTGTCGTGTGACGCGCCCTAAACTCAGTCCTTTTAAAAAATGGATTAAGTGAGGGGGAGCAGGTTTAACCCCAGCGCCTCAAAAAAACAAGTAGGCGGATTTCTTATTGGTTTAAACATTTCCATACGTGTTTTGTTGGCTGCTGGAAAAGCTGCTATACAAGGACCCAACTATGAAACCCAAGGGATGTGGGTGGCCTCCTACAGCACAGCTGACATCCACCGCCTCGCTGTCCCTCCAAAACAGTAAAACTATACATAATAAACATAAGCTGTTCCATGGAAATATCCAAGTCAAGCTTTTCGAGGTCCCTCCGGCTCCCAACCTTATCAAACACTACCGGGTCAGGGAGAGGGCCCTTTCATCTAGGCCGTTCTCTGAAAACGAACATACTCGTTGTCTTGGGCGGAGATGCCTTCGGTACACCCGGGGCGTCTATACGGAAGGATACAGAACCGGCTCTCGCGTTCAGGGAACTAACCCACAGCCCGGTGGGAGGCGCTACGGGCCTCAGCGCAGACCCTTCCCTCCACAGTACAAGAGCCACAGATACAGCTCCCTCCCACACCCTGCAAAGGAAGCGGGCCCACTCACCCCGCGAGGGGCACCGGTCACGGCGCTGCCCGGGTCTCGGAGGTGGAAGCGGAGGCCTCTGCGAACCGGCTCACCGATCACGCGCAGCAACGGAGGGCGAGAAGGCGGCGGTGGAAATAAAGGACGGACACGTCTGCCGCAGTCTGTTGTCTATTTCTGACGGTTTCGCCGCCATCTTGTGGCTGCAGCCCGCCCGTTAACCGACTAGATACAGTAGCACGAAACGTCCAAGCCCATAATAACAACAATTGTCCTCTGCTAAAATGTATTATTTTTCAAAGCAACAATATATACTTAAAAACCGAGCAAATAGTTTTTAAAAAATATCTACCGATTTAATTATAACTATACACCTTCGATATTAGGGGTAGGGATAGTTCAAAGTTGAAAATGTGATTTATCCGAAATTTCGCAAAACTTTACAACCCATGAAGCCACTACAAGATGGCCCCCACCGTAGCAGTCCCGCTGTCTACCTGCCCTCGCTGCTCCCCTCCCACTCAGTTTGTTGTGTAAGTGCTTAGCGGCGCTCTGCATACCTTGACACCAGGTTGTCGAGTGGGGCGTAACGGTATCTGGGGTTTTTGGTATTTCAATTTATGCAAGTTTTCAGTTCGCTTATGTGTGACGTTTTATGGTTTCCGTATGCATTTCGACGCCTCGTCAGGGGTAGTAAGCACTATATAAATACTATTGCAATATGAGTGCCACTTTATCGTGGACTGTCTCATGCACACTAACAGACCCGATTCAAGCGGGGGACTCCCGATTTTAAAGCCAAATATGGCCTTATTGTGGCTGCCCCCCGCCTCAAATTGCCTCTGCTTCATTAGAAGTGAATGGAGAAAATACATTCCCCCGATTTTGTAATTTAAAATCTCCTTTTTTCAAGTTCTTAAATGTTAGCATTTATGATCATACATTGTCTGGTCTCTGCTGTAATGAACTATTTAAAAACTGCACATACCACACTTGTACAACGTAGGAGAATAAATATAACAAGCATTGGCAAAGTTAATAGGTATCTATGCAAGATCTGTTGGCTTTGTCAATGTTTATTTAGACACGTTGCACAGCAGCTGCTGTGCAAAAGGACTTAATGTCAAGAAAAAAGCCATATTACACGGCCACCGTTGGCCGCGTAATTGCGCTTTGTTTTTAGGTATGTTTTGCTGCAGCCTGCGCTTCTGTGCAATATGTTTAAAAAAGCACGATTGCGAGCAATGCATACAAGGGCGGTGTGGAGAAGGAGCAAGGGAGCAGCAACAGCGGAAGGGGGGGAAGCAACACAAGGGATGCACAGGGAAGAGTGGGAGCAGACCTGAGGGGAGGAGAAAGAAGCACCACAAGCAAGGGAGGAGTGAAAAGAAATAGAACCATGTTTAAAGAAGCGAAGACTCACATGGATAAGGTAAAATGTACAGAATTACTCTATGTAAGCATAAGTTACAGCAGCTGGACCCCAAAGTGAGATCCTCTAACTGTCTTCTTCCAAAAGTCTATGAACAGACAGAATCTTGTGACACATTCCATTTAGTTCTTAACAAGCCTCTCAAAAGAAAACATGTATATACAACACATCTCCCTCCTTATAATCATGTAAAACATCATAACAACTTTACTCTCATTAGTAAAAATGAATTACATCACATAGGCCCTCATTATGACTTTGGCGGTCTCTAAGCGAGACCATCAAAGCCGGTGCAGGTGAAAGCAGCGCCAGTGCGCCGCTGTCCGCCAGCATGGCTACTGCCGAATTTCTGCCAGGAGAATGGCGGAAATCTGGGCGGAAAAGCCAGAAGACCGCCAGTGCTGGTGATCTTCCGCCCACCATATAATGGGTACTGCCAGATTTCCGCCATTCTCCTGGCAGAAATTCGGCAGTAGCCATGCTGGCGGACAGCGGCGCACTGGCGCTGCTTTCACCTGCACCGCCCCGCCAGAAGGACGCCGCCAGCTGTATTAAGACCATTAATATGGCCTAGCGGTGTCCTGCTGGCGGGGCACTGCCAGCGGTAGCAGCGCCCCTTCCCTGCCGAACGACCTCCTTGCCGGACAAGGTAAGTCAGGTGTCCGACAGGGGAGGGTGGGGGGTGTTGTGTGTGATTTTGTGGTGTCTGCGTGTGTGAATGAATGCATGTGTGCAGGTGTGTATGCGACTGAGTGTTGTGGTGTATGCATGGTTGTATGCGTGTAAGTGAATGCGTGTATGAATATTGAAGTGAGTGCATGTCTGCATGTCATTGTGTATGGATGTTTGTGTGTATGCGTGCCTGAATGCATGTAAGTATGTGTGCGTGAATTGGTGTATGGAAGTATAAGTGAATGGGTGTATGCGTGGTGGATGTGGAGGGGTGAGGGGGGCTGTGACTGTGGAAGGGTGGGGGGAGTCAAGTGCTTGCTGGGGGGAGCCATCTACCGGTGAGAGGGAAGGAATTCCTTGTCACCGGTAGCCCTACTGCCATGGTTTTCATGGCGGTGCTACCGCCATGGAAACCATGGCGGTAGGCAGGGTCATAGTGCCGCCAGTGGTCTGCTGTGGACCGCTGGGTTGGAGATGTACATCTCCGGCCCGGCGGTACAAGTGGAGATGTGGCGGTCAAAGACCGCCAGGGTCATAAAGAGGGCCATAGTCCTTTAGCCACATTGGTGGATTCCTTTGTCTCTCAGACCTCTTTGTTCTTTCCTTGTCCTCTGAGCAGCCATCACTATCTTTCTAAATTTCCTGTTGAACTCTTCCTTTTTATGGAACCAACATCCTGATATTCCACTTCTCATTGCCCTCCAGCAGCACAGTATTACCAAAAACCTTCACAATTTTCTTGGACTCGGAAAATTTATATTCCCCTTTTTTAACTTTAGTGCCCAATTTTACTCGTACATATTCTCACACTCTCAATCGATAAGGAGATTTGTTGATATTCTTTTTATGTCTTTCACAATATTTTTATTGTTTCTCTTTAATGATCCTTGAAACGTCACTCAAATCACAACTTACATTCCTTTCTCCTTTCATCCATACCAGAGAAGAAATTGTTGTTGGTCTCCTCCCTCATATTAATATGAAAGGAGATTCTTCAGTCACAGAGTGTGGAGTACATTTGTAAATCCACAACATGTTCCTAAAATAATCTTTCCAATCCAATCCACTCTTAATGGCCATCTGCAAACACTCCCCTAGCGCTCTGTTAAATCTTTCAACCAATCCATTCTCATGAGGATGATAGAGGGCCGTCCTATGATGCCGTATGTCAAGTAGTTAAAAAAACTCTTCAATCTTCAGCTAAGTAAATTGAAGACCATTATCCATAACAATCTCTTCAGGAATGCCTTCCCTTGCAAAAATGTCTCTACAAAAATTAATCACATCATCTGACCTGATGTCATTAATGATACGAATCTCTGGCCATTTGCAGAAATAACCATTACTATGGCAAACTTGCTTCTCAAATCAGGAGGACTAAATGGGCCCCAAATATCCATACCAATCTTTCTCCAGGCACCCTTCGTACACTTAATGGGCATTATGGGTGACTCTTTAAGCACCCAAGACTTGTCACCATTCCAACAACTTTCGCAATTTCTTACAAACCTGTCTATGTCCCTGTCCATTCCTGGCCACTTAAAATCTGTTTGTGCCTTACACTCCATTGCTGACATTCCTCTATTAAAGCACAAACCGCACCCCCAGGGATCTGTACAGAAGAATTATGGTCTTCCACAAGCTGATTAACACAAATTTGGGATTCCTGTAGTAACGTAATTAATCTTTCTCAAACAGAAACTGGCACTACTAATCTTTCCCCTCTGTACACTATATCATCAACCCCAGACAACTCTGTCCACACCAATTTGTATTTTCCCAGTAAATCAAAAGTAAAAAGTCTTTGTCTGTTGGTCTAGGGGCACATTCAATGGCTTGTAGTAATTTAAATTTAGGTTTATTGCCATCAGGTCCAATGATGTGGCTAAGATATTCCACTTGTGGCACAGCAAATTTACATTTCTTTATGGCAATTGTGAGCCCTGAGTCTTGCAATGTCTTCAGTACCTGCGACAATATGTAATCATGCTCTTGCTGATCTCTTCCTTACACTAAAATATAATCTTGAAACACAGTCACTCGTTCTTTGCCCATCAAAATCTTTTGCATTACACAATGAAACACTGCACTGGAAGATGCCAGACCAAATGGCATTGTAAGATATCTAAATGCCCCTTGTGGTGTTACAAACAATGTTAAATGTCTACTGTCAGGGTGCAAGGCAATCTGATGATATGCTTTGGATAGATCTAATGTGGTAAAACATTTGGGGGGTCATTACAACATTGGCGGTAAAAGCCGCTTACCGCCGTGCAGAAGACCACCAACATACCGCCGCGGCCACGGAATTCCACCACAGGCATTATGACCCACAGCTCGGAATCCGCCAAAATCCAGACACCCACACAAGTCCGCCACACCAAAGGTCAGTGATAAACTGGGGATAACAAAACCTCAACCGTCACACCAACAGGAATACGCCCACACTATCACGACCCACGAATCCACGCAGCGGTCTTTCAACCTTGGTATTCCATTGGCGGTACACACCGCTGCGCTCAAAATACACACACATTTACGAAACACTACCACATTGGACAATTCCAAATACACACACCTGATATACATACACACACCACTCCCACACATCCAATACAATATAAAACACACACCCACATCACCCACAAACCCCACGACCAAAATCCCGAAAGAAGGCCAGAGAGAGATACTACAATCTACAAACAAGCATCCACAGGCACACAACACCATCACCCACATAACATCCACGCACCCCACACAACACACCACTAAATATCACCCCACATATCACAACACACTTTCCCCACACATCACCCACACCACCCCATGGCACGGCAAAGACACCCCAGGTTCTCTGAGGAGGAGCTCAGGGTCATGGTGGAGGAAATCATCCGGGTAGAGCCACAGCTATTCGGATCACAGGTGCAGCACACCTCCATTGCTAGGAAGATGGAGCTATGGCGCAGAATAGTGGATAGGGTCAACTCAGTGGGACAGCACTCAAGAAATAGGGATGACATCAGGAAGAGGTGGAACGACCTACGGGGGAAGGTGCGTTCCGTGGTCTCAAGACACCACATCGTGGTACAGAAGACTGGCAGCGGACCGCCACCTCCTCCCCCACAACTAACAACATGGGAGGAGCAGGTCTTAGCGATTCTGCATCCTGAGGGCCTCGAAGGAGTAGCTGGAGGAATGGACTCTGGTAAGTCAAACCTTAACTACCTTATACCCCACCCTTCCTGCATGCTATCACATACCCCCACCCTCGACCTCACCCCCATCACTCCAACTCCTCACACATGTCCCACTATCACAAACCACACATCCCAACACCAAGTCCTGCATGCAACACCAATGCATGGCCACGGCACATACCCATACACCCCCCTAAACCATCATCACACAAGGTCCCACACAGGAACGCAAGCACTGTGGTACACGGTCACCCACCCATTGCACACCATGGTACACACAGATGCAATAATCATGCTTTTACACCCCTGCAAGATCCCTACCCAAGGTCACCGCACAGGAAGGTCCACACATGTCCACACCACCAACAGAAGAGGCCCACAGAGATGACAGCAGCTCTGTCCAACTGGATCTAGATGACGAGCCCAGCCCATCTGGGACCTCGGGACAGTCGGTTCCCCTCACACAGTCACAGGCCACCACAGAGCTTCCCCCCTCTGGAAACACCGGCACAGCACCCACCCAGCGGGCCCATACCTCTGTCCCCAGGACAAGTCAATCAGCAGTGTGTCAACCACTACAGGGAACCCTGGCTAACCCACCACCCCAATAACAACAGGGACCTGGGGGCAGTGATAGTGGGCACACCGTTCAGGGGACAGAGGCCCAGGAACACAGGGGAACTGGAAGGGCTGCAATGCGACAGGGGGAGGACAGGCCCAGGGAACCCACTCTCCACGAGGCCCTCTCCAACATCATGGGAGCATACCATCATTCCCAGGAGACGATGGCAACGGTACTGGCCAAGTTTCAGGAGACCCAGCGGCTGCAGGAGGAACAGTATTTGGGCTTCAGGGAGGAACTCAGATCCATCAATTCCACCCTGGGCACCATCGTAGGGGTGCTGAAGGAAGTCCTCAACACCAGGAGGGACACTGTGGCACAACAAGGGGCCCATGACACTAGCCTGGACGATGAACTGCCCACCACCTCCGCTGGCGCTAGTGGACAGGAGGCACCACCACAGGACCACCACACCAGCACCCCACCCCCTGCAGATGGAGAACCACCCCACAAACAGTCCCTGAGATCCAGGACAAAGACAGAGAACGATGCAAAGAAAAGAAATGAGACCGCCCTGAATGTCATCCTTTTGTCCCACCTTGTCACCCTGTCCATCCTCAAACTGCCCCAGCTCCACTTCCTATGCCCCATTGGACAATGCACCTGTGAAACAAATAGACTGGACTCTGCCATGGACATTCCTCCACCATCACCCCTCACCATTTTACAGCATTCTCCAATATTGAGCACCAAAATTAACACCCTTAAAGCACAAAACAATCTGGAGTCTGTCTGTGATTTCGAAATAGTGTATTAGCAATTACAATGACAAAATGCTCTTTTAATTGTAATGTCAACATACCTATGTCACACAGCTCTAGTCCATGAGGAAACAAAGCAGATGTCACACAGTGGGACCCACATCTGTGAAATCGTAAGGGAAAGTGAAAACTCAGTGACCATACACTGGGTGAAAAGGACAGACAGTAGAGAGGTAGTAGTGTTAAATTACATGTAGTAGGCAGGTTTGTCTTCTTACCTGTGCCTCACTGGAAGTATTGCAGGATAACCGAGTTCCTGTTGTCGATGTCCTCTTCTTCTGCTTCCTCGTCTTCACTGTCCACAGGCTCCACAGCTGCCACAACACCTCCATCTGGACCATCCTCCTGCAGAAAAGGCACCTGTCGTCGCAAAGCTAAGTTGTGAAGCATACAGCAGGCCACGATGACGTGGCATACCTTCTTTAGTGAATAGAATAGGGAACCACCTGTCATATGGGGGCACCTGAACCTGGCCTTCAGGAGGCCGAAGGTCCTCTCTATAATCCTCCTAGTTCGCCCATGGGCCTCATTGTAGCGTTCCTCTGCCCTTGTCCTGGGATTCCTCACTGGGGTCAGTAGCCATGACATGTTGGGGTACCCAGAGTCACCTGCAAATGTCGAGGGACAACTGTTAGACACACACTAACCTGTAGGGATATACTCAGACCCAGACAACTATTCCCACTGATTTTGTTCCAGGTGCTCACCTAATAGCCACACACAGTGCCTCTGGAGTTGACCCATCACATAAGGGATGCTGCTATTCTGCAGGATGTAAGCGTCATGCACTGAGCCAGGGAATTTGGCATTAACATGAGAGATGTACTGGTCTGCCAAACACACCATCTGCACATTCATCGAATGATAACTCTTCCGGTTTCTGTACACCTGTTCACTCCTGCGGGGGGTGGACCAAGGCCACATGTGTCCCATCAACGGCACCTATGATGTTGGGGATATGTCCCAGGGCATAGAAGTCACATTTCACTGTAGGCAAATCCTCCACCTGAGGGAAAACGATGTAGCTCCGCATGTGTTTCAGCAGGGCAGACAACACTCTGGACAACACGTTGTAAAACATAGGCTGGGACATTCCTGATGCTATGGCCACTGTAGTTTGAAAAGACCCACTTGCTAGGAAATGGAGTACTGACAGCACCTGCACTTGAGGGGTTTCCTGTGGGATGGTGGACAGCTGACATCAGGTCTGGCTCCAACTGGGCACACAGTTCCAGGATTGTGGCACGATCAAGCCTGTAGGTGATGATTACATGTCTTTCCTCCATTGTCGACAGGTCCACCAGCGGTCTGTACAACGGACGATGCCGCCATCTCCTCACATGTCCCAGCGGACGGTGCCTATGAAGGACAACAACGAGCACAGAGTCAAACCACTCAGAGGTACGTACACACAGCTTACACAGAACACAATACATAATCCGAAATTAGCATGTATGAGTGTTGAGGCAAGGCCTAGGTATGTGTGACACAGTTAAAAATAGAGCCATGTGGCCCCCTGAAATGGCGGCTGCCTGACCTGTAAAGTGGGACAATAGGATATGAGGTAACTGCGCTGGCGTTGTACACCGTTGCGGTAGGCGGTCGCGGCGCAATTCTGCATTGGTTAGCATTGGACCCTATGGGTCCCAGGAGCCAATGACGATGTACGCCGGCAGTGATGTTACGCACTGCCGCGCGCATCACCGCCATTTTCTATCTGTTCAATCACTCAATACCTGATCGTCGACAGGAGAGGACCTACACTGCAAGTGCTGCTGTGACCTCAGTCTGGAAGAGACAATGGCTCGTGCGTCTGGGGAAAGGGCCCCTGGCTTCACATTGGAAGCTCGCGGAGAAACTCGTGGATGGGGTCCTCCCCAGTGCACGCTACTCTACGGTCCTCCAGACAAACAGGTAAGTACACTGGGAGCATGCTGTATGGGCTATGCCTGTGTGGAGTGGGGTGGATGAAAGATAGGGGGGGGGAGAATGAGGCGTGCATGAAACGACGGTGAGTGCATGTGCCACATGGCAAGGGTAGGGATGCGGGCCAATGACTGTGACAGTGCAGTTGGTAATACCTTCTCTTTTTCCCCTGTACAATTCCTGTAGGTCAGCGCCCACCAGAAGAAGGATATTTGGCGTGCCATCGCCAAGGACATCTGGACCCTGGGGGTCTATCACAGATGGAGCACCCACTGCCGTAAGAGATGGGAGGACATTTGCCGCTGGAGCAAGAAGACGGCGGAGGCCCAGCTGGGGATGGCCTCCCAACGTGGGAGGGGTGCCCGTCGCACCATGACCCCCCTGATGTTCAGGATCCTGGCGGTGGCGTACCCGGAGTTGGATGGGCAATTGAGGGCATCACAGCAGCAACAAGGGGGTGAGTACACTCTCATTCTGCTGATTCAGCGCGCAGTGGAGGTGTCTGGGTGGGGGAGGTGGGCTGTGGGTTCCCCTAGGCCAGGGCGAGTGTGCTAGTTAGGTCCCCTTTTTCAGACAGGGCCTGTGGCACCCCACCCTACCTGGATACAGTGCCAACTACACCTAGTCAGGCTCCTGTGACATCCATGTGTGCAGATGTCGGCCATAGCCTTGTAGGCCATGTCCCAGGGATTGCATAGTGGACCCCAAGCGCGCGGCGTAGTGCAGGGGGCTTCTGTGTCTGTCGTGTCCGCCAACGGTAGCGGTAATGCATGGACTCAACATGTCTTTCTTCTGTCGTCCCCCCCCTTTTCGTGGTCTCCCTGTTCTTGTGTGCATTAGCATCATCAGGCGGAGGAGCAGTGGCACCGGAGCAGGAGGGACCTGCATCCCACATGGCCCTAGAGGGCGACACTACGGAGTCTGATTTCACCAGTGGGACGGAGAGCAAGGGGAGCTCCACGGCGGGGACAGGAGCTGACACCAGTGATACGGACTCGTCCTCTCCTGGGAGCTCCCTTGTGGTGGCGGGCCCATCTGTGCCCCCCCATCTACAAGTACAGCCGCCATCCCCACTTCCAGCACCGCCCTCCCAGCAGCCCCTCAGCCTTTGCCCCGTGCCCGCTCACCCAGGAGGGTGGGCATCTCCTTTGGCACAGGCACCTCAGGCCCTGCCCCAGTCACCCCTGCTGCCCTCAGTGAGGAGGCCATTGACCTCCTCAGGTCCCTCACTGTTGGGCAGACTACCATTTTGAATGCCATCCAGGGTGTAGAGAGGCAGTTGCAACAAACCAATGCATTCCTGGAGGGCATTCATTCTGGTCAGGCAGCCCTTCAGCGAGCTTTTCAGACTCTGGCCTCAGCACTGATGGCAGCCATTGTCCCTGTCTCTAGCCCCCCCCCCTCCAACTTCCTCCACCCAGACCCACACCCCTGTACCTCAGCCTACCCCAAGCACACCATCAGACCAGCATGCACACACCCCAACACACAAAGGAAGCTCAGGCAAACATAAGCACCACACATCCCACAGGCACTCACGCAAACATCACACACATGCAGACATAGCAACATCCACTGCCTCCACTGTGTCCCCCTCCTCCTCGTCTCCCTCCTCCCTCCCAGTCTTGTCTCCACTCACACCTGCATGCACTACATCTACAGCCACTACTTCCATCACCAGCACACACACCACCACACCCCGCTCACGTGCAGTCACCACCCCCACTATCATTCACACATCCCCTGTGTCCTCACCCTGTGTGTCTGTGACGCCACCTCCCAAGGTACACAAACGCAGGCACACACCCACCCAACAGCCATCCACCTCACGACAGCCTCCAGCGCATGCACCTTCACCCAAAGTCACCAAACGTACAACTCCTACAACCGCAACCTCTTCCTCCACTCCCAAACCCCCTCCAGCTACCCATCCCAGTGTTCTCAAGAAACTTTTCCTGTCCACCCTTGACCTCTTTCCCTCACCTCCCCCACCCAGTCAGTCTCCTAGGGCCCGACTCTCCAGGTCCCAACCTACTACCTGAGCCACGACATCGGCGGGATCAGTGGTGCCAGTAGTCACCGGATTCTGGAGTGCACCAGACAGCAGGGCAGCCAGTGTGGCAAGGAGCCACAGCACGGACAGTCCCCCACCTGTCAAGCATCAAAAGTTGCCCAATGCCCGGCGGTAGAGGGGGAAGACACCAGCCACCAAAGCCGCTCCCAGGGGTACAGATGGGAGTGTGGAGTCAGCTGCGACACCTTCCAAGGTGGGGAAGGGGCACAAGAAACCCGGCAAGTCTGGGAAGATCGGCACGGCGGAGAAGACCGCCATCAGCCCCGCTGCCCAGGAGAAGACCGCCATCAGCCCCGTTGCCCAGGAGGCGACCGCCATCAGCCCCGCTGCCCAGGAGGCAACCGCCATCAGCCCGGCTGCCCAGGAGGCGACCGCCATCCGCCCGCTGCCCAGGAGGCGACCGCCATCAGCCCCGATGCCCAGGAGGCGACCGCCATCAGCACCGCCTGCAGCAGCCCCGATGGCCCAGACAGGACTGCCACCACCAGCCCTGCTGGCTCAGGCGGGACTGCCAGCAACAGCCCCGCTGGCCAGGAGGCGACAGCCAGCAGTAGGCCCGCAGGCCCAGACAGGACCGCCAGCACCAGCCCCGCTGGCCCAGACAGGACTGCCACCACCAGTCCCGCTGGCCAAGACAGGACCGCCAGCACCAGCCCTGTTGGCCAGGAGGCGACTGCCAGCACCAGCCCCGCTGGCCCAGACAGGACCGCCAGAACCAGCCCCGCTGGCCAGGAGGGGACCGCCAGCACCAGCCCCGCTGGCCAGGAGGCGACCGCCAGCAGCAGCCCCGCAGGCCGAGACAGGACCGCCAGCAGCTGAGTCGCTGCCAAGGACACCGCCGCCACAAGCACCGCTGCAAAGGACACCACCGCCACAAGCACCGCTGCAAAGGACACCACCGCCACAAGCACCGCTGCAAAGGACACCGCCGCCACAAGCACCGCTGCCAATGACACCGCCGCCACAAGCACCGCTGTAAAGGACACCGCCGCCGCAAGCACCGCTGAACAGGACACCGCTGCCACAAGCACCGCTGGCCCATGAGCGCCAAGAGCACTGACGCCACTGAGTCCGCCACAAGCAGGATGAAGCACTCTGGGCACAAAGCCCCCTCCAGAACCAGTGGAGTATCACATCCACTACCTCAGTCCTTGGCAGGATGAAGCACTCTGAGCACAAAGTCCCCTCCAGAACCAGTGGAGATTTACATCCACTACCTCAGTCCTTGGCAGGATGAAGCACTCTGGGCACAAAGCCCCCTCCAGAACCAGTGGAGAAAGGCATCCACAACCTCAGTCCTTGGCAGGATGAAGCACTCTGGGCACAAAGCCCCCTCCAGAACCAGTGGAGAAAGGCATCCACAACCTTAGTCCTTGGCAGGATGAAGCCCTCTGGGCACACAGCCCCCTCCAGAACCAGTGGAGACTGTTATCCACTTAAGAGACTGTGGCTTTGCACTCCCCAGGATTGAACAGTGGGCAAACACCCACTGTAGAGACTTGAGAGACTGTGGCTTTGCACTCCCCAGGATTGAACAGTGGGCAAACCACCCACTGTAGAGACTTGAGAGACTGTGGCTTTGCACTCCCCAGGATTGAACAGGGGGCATGTGGCCCCCTTGTGGATTTGGCGTAGTGCACTCAACCGGCTGAGATGCCCCCCTTTCCCTTCCCCCTGAGGTGCCTGTTTTATTTCTATCTGATGCCCCTGCAGTGTTCTCTCCGTCATGTTCGGGTACCTTGTGTGGGCCTCGACCATGCGGTGTGGGCCCAGTGTTCCACAGACTTAAATGGAGCAATTCCTGGACTTCTATTCTTGGTGTATATATTTGTTAATAGTGTATATATATTTTTGCATACTGGATTTTAATAGATTACAATGGTTACACTCATTTCCTTTTGTCTTTGCATTCTTCCGGAGTGGGGTTGGGGGGTGTAACTGTAATGTATCATGCTGTATTAGTGTGTGTGTTGTAGTGGGTGAGGGTGGGGATGGGGGTGTTGCATATTGCGTGTGTGTGTGTCCCTGTTTTTTCCCTCCCCTGTGTCGTAGGTGCAGTACTCACCATGGTCTTCGCCGCCGGCGTTCGTGCTCCTGGTAGAGGAGCAAGAAGATAAAGGCTGGGAAAATGTGAAGCTCTGGTTCCATGGCGTCCTGGTTCCTCGTGGGGTGTGTAGAGGTGAGCGTTTTCCCTTCCAGTCCAGTTTCCGACGTGTTTTTGTTCGCAGTGAATCCGCCTCAGAAAAGATGGCGGATTGGTAGGTTGTGATACTGTGGGCGGTACATTGTCCTCCGCCTGTCTGTTGGCGGTGACCACTGCGCTGTTTGTTTGTACCGCCGTGGCGGTCGGAGTGTTAAAGTGGCTGTCTTTGTTGGCGGTTTCCACCACGGTCGTAATTCAAATTTTTTTACCGCCGGACTGTTGGCGGTTTTAGCGCAGCTTTAACACCGACCGCCAGGGTTGTAATGACCACCTTGGTCTCTTCCATCATACTTAACATAATGTTTATGTTGGGCAAAGGATGGTGGTCTATCCATATACAAACATTCAGGTCACGTAAATCAACACACATGCAAACCCTTCCATCAGATTTCCACACCAATACAATAGGCCTTAACCATTCTGACACATCTATAGGTTCAATAGTATATGGGGAACAGGAGTCTGCCCACATATCCAGAATTATACCTGATATTGCTATTTTACATTTAGGAGGATTATGCACATCGTCAACGTTTATAATTTGCCATTGTGTTGGTAGATCTGATAAATTCTCACTTTGGAATTTACGTCTTTCTACCACTACATCTTATTTTTTACTGTAATGCTCATCTAAAGCACTAGAACCCTTTCATACACTTCTTGACCCTTATCATCTTATCTTACCAGTACTGTAATCACTTGCCAACATATTGTCGGGATATAGGGGGTCATTCTGACCCTGGCGGTCTTTGACCGCCAGGGCGGAGGACCGCGGGAGCACCGCCGACAGGCCGGCGGTGCTCCAATGGGGATTCCGACCGCGGCGGTAAAGCCGCGGTCGGACCGGCACCACTGGCGGGGTCCCGCCAGTGTACCGCGGCCCCATTGAATCCTCCGCGGCGGCGCAGCTTGCTGCACCGCCGCGGGGATTCCGACCCCCCCTACCGCCATCCAGATCCCGGCGGTCGGACCGCCGAGATCTGGATGGCGGTAGGGGGGGTCGCGGGGCCCCTGGGGGCCCCTGCAGTGCCCATGCCACTGGCATGGGCATTGCAGGGGCCCCCGTAAGAGGGCCCCTACATGTATTTCACTGTCTGCTGCGCAGACAGTGAAATACGCGACGGGTGCAACTGCACCCGTCGCACAGCTTCCACTCCGCCGGCTCAATTCCGAGCCGGCTTCATCGTGGAAGCCTCTTTCCCGCTGGGCTGGCTGGCGGTCTGAAGGCGACCGCCCGCCAGCCCAGCGGGAAAGTCAGAATTACCGCCGCGGTCTTTCGACCGCGGAACGGTAACCTGACGGCGGGACTTTGGCGGGCGGCCTCCGCCGCCCGCCAAGGTCAGAATGAGGGCCATAGTGTTATACCCAGAAGTGTGTATAATCATAGGACCGCACCAGACTTACTACACACCCATATCCTCTCATATATCCAACCATTGTTTCAGTGGATTCCAAAATCTATTTCTCTTACTGTTCTCCCTCGTATCTAACTTCAAATTGTACATTAAGGAATCTTACCAGTCTGAAAAAGTAGGAGGGGAAACACTGATCCATTTTTTACAAATCTCTCTCCTTGCCACAAGCATCATGTAGAAAAGCAATTTAGAGCCATCCCTATTGATTTTCGATGGTTTGTGCAAACATCCAAAAACACTACCGGGGTGCTTACCTTAGAGCTTGTGGGGAGTATTTTGCTGATTGCTTCACCAACTTCTTACCAAAACTTACTGAGCTGTGGATATTCCACAAACATGTGTAGATCATCTGCAGACACCCACACTTTTTGCTTCAGACCATGTTGCCCTGATCCAGTCTGGAGAGCTTTGCTGGTGTCCAAAAGGCTCTATGAATTTAGAACAAATGATTTCTTCTTAAAGCAGCCGGTTTAACTGTGTTATACAAAAGTGTAAAAGATACTTGCCAGAAGTCTTTTTGCTGAAGCTCCGGCAAGCATTCTTTGCATGACTCTTCCGGAAGGGTGAGTAAGTTTTGTTAGAGTACAAGGTGTAGTCTCTGGACTGCAGATGACAAACTTGCCACAAATCTCGCAACCCCATTTACTGTAACCATTGAGCACCTTTGCTTGAGATCTTCCCCGCTTCCCCATGGTGAGATGCAGTTCGGTCCATGTCATTATGGAGTACAAGTTTAAGGTTTCCTCCTAACAAAAGCAGTTTTTTGCTAGAGGTCATGGTTTCTGCTACTGCTCTGCGGATGTAGTGTTCTTGGCCCTTGTTTGCGGCGTAGATGGAGCCATGGATAATAGTGTAGTCCCTGACTTGCACTTTGTAAACTAACAACCGACCCCTAATTTCTGAGGGGTGGGCCTCCACCCTCCTCCTAAAAGATCTGGAAATGGCAATGGCTACTCCCGCAATCTTGTTGGCTGCTGAGGAGTGAAACTGCTATGGGTAGACCCGGAACTTAAGACAATGCCAGTCCTTTGATATTAAGTGTGTCTCCTGAGGAGGCAGATATCCACCTCTGTGTGCTCTAGGAATGATAGAATGGCCCTTCTCTTTTCTGGGTTATTGAGGCCCTTCACATTGAGTGTAATGATCCGTAACTTATTGTGTGTAGAAGTGTCGTCGTGTGAGCGCTATAGTGGTCCTACACCTGTGGTCTCCCTATGTATCTGGTGTGTGCTGCTGAAGTGTAAAGCCCAGGCATGGGAAGCGGTTGCTTGAGGATAATGCTCTGTAGAAAAACATGAGTACCCCCTCAAGCCCCCCCCATTTTCCCCACCCATCTAACACAAACATGAACAATGTCCCTGGATGGATCTGAGCTCGATCACAAGCTATCATCTTTCCAGTGGTGATCAAGCTTCAGGGTCCGTGGACAGAAGCAATCTTCTGATCATCATGCCTGCCCCCCACACACCCGCAGCACCCCCAAAGTCACCCAGAGTTCCCAATGTGGGCCCACTCTTGTCTCAAGTCATCTCCAGTGTGTCTGATTCGCCTGTTAGCTTCTCCAACACTGCTCTTCACTCCTGCACAATGGGTTTGAGGTCTGGTCGCAGGTCTCTAGTCAAGGGTGGGTACCACTGCCATCTGGAGAGCTTGGAGCTTTTGTGGTTCGTAGGGCTAGGTCAGTCGGCCGCATCCGTTTCCCTCTCAATTCCCAATAATTCACATGTGATGGTTAAAGAACAAATTTGATGCATCTTCCCCTCCCAGCGGAATATGATACGAAATGGATGACTGCAGGAGTAGAGGGCACCTTTCTCTCAAAGGTGAGAGGTTACAAGGTGAAAGTCCTTTCTCTTTTGTAGAGTTAGCACTGAGAGGTCCTGGTATAGCATCAGGTTATGACCTCTGAACTGCAGTGAATGAAGCTCTCTCACCTTGCGAAGTATCTGTTCTTTCAGATGGAAATCATGGATGCACGATACTGTTATACCAAGGCACACCACAAAAGTCCATTCCTTCTTGTAGTAGCAGTCAGAATTCCGATTCACTGTGAGTATATGGTAGCAATTTTATTCATCCGAATAATTCATAAAGGTAAAAGCCATCATGAGTCCAGAGATGCAACAGCCCCTGAGATAATAGGCCTACCAGGTGGAAAAGTATCAATTTTGTGTACTTTAGGGAGAATGTAAATACAGGGTGATTTTGGAGTAGGGTTGTACATATAGCGGTACTTAATGTCTGTTAGAAGACAACTGTCCCTCCAGTAACATAGTTTGTCATGTATCATCTGTAGGAAGTTGGCTCTGTATGTGCTATTTCAAAGTAAGAAATAGCATGCAGAGAGTCTAAGGGTTCCCCTTAGAGGTAAGATAGTGGCAAAAATAGATAATACTAATGCTCTATTTGTGGTAGTGTGGTCGAGCAGTAGGCTTATCAGAGGGTAGTGTTAAGCATTTGTTGTACATACACACAGGCAATAAATGAGGAACACACACTCAAAGACTTACTCCAGGCCAATAGGTTTTTATATTGAAAAATATATTTTCTTAGTTTATTTTAAGAACCACAGGTTCAAGAGTTACAAGTAGTACTTCAAATGAAAGGTATTTTACTCAGGTATTCTAGGAACTTTGAATAATCACAATATCATATACAGTTTTGTCAAAAATGGTAATAAGCTATTTTAAAAGTGGACACTGCAAAAATCAACAGTTCCTGGGGGAGGTAAGTAAATGTTAAGTTCACAGGTAAGTAAAACACTTACAGGGTTCAAAGTTGGGTCCAAGGTAGCCCACTGTTGGGGGTTCAAGGCAACCCCAAAGTTACCACACCAGCAGCTCAGGGCCGGTCAGGTGCAGAGGTCAAAGTGGTGCCCAAAACACATAGGCTTCAATGGAAGCAAGGGGTGCCCGGTTCCAGTCTGCCAGCAGGTAAGTACCTGCGTCCTCGGAGGGCAGACCAGGGGGGTTTTGTAGGGCACTGGGGGGGACACAAGCCGGCACAGAAAATACACCCTCAGCGGCACAGGGGCGGCCGGGTGCAGAGTGCAAACAGGCGTCGGGTTTTGTATTGAAAGCAATGGGGAGACCCGGGGGTCTCTTCAGCGATGCAAGCAGGCACGGGGGCTCCTCGGGGTAGCCACCACCTGGGCTAGGCAGAGGGTCGCCTGGGGGTCGCTCCTGCACTGGAGTTTGGTTCCTTCAGGTTCTGGGGGGTGCGGTGCAGTGTTGGTTCCAGGTGTCGGGTCCCCTGTTACAGGCAGTCGCCGTCAGGGGGAGCCTTTGGATTTCCTCTGCAGGCGTCGCTGTGGGGGCTCAGGGGGGTTGTCTCTGGCTACTCATGGAGTCGCCGGGGAGTCCTCCCTGAAGTGTTGGTTTTCCGCAGGTCGAGCCGGGGGCGTCGGGTGCAGAGTGGAAAGTCTCACGCTTCCGGCGGGAAACGTGAAGTCTTTAAAGTTGCTTCTTTGTTGCAAGAAAGTTGCAGGTTTCTGAACAGAGCCGCTGTTCACTGGAGTTTCTTGGTCCTTGGGTGCAGGGCAGGCCTCTGAGGCTTCAGAGGTCACTGGTCCCTGTTGGATGCGTCGCTGTTGCAGTTTTCTCCGAAGTAGGGAGACAGGCTGGTAGGGTGGGGCCAAAGCAGTTGTTGTCTCCGTCTTCTCTGCAGGGCTTCAGGTCAGCAGCCCTTCTTCTTCTTTAGGTTGCAGGAATCTAGTTTCCTAGGTTATGGGGTGCCCCTAAATAGTAAATGTAGGGGTGTGTTTAGGTCTAGGAGGGCAGTAGCCAAATGGCTACTGTCCTGGAGGGTGGCTACACCCTCTTTGTGCCTCCTCCCTGAGGGGAGGGGGGCACAGCCCTAATCCTACTGGGGGAATCCTCCGTCCACAAGATAGAGGATTTCTAAAAGTAAGGGTCACCTCAGCTCAGGACACCTTAGGGGCTGTCCTGACTGGTGGGTGACTCCTCCTTCTTTTCCTAATTATCTCCTCCAGCCTTGCCGCCAAAAGTGGGGGCAGTGGCCGGAGGGGCGGGCATCTCCACTAGCTGGGATGCCCTGTGGCGCTGTAACAAAGGGGGTGAGCCTTTGAGGCTCACCGGCAGGTATTACAGTTCCTGCAGGGGGAGGTGAGAAGCACCTCCACTAGTACAGGCTTTATTCCTGGCCACAGAGTGACAAAGGCACTCTCCCCATGTGGCCAGCAACATGTCTGGTGTGTGACAGGCTGTCAGGAACTAGTCAGCCTACACTGGAAGTCGGGTTGGTATTCAGAGGGCACCTCTAAGGTGCTCTCTGGGTGTATGTTACAATAAATTGCACACTGGCATCAGTGTGCATTTATTGTGCCGAGAAGTTTGATACCAAACTTCCCAGTTTTCAGTGTAGCCATAATGGAACTGTGGAGTTCGTGTTTGCCAAACTCCCAGACCATATACTCTTACGGCTACCCTGCACTTACAATGTCTAAGGTTTTGCTTAGACACTGTAGGGGCATAGTGCTCATGCACATATGCCCTTACCTGTGTTATAGCGCACCCTGCCTTAGGGCTGTAAGGCCTGCTAGAGGGGTGACTTACCTATGCCACAGGCAGTGTGAGGTTGGCATGGCACTCTGAGGGGAGTGCCATGTCGACTTAGTCTTTTTCTCCCCATCAGCACACACAAGCTGTGAGGCAGTGTGCAGCCCTTGGTACCAGGGGTACCAGTTACAAGGGACTTACCTGAGTGCCAGGGTTGTGCCAATTGTGGAGACAAAGGTACAGTTTAGGGAAAGAACACTGGTGCTGGGGCCTGGTTAGCAGGGTCCCAGCACACTTTCAAATCATAACTTGGCATCATCAAAGGCAAAAAGTCAGGGGGTAACCATGCCAAGGAGGCATTTCCTTACATCATCCTATTGACTTCTTTCAACGGATTCTGAGAGAGTTTGCAATATGCTGAAGTGTCAGACAGCTGTCTATCAATCTCATGGATATAGTCTCCTTTGTTCATCAAAACTATATTTGCCCCCTTGTCTGCCTCCTTAATGACTATATCATGTGCCTCCGAAAGTGAACGTATAACTTCATATTCATGTTTGGTAATGTTATGTGTAATGTTCTTACGTTTAGAAACATACAGTTCTTCCAATTTGAAAAGTTCCAAGGTAACACGTTTATAGAAGATATCAATCAAATTATCCGGTGGTAAGGATGGAGTAAATTTAGATGTTGGTTTAAGCTCACTATCAATTCTAAGATAGGGGTCAACATTCAAATCAGGTAGAATCTCTGATAGGGAAGGAATGGAAGCAAGATCAGTGGTATGCTCCAAAGATAAGAGTGTTTGAATTTCTTTAGCATCCTTAATTGTGAAATCACTAGGTGTATGAATATTTGAAATGGAAGAAGCCGTTGAGTTCTTTTCGTGAAAAAATTTAACCAATTCACATTTACGAATGAATTTGTATAAATTAATGTGTAATTCTGAGAAATCAGGCAGAGAAGTGGGAACAATACCAAGGGGGTCATTACGGTAATGTAGCGTCCGTACGGCCAACATGCTGGCGGTACGGAGGCCCTTAATACGACCTTGGCGGTAGCGCCGCGGTCGCACCGCCGGGGCCGGCAGTTTCCCGCCGTTTTAGCCGCCAGCAAGCAGCGCTGCCCTGGGGATTATGACACCCCTACCGCCAGCCTGTTTCTGGTGGTTTGCACCGCCAGGAAGAGGCTGGCGGTAAGGGGTGTTCTGGGGCCCCTGGGGGCCACTGCACTGCCCATGCCACTGGCATGGGCAGTGCAGGCGTCCCCTAACAGGGCCCCGGCCAGCTCTTCACTGTCTGCATAGCAGACAGTGAAAAGCGCGACAGGTGCTACTGCACCCGTCGCACGGCCGCAACACCGCTGGCTCCATTAGGAGCCGGCTCCTATGTTGCGGCCTCATCCCCGCTGGGCCGGCGGGCGCAAACTTGGTTTGCGCCCGCCGGCCCAGCGGGGATGTCGTAATGGGGGCCGCGGGAGTGCGGCCGCATTGGCGGCCGCACCGCCGCCCGCCAATGTCGTAATGACCCCACAAGTCCTTTGCTCAGAATCTTTATTTGATTTTCATCAAGTCTCATGTTCGACAAATTCATAATGGAGATCTCAGACCGAGGTGGAGCAGAGCCTAGTGAACTGGGGCTTAATGTGTTTGGTTGCAAGATGCTGCCCTCGTGGTTACGCCCTCCCTGTCTTTCTCTATTGCTTTTGTTTTTCCTTTTCCAACGTCTGATTCTCCTATGTGAACCTGTTGGTCTACCCTGGATGTTTCTTTACCCTTGCGGTATCTCTCCAGTTCCACTAAAAAAGGTGATTTATTAGTAGCAACATTAGATTGTTGCCTGTTGGAGCTGTTTGCATTCTCACTTGATTTGCTTGAAACGCCAGATACTTCACTGTCACTAGTAGAGGCAATGGATGTAAAATCCTTGTTTTGTGTCTGGTTATTATCTGCCTGTTTGTCAATTTTGATGTTATCATATTTACGTGCATATGTAAACACCCTGCCACTTCTATAGTCGTTGGCGTCTCTTCTTAGTTTTCGTAATTTATTTTCTTTGATATATTGTTGATGTTTCTGAAGAAAATCCCTGAGTGTCATATAATTTTTCTCTATTGCCTCTGTTAGATTAGTTTCTTGGATCACTTTTTCCAAAATGTGGATGTACTTTAACAGTTTATCTCTTTTGCATATGGCATCCCTGATAAGGATATCCATCATTCCTTAGGAGGATGTGATAAGAAGTTGTTCCCACTCTTTGAAGAGTTCAGGGCTGAAATCCTCAAAAGAGCGGAAAAGGATCACGCAAAGTCCTCTTGGTATCTGTTTGTTTTATGTGGATGCACATCAGCATATCAACCTGGCGGGAATTTGCCGAGCAGGGGACACACACTTTTTGTTCTCTATCTGGCAGAATGTCCGCTTCCGGGAACTCCAAGTTTGAGCAAAGAGTCGCTCCCCTTCGCAGCTGTTCGGTGCATCTCTAATGCAGATATTTATTGCACTGCGACCTGTTTTTTAGGTCTTCCGCATGTGATTGGAGGTCTATGTGTTGTTCCTTGTGGGGATTGAGCTCTTGTTCGAGTTGTTTAAGTTATTCATCCCTGATAGTCGCATTGTCCTCCAGCATGGAGACTCTGTCCACAATCTCAGCAAAGTCTGTATGAACCGGCCGTTTGGAGGTCTTCTTTAAGAGATGCAAAAAGAGCTTCCAGGATGGAGCAATTAACTGGGCCCTTTGTGTCGTCCCACTCTGGCAGCAGATCTTGGCTGGTCTGGGACAGCCAGTCGCTGGCCACCGGCTTTGTGAGCATCTCCTTGAGGAGAGGTCTTTTTTGGTGTGTGCCACTGCCATGGGTGGTCACCTTGAATGCAGATAGTGTCTTCAGCAGGGTCACATGTCTGGGAAAGGCCAAAGTCCCTCCAAGTGCAGTACACCCCTGGGGTTTTAGACGCACCAGGCGTGCAGAGTTGGAGAACAACCTCCCTGGAAGGCATCGTCCTGCTAGCTCAGATAAGTACTGGTAGGCTTTTTTGGGGGGAAAAGAGTGGGCAGGATTCCAAAGTTCACGAAGAATGGGCCCGAGGACCTCTGCTGCGATGTATCCAACTCCAATCTTCCATCACCCTTGACTGCACGGGGCAATCCCCCCTACCTGCCGGTCTGCGAATAGGCATGCCAGCTGGTCGCAGGGCCCTCCCAGAGGCCAGTAGTTATGTATCGTCCCAAGCCCTGCGAGCTACGTTGAGTGAGGTTGTCTCTGTTCCCAGCAGTGTAAGTTGCAAAGTTGGGTCTCCGGGTGGGGTCAGTGTACGTCTCTTGCTGTCCCTGGTGTAGTAACTGGTGGAGTGTAGGGGTCCTGAAAACAAGTGTCCTGAGTGGTGAAGATGGACCGGTGGATGGTCAGCGTTACAGCCCAGCCCCTTCTCTTACAGTCCCCGTCGGCGATTGAAATGGCAGCAGCAAGTGTTGCAAGGGCCCCAGCTTGTGGGAGTTGTTTGTATTAAGGCAGAGCGCTTGCCAGGCCCCTGGGAGTGAATCCCCCACTCGCCGGCAAGAAGGCCGGGCCCACTACTGCAGACCAATGTGCAAATGCCTTTGGGTCTGGCCCACACCCAGCGCAGAGTCTAACATTGGAAGGCCAGCAAGGGGAGCCGCATTCAGGGTGTACCTTCATGGGCTGGATACAGCTGCAATGGGTCATTCCGGTGTCCCAGGTGTGGTTAGGCCTGTCAGATGAGTTCTGGATGCAGTCCGACTAGGTGTTGGCGTTGACTGTCCTTGTGATCCAGGGGGGACGATCAGCCGCAGCTGGCAATTATTCACACTCACAGCACTATGAGCCTTGATTGTGGGTGATGCAGCTCGGGCCCCCTCAGGCCCCAGTCAGAAGACTATGCAGGATCCACAGGCAACGTGGACGGAGGGCAGGAAAACACGTCCTAGCCGTCGGCCATCTTGGCCATGCCCCCGACATTTCCCATTTAATTGTTTATAGGATTATTTGCTCCTCCATACAGAAAGATAGCTGAACGGTGCCTTACACCCAACGTAGTATGAGCGCAACTGAAGGCTGTGGGCTGCAAGGGTTGGTCGTCCGTGAAGAGTTAGGTGCACAGGCTGGCTGTAGGCTGGGCATTGCAGCCTTCCCCACTGCACACAGCCAAAGACCTGAAGGTCAGGCCCTGCAGCTAACTTCACTGCACACGGCCATGCAGAGGGGTTGGGTAGATTTATGTTGCATGTGATAGCAATAAATACCCAACAGTAAGGTGGCTCTGGAAATGGATTAGATAACCGGGATGAGGGTGGGAAAGTGACATCCTGGAAGATAGGGGTAAGAACCATTCTAAGCGACATTTCAGTAATGAAGATGAGGTCCTTCCTACCGGGTTAGCCCCAAATGTATTTTCTTTCTCCTCCTATTTTTCAGACCATCTTTTTGTTGGCCTTAGGACTCTGAGCACCTTACCACAGCTAACCAGTGCTAAAGTGCATGCTCATCTCCCCTAAACATGGTACCATTGGTGTATCTACAACTGGCATATTTAATTTGTAGGTCTCTTGTAAAGTGGTGTACCAAATACCCAGGGCCTGTAAATTAAAGGCTACTAGTGGACCTGCAGCACTGACTGTGCCACACACTTAAGTAGCTCTTTAAACATGGCTCAGGCCTGCCATTGCAGAGCCTGTGTGTGCAGTCTCACTGCCAACCAGACTTGGCAGCTAATACCTCTTAGCAAGCACAGAACTCCCATTTTCTTACATATAAGGCACCCCAAGGTAGCCCGTAGTGAAAGGTGCTATGTAAGCAAAAGACAAGACATGCACTTTTAAGTTTTTCATGTCCTAGTAAGGAAAAACGTCTAAAGTCATTTTTCATTACTGTGAGGCCTGCCCCTCTACCAGGCCAGCATTGGGAATTCCTTATAATAACTTTATGCTATAGTTCCTGATCTGAGAGGAGTAACTGCATCATGTTTAATACCAATGGAATGGTAATAATAAATACTCTTTACTGGTAAAATCAGATATATTATTACTATTTTAGAAATCTCTGCACTCATCGACCTGTGTGCCCACAGCTTAGCTACAATACATGGGTTCCCTGAGCTGGTAGACAGCTACACTTGTACATTCTCTCCAGACACACACAACACAGGATACTGAACTGCATCTGCGTACTGATGGGTCTTCCTGGCGAGGAGATGGAGAAGGGCTCACACTTACAACTCAAAGGGTAGAGACCAGAGTCCACATAAAGGGGCATTTTACCTCCCACTGATAGTCTGGAGTCGAGGCTGACCTGAAAGGGGGACCTGTGTAGTCATCCCCCACATCAAAGGTACTTTCAAGTATAAGTACTGGGTCCATGACCCACTCAAATCAGTACACTTCTGGACCCGACCAAGGAAACGCTTCTGTAGTATATAATTGCTGTGCGCCAGGATTGCTACTCTGCCAGGATTGACTGCTCCCAGGAACTGCTGCCCTGCCTTGCTGTGCCGCTCTGCTGCCTGCTGATCTCTGCTCAGTAGCCCAAGATTCAGCCCCCAAACCCAGAATGACTCCAATCGGCTTTTGCTTTACTTTGCCATTGTCTTTCTCCAAACATCCTGAGTGGCTTTGCTGGACATTGCAGCTTTCTTTCTTCAATAATTCGGAGCGGCTCTGTTAACCTTCGCCAACCTCGCCATCTGCTTTCGTCAATCACCCCAAGCAGCTTTGTTGGACTTTGCCGCTTGCTTTTTTCAACCATCCGGAGTGACTCTGCTAACTTTCACCACCCGCTTTCTTCAAACACTCTGAGTGGCCTTGCTGGACATTGCCACTCGCTTTCTCCAGGAGCGCCCCTGCCAACCATTGCTGCCTGCTTTCTTCAATCACCCTGAGCAGCTTTGCTGAACTTGGCCGCCTCACAGTTCATCGACAGTCCCCACCTGCTTTCCTGGTGACCGCACCCAGGAATCACTCAGCCACTACCCGAGAGTGCTCCCCGGGCAGTACCACAATCTGTGGAATCAACATTCACTTGTGCCAAGGAGTACCTGGCTCCGTCTCTTCTATCCCATCATCGGTTAACAAGCTTGTTTTACTTAATCTTGAGAAGTGAATATTTAACCATTGACGAACTGGATCTGTATCGTTCTGGTGTTGATTTATCCAGATAAAAAGCTTTATTTTTCTACATGTGTGGAGTATTTTTGTAGTGTACCTCCTGTGATTATTGTGTGTTTTGCACAAATACTTTACACATTGTGTCTAAGTTAAGCCTGTCTGCTCTGCGCCAAGCTACTAGAGGGTGAGCACAGGTCAACTTAGGTATTTTGACTTACCCTGACTAGGACTGGGATCCCTACTTGGACAGGGTGCATACCGATACCAAATAGAGAACCAATTTTTAACAGACCAGTAGAATGAAGCAATGCTATATATTTTACGAGGGACCAGACCCATGGTGGAACAGAAGTAAACAGTCTGGAAGGTCTTCATCTTGAATGGCTACAGGAGTGAGACAGGATGTAGATTGGGGGCAAATAGAAGAAGGAATGGAGAATAGGTTTCTAAGCGTACCGAGAAGTGAGCTTAAGGTGAGAAGTGTAAAAGATACAATTTAGTGTGAATTTGTTGCAGAGAAAGGGGGCAGGATTTGGGAATCTGTAAGTGAAGCGCTCCTTCCGGTGAGCGTGTTATGTCTTGGTGCAGAACATGAGTTGCATTAGTGAGTTTTGTGAGCTAGAACCTGGGATAACCAAGTATATCTTTACAATTGTTGCTCAGCCGCCTGGAAGCGCTCCATAGGAAACTTGTGGCAACATGTTCACCACAAGAGAATGATGCTGCTGCGTCTGCGGTGGTCGCAACCTTTGTACTATGGGGTATTTGTGAATTGATGAGAGGGTGGCAAAGCAGCCAGAGCCTACTAAAGGCACACCAAAGGCGGTAGGCCAATAGCCAGAAGTATACTTTTAGGGGTACACGGACCCTGTGAAATGACAACATGCAAGGATTGATTTTGCTCTTGCATTGTCTCCATCGCTTTACTTATCGATCACACCATCATTTACCCCTCCATTTTTGTTTTTCCCACTCTAATATTTCTTTATTTCCCTATCCTAGTTATAATTACCCTTTCCCCAGCTCATAGTGGTGCATAGTGGTACGCCTTACATCCTCTCTCTTCCTCTGTCTTATGCTATCCTTCCCTCGTGTCCCCAGGTACTCCCTCACCAACTTATGCTACTGTTAATATTTGCATAGAGCTCTGCTGCTTTGAACCCACCATATATGTCATTTATGTTCATCCCTTCAAACATACACACCACTGCTGACTCTGTCATTTCAATAATAAGTCAAACTCAAACAGGTTGATAAGCTATTAAATTAAACTGAACATCTGATGATCTGTTACAGCACTTTCATGATATAATTATTTTAATGAATATTTATCTAAGGGTAACAAGATGGCTCAGTTGGCTACGCTTTGGGAAACTATTAAAAATGTCTCTTACCGATTTCCAGCAGGAAAATTAATTGTGTCTGGGGATTTTAATACTCGTTTAATTTCCACTATAGCATCTGAAAAAAGAAGCAACGTTAACATTCGCTCATGTCGGAATCAACTGCACAAAGTTAGCCTGATAATTCTGAACGATAAAACAGCAAATGAATCTTCGCCAGTGCTACTTTTAAAAATTGCAAGTCTCACTCAACAATTGACTCCAGCGTTATCTCCCAAGCGTTGGAATGTAACATCAGAGGGTCTATGTTGTGGCCCGCTTTGAGAGCGACTACAACCCCCAGGTGATAGCACTTGAGCTTATTGCCACAAAGGCGAACATTATCCAATGGCTTCCAACCTCCTCTAGTTTTAAAAGACTGGTATGACACTCTTCTAAACAGCAGGATATAATATTTTTTGCAGAACAGCAAATTATGCCTTTAAGCTCAACTGCCCAATCAGTAGCAACAAAGGCAGATACTTGGAACAAACTATGCAGGGGACTAATTGAGACTTTCCCGGCTAACACCAAGTGCAGAGGAAATCCCATACCTACCTCTAACAATAGCTGGTATTCATTAGAACTATACCAATATAAAAAGGTGCTTGTTAAAGCAACCAGACTTCTTTCTCAAAATCTGAACCACCCAATGTTTTCTGTCCATTGGCAATCGCTTATATGCTTGCAAAAGTCATGCAAGCTATATCGAAAGCAAAAAAATCCCATTACAAGGACCTGTGGTCAAAATATATCTACATGTCAGCAAAACAAATAATGTTAAGGCATTTGGGGGAATTGTAAATGATCTACAAACCACTGGCTGTAGGGCCAATTGTGCGAACATTTTGGAGGCTGCCTGGGGTAACTTTTTTATCTGACTTGTGTGGGGAACGTTATGATTCTCAAGTTGTGCAGCACAACAAATTAATTACAACTAGGATAAATGTTGATTAGGGAAAGGTCTTCATGAGAGAAGGCCATTCTACTTTTGTACATTTGAGTTTACTGCAAATCACTACGTCTCAGGTTATTAACCTGCGTAAAAGGATTAGATTGAATGCAGCGCCAGTCCCAAACGGCATCTCTAACTCTATCTTCAAAGCTAACCCGGAGTTGTGGTCAGAGATATTAACTCCTCTATTCAACAAGATTTCAATAACCAGGTGCATTCCAGGATCCCAGAATCCTGGCACGCGGATATAATCCAACCCATCTACAAGAATGGTCCTGCTGACAATCCTGCAAATTATTGTCTTATTGCTTTGACTGATGTTAAAGCTAAAATATTCCCATCTCTCCTTCTTGAGGAGCTTGAAGATTGGGCCGCTGCTCAAAATATAATTCCCATATGTATTAAATAGGCTTTAGGAAAGGCCAGGCAACAATTACTAACCTTCTGATCCCTATTCTTATGGCAGAAAGAGCAATTCAAAAGAAACAGAAATTATATATTTCCTTTGTGGACCTGGAAGCCGCATTTGACTCTGTTCCAAGAGACCGGTTATGGGCAAAACTTTCAGCTTTGGATGTGCCTCGTTTTCTCCTTGATTTTATAATCCTGTTGTATACCCAAACGTGGTTTCAGGTGAAGTTGGGAGACGGCACGAGTTTGTCCCAGAAATTTATCACCACACAAGCTCTGAAGCAGGGCTGTGTCCTTGCACCATATCTGTTCAATCTTTTCATGGCTGATCTTCCGAAAGATTTGGAAAATGTAAGTGCTCATTCACCCACTTTTGCAGGCCAAAATACCAAATATTTGCAGTATGCTGATGATACGGTACTACTTAGCAATACACCAATAGGCCTACAACAGATAATAAGTTCCTTCAATGACTATGTATCAGTCAAAGGCTTCAAACTGAACATTTAAAAAACTAAAATCATCACAGTAGGCCATCTTAAGGTGAAACCACAGACTTGGGCTGTTGGGGGTGGGTAGATCATGTGAGGTCAAATAAAAACCTTGGCATTATTTTCGAAAATAGAGTGTTGTTTAAAGGTCATTTTAACCATTTGACTGCAAAAAATGCAACGAATATTATGCTTTTAAGATTTTGCAAAGCAAGCTAATATGCTCAAACTATGCACACTTGGTCAAAATCATGGAGGCAAAATTGGTCCCAGTGCTGGTCTATGGATCAGTCATTTTTCGTGGCGAAGACGCTCCACTTTTGAATAAACTACATATAAAGGCCTATAAATCGTTTTTTAAAGTGCCAAAGGACATAGGCCATGCTGAACTCCACCTTGAATTTGGACTACAAAATCAAACTTTTTAAAAAGTTTCCATGTGTTATTTTGTATATGAATTGGGCACACTAGCTAATCTGTGTTAGCAGGAAATGTTTAATTCTCAGTACACGACTGCTTGGAGAGCATATTTTTCTGAGTGCCTCCGCATCTTTGAATATCAAGATTTTGATTTTGAGTCAATTAATAGAACGTCTGAGACTCTCCATAAGCCGAACAGTGAAGCAGTTATCGTTTGAGAAGGATTAAGAGGCCCTGATAAGAAAAAGAAACGGATGGCCTGCTGTCAGCGGTTACGAAAAGCTATAGCTTCAGCCCTATTTGAGCGCTCACTTCTCGGCTTGAACAAAGTGTATGTTTTTACGATTGAGACTTGACAGGTACATTACCAAGGTTGTCTCAGGAATGGGCAACAATGTGTTGCAGATTATGTGGTTACAAAAAAGAAACATTGTTACACATAATTTGTACCTGTCCGAAAGTATTGCAGGCGCGACAGTCTTTGCTGAAACCATTGTTCCGAGCTGTAGAAGTGAGAACCTGCTAAGAAGCTGTTAATTTCTGTCTGTCCGGCAGGTCAATCGTGGCAAAGTGACGTCTGGTGAAGTTCTTGTCTTTGGCTGATAACCTGCTGAATTCTGTCTAAAGATACAATCAGTTGTGATTTTAATGCCTATCAGTAATGAAATTTAATCGGGGAGCGGTTCTTGATTACTTTGTATGACAGCGATCAACCTGTATATGTTTTTTCCAAGTGCAGGGGAAACAATAATTTGTCATGACATTTGTGTGGTAATTGGCACAAATTTTAATGATTTTAGAGGGTTTAGAATTTATTGTAAAGGTTTTAAGCAATCAATCAATAAATATTTACTTACTTTCTACTACAGCATCCCCACCTTCACCCCTGTTTATGAAGATGTGGTTTGCGCAGTGCATAAAGCACTTAACACTGGTCTCCACCGCATTCCTGCTGTGTCTCCCGATTCAGGTGGGAGACTATAGATTTCAAGGTTAGTCTCCCGCCTCCCGAATCCTGCACGCAGAAACCCGATTCAGTTTTATAAAAGTGCTTAAAATAAAATGTCATTGGTTACCAGTCTAAGAATTGTGTTTTGCACTCAAACAAGCTTTGGCACAGCCAACAAATCTGCTGTTTGTATGCATCTGATCTGCACACCATAAAAAAGCCAAACCTACTGGCTTTGCCAATACTTGTTTGTTACTGTCTTTTATATGTGACACATTTAGAGTCTGTTGATGAATGGCCCAACAGCACTGGTGAGTGAGTGAAGACAAAAGCCTCTGAAAACTGTGTACTACAAAAACAAGCATTAGCAAAGCAATTAAACCGCTGTTAGGAAATGTATTGGATTTGCCAATGCTTTTATATATTAAATGGGCACCGTAGGCGCTCGCATATCCCCAACATCCATCTTTGAATTGGATTTGGTTAAATATTACAAAATGCATTCAAATGTGACTGCCACAGATATGTGCGCATCTGTGTGCCTGCCAATGACCATGATACATGTGGTAAAGCATAGGTGGGGTGAAAGATGGAATGTGTGTACATAAATTGGAATGCTCAAACACCAGCATCTTGATTGGCCAGAATCCTCTCACCACACACATTCTGTAGTTTTGAAAAAATATCTCTTTTTATATAACATTTAAGAACATCCAAAGCCTTTCAACTGTATAAAGAGCAAATAATTCCAAGTGAAAAGCTCCACAACAACATGGCGTATTTTGGAAGCAACATTCACTTCATTAGAGTTTCACTGGAGCAAAATGAGCAAACAGAGCATTGGAAATCATACATTTAAAGGAATGATATTTAAGTCATTTGATTAATGTAATTCCACCAATTAATTATTATTAATTATCTTAACTACTTATCTACAAGCATTTCACTATTGAAATATTGAGGAAAGATAAAATAATGTTATAAAAGTACACAAATAAATTAACTTCAAATACTGTAACCCTTGAAAACCTGTGATTATGCAATACAACTTAAAATCTCAATATAATATATTCATTACACATTTATTCCCTTAATTATGTAATCATGTATTTACTACTCCAATCCTACTGTACAAGAGAAAAAAAACATGTTACTCTCTTGAAAGCTTTAGTCTGCCTGACCAGCACCCTATACCTCTATCAATCTATCCTCTATCACCACTCTCATCCCAAACCCATTCTACTACTATGATCCCAAAAATAACCCTTCCCAGACTCTTCCCTCCTTTACCCCTCCTGGATCACCCCAAACCTCAATTTACGACTATGATCTCCCAAACAACCCTACTAAATTTTCCCTCATTTATCTCTCCTTTGACTCATCCGAAACCCCATTTATATACTATGATCTTCGTAATCCCTTTCTACAGACTCTTCCATGCTCCACCTCTCCTTTACTCATCCCAAACCTCATCTTACTACTATGATCTCCCAATTAACACTTCTGGATTCTTCTGTCCTCTATCCCTCCATTATTCTATTTAAGCCAACTAACAAACTCACATTTCCTCCGCTCAAATGAACTTGTACCTCCCTATACTAATTCTAATACTGTACTCATATTTCCCTATATTAATCCACCACTAATCCTTTTGGGTTCCGGAGTAGCATGCTACTCGCCGAAAAGCGATTCGAAGCCCCGTCAGGGGTAGTAAGCACTATATAAATACAATTACAATTCATTGGTGTTACCACCAATCCAACATCATTCCACGTTATTTCACAATTCCTCCCCCAATCTTAGCTCTTTGTTTAACATTTTCAATTTAATCATCAATTTGTCATGCAACGTAACCACTCACAAACTTTAGTACTGAAACCAAATTATCAAATTTATACCTCAATGGCAGTATCTACTGGATTTCTTTTATTTATTTATGCATTTTGATATAGCTGGGACATTACCCAAAGTTGATAGAACGGTTTACAACAGAAATATATCATTAAATAAATACAATAGTTACATTACTTGCACATGTTGGAACATTTACAATAAGCCAAGAGCATTGGAGTATGGTAAAAATTGCATCAGTCATAAATATTGAGTAAGGTGATGTTGAATGGTGCCAAGTACAACATGGTGTCCAATAAAATCGATGTGTTTAAGCCACAAGGTACTGACTGGTGCAGAGACAAAAGTACAAGACAGTGCCCAATGAAATCGATGTGATAAGCCTCAAGGTACTGATCACTGCGGAGACTAAATCAATGAGGTACAGAATGAAGAGAAGAGATGAAATAATATGCCTTTGAAAAAGTACGACTTTCAGCTCAGATTTAAAAACAGCTTTTGTGGTGGTTGCGCCTAGGTTCAGAGTTAAGAAGTTCCATACTCTGGATGTGTTACCTGAAAAGGATTGAGTCATAAATTAATCTTTTTTTAACGGCCGGGGGTTCTAGCAGCAGTGCTTTGGCATTCTGCAATGGTCTGGTGCCACCAGATAACTTAAACTTGTCAGTCAGGTAACACGGAGTGGATGTCTATAGGACCTTGTGAGCAACAATGCCGTCTTGCCGCCCTGGCATCAGTGGGCAGCTAGTGAAGTGTAACCAGACTTGCTGAAATGTTGTCATTCCTTTTGGCCCCATAAACGAAATGTGCTCAAGAATGTAGAATTAATTTAAGAGGAGTGAGATGAATCTTGGGAAGACCAGTTAGGAAAGAGTTACAGCAGTCCGTTCAAGATACCACCAGTGATGAATTGAAGGAGAGGTTTGAGATCTTGCTCTGGAATAAATAATCAAATTCCCCAGAAGAAATGCAATTTTTAAGTGTGCATTTCCAGCAATTGTTTTGATTTGTGATTGTAAACCTAGCCTTTTGTCTAGGATGACTCCTAGGGATTTTGCATTGTTGACAATAGTAGGTTTGCTGTTAGGGATGTTGAGTGTGTCCAACCAAGGATGAACAGGTGGTGGGGATTCCAATCAGGAAATAATGAGAAATTAAAGCTTGGGTGGGTTCAGTTTTAACTGATGGGAAGCCATGCATTCTTGAACAGTGTTGTGTGTTGGAAAGGTGAAAGATATTATTTGGATAGTAGATCTTAAAGGTCAGTTGGGTCTCATCAGCAAACTGATGTTAAAAGATCCCTTATTCTCTTGTAAGACACCAAGGGGTTCAACATAAAGGTTGAATAAGGACAGGGCTAGGACAGATACCTGTGATAACCCTTGAGCTAATGCCCTCTTGTTGAGAAACAAGCATTCATTTTTATCCTCTGCGACAGGGAATAGAATCTTGCATGCAGTGTGTCAACCCAATACCTTTAATACTAAATATTTCCTATAGTCATTGACTACTTCCAATATTCCAGCTAACACCAACATAACTGAACAAGGCACTGCACAGTTCCCCATGGTATAGTATACAGGAAAGTTTTACAAATGATTTCACAAACAAAACCTGGTAGAACTATTTTTTGTTAAATATCAATGTAAATTAATGATATATATTTATTTTAAATAAATGTAGAACAAAAGAAAAAAGCTACAGCATTATTAACTAATTATTGAATTAAATTAAATGACAATTATTTGCTGAAGTTTCAATTAAAAATATAATAAGTAAAAAAATGTTTTTATTATGCATTAATAATTATTGTAAGTGATGTAAAAATAATGTAATTGTATTTTAGTAAAAAAAAGTTACATTAATTTTTAAATTATATGTATTTATATGTTTACCAGTGTAAAATAATTTAAATTAAACTAACATTAATTCCCATGGGGTTTTATTTTAAGTCTGTACCTCCATTATTTTCTGTGGGAATGTGTTGCAGTATTAGTGGTTACCCATGTGTGGTGCTGAGCTAGAGTAATTTACTACTGTCTTGGGTCCCTTTTTGGCTGTAGTAACGTTAGAAGTGCAGTTTGTGAATAGCAATGGCCATACTCTTTTGTGGGTGCACATCCCTCCCTAACCCTGCTTAACCTCCTCCTTACTCCACCCGAAGCCCCTCCACTTTAGTAATAACTTTGCATCTTTTTCCAGCCACTCCTCCTGGTCCCTCCCACATTTACTCCTAAGTAGTACTACTAAGTCGTAACGTATGAGTATCTTCCTGTAGAAAAGACAGGAGAGGTGGAGATTTACACTCATAGGTTTCTACAAAATGTAGTGTGTGAACATGCCCCCTAAGCCTCCACATGCAATAGCAACACTGCTGATGAGGCAGCTAGAATTTACACAATATCCCAGATGAAACTTCAGGCACTAAACACAGTACTCCAAATGCACCCTCACAGACTGTACCCAAACGATAACATATGTGACCTTAAGAAATTGACACAGTACTCCAGATAAGGCCTTCAGCAATGAAAACACAATGTAAATGAGGTTCCACAACAGAAAAAGTCATATCATATCTATATTCCAACACTGAACCCGGTTGATGTTTTACTAGTTATTTGTACACTGTAGAATAAGTAACAAAGTGCCTCATTAGGAGTTTGGCGAACAGTGAGGTTGGCGCCCCACAGGCTACCTCCCCGCTGGACCCATTAAGAGTTTCCCGCTAGGCTGGCGGGCGTAAACCGAGGTTTCCACCTGCCAGCCTAGTGGGAAACAGGCTACAACATTGTCTCCAGCTTGTAATTGAGCCGGCAGCAATGCTGTAGCCAGCAGGATGCACAAGCACACTCGCATTGTTCAATGTCTGCAAAGCAGACAATGAACATTGCAATGGTGCTAGGCAGGGGGGCCCCTGTTCTCCACCACTATTTTTTATTTCGGTGTTACTGCCATGAAAAGGCTTGCAGAGAACGAGGTCATAATCCCCCTGGCAGATTAGGATCTCCGCCACCACCAGACCGCCGGGATCCAAGATCCTAGCGGAGCTGGCGGTTCCCTGGCGGTCCGACCGCCAGGAGTTTTAATTTGATGGTCGGACCGCTGCATTGGCGGCAGACCAGACCGCCACCGTGAGTGTGGCGGTCGTATTACAGCCACACTTGTAATGAGGGCCAAAATCGCCTGTTTTTCCTTACCCTTTCAGCCTATTATTCTCTTGGCCTTCACTGGAACTTCCTTGTCATTTTATTTACCCATTTTGAAGGCATGTGACATGAAGACTACAAAAGGCTCTAGGACAAGGTAAGCTTGCACGGTTGCTAAACCGGACCTAGATTAGTTGTCAGCAATGAGTGTCATGCCCTCAGAGAAGTATTCAAATGGTGCCTCCACCCAGAAACCCCAATAGCAGATTAATCCAAAATCAAACAAGCCTTAAGTCCTTCAAAGACTTAATGACAACCTAAATTTGCCATGACATCTGAACATCTGAAATCAACACACCTCTGAATGAATACCACCAAGATATCCTCCCGGGTAGGTTGTGCACTATACAAATACAAAAAACGAAACATAACAAAGTCTTTAACACATTTCTTGGAGAGAAAAAAACAGTGAACACTCACTCTCCAACTAAAACATGCAAGTGCAAACCAATCCTTTCAGCACCCAGACACTCAGAAAAGACTTTGCAAACAACACATACTCAATCTGCAGGTAGGAAAGAAAAGGGAAGGAAAGCAGAACCCTCAATCATCTCACACTAGTGAAGTCCCTCTGTGCAACAGGCAGACAATGCATTACATCAGCCAAATCCAGGTACTATGCCAACACCATAATTGAAAAAGCTAACATAAGCAGCACGCTCCACAAGACAATTAACAACTGCATCAAGCCCCTGTGGCCCTCCTAACCAACACTCTGCAGACACATGCAAGGCTATCAAACTCTTCCTCAGTGAAAACATGCAGAAGATAAGATAGCACACTGATAACAGGAAGCCTCCTCCCTCCTTACACTTACTCCTTCCTCCCTGTAGTCTTTCACAATGGTCATCCTTCAATCCCTGGTCTCTCGCAGATCTCACCAGAATTCTTAATTCCCTCAAAGCCAGCTTCTGTGAAGATGATGCTTTACCCTTGTCCTCTCATCCCTTCTCAGCAATATACACTTTATCCTCATCAAGATATATTTCCAGAACTCTCATTGTAGGAGGCTGGACTGGTTTGTAGTGGGTACCAAGGGGTACTTACACTTTGCACCAGGCCCAGGTATCCCTTATTAGTGTAGAGGGGTGTCTAGCAGCTTAGGCTGAAACAAGGTAGCTATAGCAGAGCAGCTTAGGCTGAACTAGGAGACGAGTGAAGCTCCTATAGTACCACTAGTGTCATATGCACAATATCATAAGAAAACACAATACACAGATATACTAAAAATAAAGGTACTTTATTTTTATGACAATATGCCAAAGTATCTCAGTGAGTACCCTCAGTATGAGGATAGCAAATATACACAGGATATATGTACACAATACCAAAATATGCAGTAATAGCAATAGAAACCAGTGCAAACAATGTATAGTCCCAATAGAATGCAATGGGGGCACATAGGGATAGGGGCAACACAAACCATATACTCTAGAAGTGGAATGCGAACCACGAATGGACCCCAAACCTATGTGACCTTGTAGAGGGTCGCTGGGACTGTAAGAAAACAGTGAGGGTTAGAAAAATAGCCCACCCCAAGACCCTGAAAAGTGGGTGCAAAGTGCACCTAAGTTCCCCAAAGAGCACAGAGGTCGTGATAGGGGAATTCTGCAAGGAAGACCATCACCAGCAATGCAACAACAATGGATTTCCTGACAAGAGTACCTGTGGAACAAGGGGACCAAGTCCAAGAGTCACGATCAAGTCGGGAGTGGGCAGATGCCCAGGAAATGCCAACTGTGGGTGCATAGAAGCTGCCACCGGATGGTAGAAGCTGTGGATTCTGAAGAACGACAAGGGCTAGAAACTTCCCCTTTGGAGGATGGATGTCCCCCGTCGTGAAGAGTCGTGCAGAGGTGTTTCCGTGCAGAAAGACCGCAAACAAGCCTTGCTAGCTGCAAGGGTCACGGTTAGGGTTTTTGGATGCTGCTGTGGCCCAGGAGGGACCAGGATGTCGCCAATTGCGTGAGGAGACAGAGGGGGCGTCCAGCAAGACAAAGAGCCCACTCAGAAGCAAGTAGCACCCGCAGAAGTGCCGGAACAGGCACTACGAAGTGGAGTGAACCGGAGCTCACCCGAAGTCACAAAGGAGGGTCCCTCGACGCCGGAGGACAACTCAGGAGGTCGTGCACTGCAGGTTAGAGTGCCGGGGACCCAGGCTTGGCTGTGCACAAAGGAAATCCTGGAAGAGTGCACAGGAGCCGGAGTAGCTGCAAAACATGCGGTTCCCAGCAATGCAGTCTAGCGTGGGGAGGCAAGGACTTACCTCCACCAAACTTGGACTGAAGAGTCACTGGACTGTGGGAGTCACTTGGACAGAGTTGCTGAGTTCAAGGGACCTCGCTCGTTGTGCTGAGAGGAGACCCAGAGGACCGGTGATGCAGTTCTTTGGTGCCTGCGGTTGCAGGTGGAAGATTCCGTCGACCCACGGGAGATTTCCTCGGAGCTTCTAGTGCAGAGAGGAGGCAGACTACCCCCACAGCATGCACCACCAGGAAAACAGTCGAGAAGGCGGCCGGATCAGCGTTACAAGGTCGCAGTACTCGTCTTTGCTACTTTGTTGCAATTTTGCAGGCTTCCAGCGCGGTCAGCAGTCGATTCCTTGGCAGAAGGTGAAGAGAGAGATGCAGAGGAACTCTGATGAGCTCTTGCATTCGTTATCTAAAGAATTCCCCAAAGCAGAGACCCTAATTAGCCAGAAAAGGAGGTTTGGCTACCTAGGAGAGAGGATAGGCTAGCAACACCAGGAGGAGCCTATCAGAAGGAGTCTCTGATGTCACCTGCTGGCACTGGCCACTCAGAGCAGTCCAGTGTGCCAGCAGCACCTCTGTTTCCAAGATGGCAGAGGTCTGGAGCACACTGGAGGAGCTCTGGGCACCTCCCAGGGGAGGTGCAGGTCAGGGGAGTGGTCACTCCCCTTTCCTTTGTCCAGTTTCGCGCCAGAGCAGGGCTGGGGGATCCCTGAACCGGTGTAGACTGGCTTATGCAAAAATGGGCACCATCTGTGCCCATGAAAGCATTTCCAGAGGCTGGGGGAGGCTACTCCCCCCCAGCCCTAACACCTTTTTCCAAAGGGAGAGGGTGTAACACCCTCTCTCTGAGGAAGTCCTTTGTTCTGCCTTCCTGGGCCAAGCCTGGCTGGACCCCAGGAGGGCAGAAACCTGTCTGAGGGGTTTGCAGCAGCAGCAGCTGCAGTCAAAACCCCGGGAAAGGTAGTTTGGCAGTACCCGGGTCTGAGCTAGAGACTCGGGGATCATGGAATTGTCACCCCAATGCCAGAATGGCATTGGGGTGACAATTCCATGATCTTAGACATGTTACATGGCCATGTTCGGAGTTACCATTGTGACGCTATACATATGTTGTGACATATGTATAGTGCACGCGTGTAATGGTGTCCCCGCACTCACAAAGTCCGGGGAATTTGTCCTGAACAATGTGGGAGCACCTTGGCTAGTGCCAGGGTGCCCACACACTAAGTAACTTAGCACCCAACCTTTACCAGGTAAAGGTTAGACATATAGGTGACTTATAAGTTACTTAAGTGCAGTGGTAAATGGCTGTGAAATAACGTGGACGTTATTTCACTCAGGCTGCAAGGGCAGGCCTGTGTAAGAATTGTTAGAGCTCCCTATGGGTGGCAAAAGAAATGCTGCAGCCCATAGGGATCTCCTGGAACCCCAATACCCTGGGTACCTCAGTACCATATACTAGGGAATTATAAGGGTGTTCCAGTATGCCAATGTAAATTGGTGAAATTGGTAACTAGCCCGTTAGTGACAATTTGGAAAGACAATGAGAGAGCATAACCACTGAGGTTCTGGATAGCAGAGCCTCAGTGAGACAGTTAGTCATAACACAGGTAACACATACAGGGCACACTTATGAGCACTGGGGCCCTGGCTGGCAGGGTCCCAATGACACATACAACTAAAACAACATATATACAGTGAAATATGGGGGTAACATGCCAGGCAAGATGGTACTTTCCTACACAACCCCCCCCCCCCCAAAGGAAGGACAATAAGACTAGCCATGACCTGATGAGTCTTCATTGTCTAAGTGGAAATATCTGGAGAGTCCATCTGCATTGGAGTGGGTACTCCCAGGTCTATGTTCCACTGTATAGTCCATTCCCTGTAGGGATATGGACCATCTCAACAATTTAGGATTTTCACCTTTCATTTGTTTTAGCCAAAGTAGAGGTTTGTGGTCTGTCTGAACAATGAAGTGAGTGCCAAACAGGTATGGCCTCAACTTCTTCAGTGCCCAGACCACAGCAAAGGCCTCCCTCTCTATGGCAGACCAACGCTTTTCTCTAGGGGTCAACCTCCTGCTGATAAAAGCAACAGGTTGATCCTGGCCCTCAGAATTAAGTTGTGATAAGACTGCCCCTACCCCTAATTCAGATGCATCAGTTTGGACAATTAATTTTTTGGAGTAACAGGGGCTTTTCAGGACAGGTGCAGAGCACATGGCCTGCTTCAGCTCCTCAAAAGCTTTCTGACAGTTTGCTGTCCATAATACCTTTTTAGGCATTTGTTTAGATGTGAGGTCATTAAGAGGGGCTGCAATGGAGCCATAGTTCTTTATGAACCTCCTGTAGTACCCAGTGAGGCCTAAAAAGGCTCTCACCTGAGTCTGAGTTGTAGGGGGAACCCGATCTATAATAGTTTGGATTTTCCCCTGAAGTGGTACAATGTGTTCTCCACCCACAAGGTGTCCCAGATAAACCACTTTCCCCTGCCCTATCTGGCACTTTGAAGCCTTGATAGTGAGGCCTGCCTTTTGCAGGGCCACCAAAACTTTCCACAGGTGGACCAGGTGATCATCCCAGGTGGAGCTAAAGACAGCTATATCATCTAGATATGCTGCACTAAAAGCCTCCAACCCTTGCAGGACTGTATTCACCAACCTTTGAAAAGTGGCAGGTGCATTTATCAACCCAAAAGGCATTACTGTGAATTGGTAGTGCCCTCCAATGGTAGAAAATGCAGTTTTTGCTTTTGCATCCTCTGATAACTTGATCTGCCAATACCCTGCAGTCAAATCAAAGGTGCTTAGATACTTGGCAGATGCCAGTGTATCTATTAGCTCATCTGCCCTGGGTATAGGGTGAGCATCAGTTTTAGTTACTTGGTTGAGACCTCTATAGTCTACACAAAATCTCATTTCCTTCTTTCCATCTTTGGAATGAGGTTTTGGTACAAGTAGCACAGGAGAGGCCCATGGACTTTCAGAGTGCTCAACCACTCCCAGTTCAAGCATTTTCTGAACCTCTTGTTTTATGCAGTCCCTGACATGGTCAGGCTGCCTATAGATCTTACTTTTGACAGGCAAGCTGTATCCAGTATCTATAGCATGCTCACACCAAGAAGTGGTGCCTGGCACAGTAGAAAAGAGTTCAGAAAACTGACCCAGGAGATTTATGCAGTGGTCTTTCTGCTCAGCAGTAAGACAATCTGCTAAAACTACACCTTCCACTAGAGCATCTTGTTCTGTGGAAGAGAAGAGATCAGGGAGAGGGTCACTCTCTTCTTCCTGTCCTTCATCTGTTGCCATGAGCAGGGTGAGATCAGCCCTGTCATAGTAGGGTTTCAGGCGATTGACATGGAGCACCCTAAGGGGACTCCTGGCAGTGCCTAAGTCAACTAAGTAGGTGACTTCTCCCTTTTTCTCAACAATAATGTGGGGACCACTCCATTTGTCTTGGAGTGCTCTTGGGGCCACAGGCTCCAAGACCCACACTTTCTGCCCTGGTTGGTACTGAATCAGAACAGCCTTCTGGTCATGCCATTGCTTTTGGAGCTCTTGGCTGGCCTGAAGGTTTTTACTGGCCTTTTTCATGTACTCAGCCATCCTAGATCTTAGGCCAAGTACATAGTCCACTTTGTCTTGCTTAGGAGCTTTTAAAGGTTGTTCCCAACCCTCCTTCACAAGTGTTAGAGGACCTCTTACTGGGTGTCCAAAGAGGAGTTCAAAGGGGCTGAAGCCCACTCCTTTCTGGGGTACCTCCCTGTAAGCAAAAAGGAGGCAAGGTAACAGGACATCCCATCTCCTGCGGAGTTTTTCAGGGAGTCCCATTATCATTCCTTTGAGAGTTTTATTAAACCTCTCAACCAGTCCATTTGTTTGTGGATGATAGGGTGTGGTGAACTTGTATGTCACACCACATTCCTTCCACATGGCCTTTAAGTAAGCAGACATGAAATTGCTTCCCCTGTCTGATACCACCTCTTTTGGGACGCCCACCCTGGAAAAGATTCTCAGGAGGGCCTTTGCCACTGCAGGAGCTGTAGTGGTCCTTAGAGGAATTGCTTCAGGGTATCTGGCGGCATGGTCCACTACCACCAAGATCAACCTATTGCCTGAAGCAGTAGGAGGGTCAAGGGGGCCAACTATGTCATCCCCTACCCTTTCAAAGGGAACCCCAACCACAGGTAGTGGAATAAGGGGTGCCTTTGGAGTGCCACCTGTTTTGCCACTGTCTTGACAGGTTTCAGAGGACTTACAAAATTCCTTTGTGTTCTCTGACATTCTAGGCCAATGAAACAAGGGGACAAGCCTGTCCCAAGTTTTCATTTGCCCCAAATGTCCAGCTAAGGGAATGTCGTGGGCTAGAGTTAGAAGGAACTTTCTGTATTGCTGAGGAATCACCAATCTCCTGGCAGCTCCAGGTTTTGGATCCCTTGCCTCAGTATACAAGAGGTTGTCCTCCCAGTAAACTCTGTGAGAGTCACTGACATCCCCATTTGCTTGTTTGACGGCTTGCTGCCTTAGACCCTCTAGTGTGGGACAGGTATGCTGTGCTACACTCAGTTCCTCCCTGGCAGGCCCCCCTTCACCCAAAAGCTCAGCAGTGTCTGCTTCCAGCTCCTCTGGTGTAGGTTCTGCACAGGGTGGAAATTCTTCTTCCTCAGAAGTTGAATCCACTGTAGAGGGAGGGATAGTAGGTAGTGTTTTACCTTTACTAACCCTAGCTTTAGGGAGCACTTGGTCCATTCTTCCAGGATCCAAGCCACCCTGTCCTTTTTGCTTTTTGGCCTGAGCCCTGGTTAAAGCACAAATATGCCCTGGAATGCCCAGCATTGCTGCATGAGCCTCCAACTCCACTTCTGCCCAAGCTGATGTCTCTAAATCGTTCCCTAGTAGACAGTCTACAGGTAAATCTAAGGCAACCACAACTTTCTTTAGACCAGTAACACCCCCCCCCTCCCCCCCCCCCCCCCCCCAGTTGAGATTCACAACAACCATGGGGTGGCTAAGAGTGTTGTTATGAGCATCAGTCACTTGGTACTGGTGACCAAGTAGGTGTTGTTCAGGGTGGACCAATTTCTCTATTACCATTGTAACACTGGCACCTGTGTCCCTGTAGGCCTGAACCTCAACACCATTTATTAGGGGAAGTTGCTTGTACTTATCCATATTAAGGGGACAAGCAATCAAGGTGGCCAAATCAATGGCCCCCTCAGAGACTAATATAGCCTCTGTGGTCTCCCTATCAAGACCAACCCCAACTAAATTACCAAAAGTGAGCCCAGCTACTCCCTTGGATTAGCTATTAGTAGGTTTGTTCCCACCACCACTGCTATTACTAGGGGTACTAGGTGTAGCAGCAGGGGTTGTAGTGGTAGGAGGCTTGGTGCTTTCCTTTGGGCAACTGGGATGTGATGTCCAATGGCCTTTTATTTTACATAAATAGCACCATGGTTTCTTTTCTTTATTTTGATTTGAAGAGGATTTGGGCCCACCACCCCCACCAGAGTGTTTTTGTGGGCCTGATGAAGACTCATTTTTAGATATGTCCCCACCCTTGTCAGAAGACTTACCATCCTTCTTCTTGCCATCCTTGTCACCCCCTGTATGAACTTTTCTGTTCACCCTTGTTCTGACCCATTTGTCTGCCTTCTTTCCCAATTCTTGGGGAGAGGTCAGATCAGAGTCTACCAGGTACTGGTGTAACAAATCAGACACACAATTATTAAGAATATGCTCTCTCAGGATTAGGTTATACAGGCTTTCATAGTCAGAAACTTTACTGCCATGTAACCACCCCTCAAAGGCCTTCACTGAATGGTCAACAAAGTCTACCCAGTCTTGTAAAGACTCCTTTTTGGTTTCTCTGAACTTGATCCAGTACTGTTCAGTGGTTAAGCCATAACCATCAAGGAGTGCATTCTTAAGAACTGTAAAATCATTGGCATCACTTTCCTTAACAGCAAGGAGCCTATCCCTACCCTTTCCACTGAAAGATAGCCATAGGATACCAGCCCACTGCCTTTGAGGGACCCCCTGTACATTACAGGCCCTCACAAGTGCAGCAAACCACTTATTAATGTCACCCCACTCCTTGTAAGGGGGAACTATCTTGTGCAGATTCCTAGAATCATGCTCTTTTACAGGATTACTATCTGTAATACTGCTGCTGCCACCATGGGGTCCAAACCCCAACCTCTGTCTTTCTTTTTCTAAATCAAATGCTTGCCTATCTAAATCCAGCTGTTGCTTCTTGAGCTTCAGCCTGGATTCTTCCACTCTCAATCTATTGAGCTCCCTTTCTAACACTCTGTCATCAGGGTGGGTGAGTTGGGCATGCCTTGACACAGAAGAATGGTGAGAATGAACAGAGGGAGACCTGTCCCTAACAGATGTAACTCTAACAACCTGGCCTAAAGGAGCTATCTCTATACTATGATGAGAACTCACCTCAGTACCAGCCCTGCTAGGTGGTCTGCTAATGGGCAGGTTGGGAAGGTTTCCTTCTAAATCCTTTACTGGGGGTGCCCCAGAATCAGAGTGGGAACCATCAGCTAATCTCTCACCAGAAGTGCCAACTAAGGTCTTATCTTGTTCAATGAGCATATTAACTAACAGTTCTCTAGAGGGATTCTTCCCTACCCCTAAACCTCTTTCAATGCAGAGACTCCTTGCTCCTTTCCAGCTAAGGTGATCATAAGCAAGTTTTGTCAGATCAACAGTTTGACCTGTACCAGACATTATAGAAAAGGTTTAAGGGACAGAAAAAGAAAGAACAAGTTTCAGAACTTTTTAAAGAACAGAAAAAAACGTTTTAAACTTTGTAAGAACTTTTTGAAAGTTTTAGAGGTACTTTTCAGAACTTAGCAAAAGAGTAAGAGAAGAAAAGCAAATCTTTTTGGTTAGGTGTACATACACTTAACTTGTTTTGTATATTTTTCTCTTATGAAAAGTACAAACTGACAAAGGGGTAAGTAGAAGCAAGTACTTATCCCACCGCTGCACAACCAATGTAGGAGGCTGGACTGGCTTATAGTGGGTACCAAGGGGTACTTACACCTTGCACCAGGCCCAGGTATCCCTTATTAGTGTAGAGGGTGTCTAGCAGCTTAGGCTGATAGAAAAGGTAGCTTAGCAGAGCAGCTTAGGCTGAACTAGGAGACGAGTGAAGCTCCTACAGTACCACTACTGTCATATGCACAATATCATAAGAAAACACAATACACAGATATACTAAAAATAAAGGTACTTTATTTTTATGACAATATGCCAAAGTATCTCAGTGAGTACCCTCAGAATGAGGATAGCAAATATACACAAGATATATGTACACAATACCAAAATATGCAGTATTAGCAATAGAAAACAGTGCAAACAATGTATAGTCACAATAGAATGCAATGGGAGCACATAGGGATAGGGGCAACACAAACCATATACTCTAGAAGTGGAATGCAAGCCACGAATGGACCCCAAACCTATGTGACCTTGTAGAGGGTCACTGGGACTGTAAGAAAACAGTGAGGGTTAGAAAAATGGCCCACCCCAAGACCCTGAAAAGTGGGTGAAAAGTGCACCTAAGTTCCCCAAAGAGCACAGAGGTCGTGATAGGGGAATTCTGCAAGGAAGACCAACACCAGCAATGCAACAACGATGGATTTCCTGACGAGAGTACCTGTGGAACAAGGGGACCAAGTCCAAGAGTCACGATCAAGTCGGGAGTGGGCAGATGCCCAGGAAATGCCAACTGTCGGTGCAAAGAAGCTGCCACCGGATGGTAGAAGCTGTGGATTCTGCAAGAACGACAAGGGCTAGAAACTTCCCCTTTGGAGGATGGATGTTCCCCGTCGTGAAGAGTCGTGCAGAGGTGTTTCCGTGCAGAACGACCGCAAACAAGCCTTGCTAGCTGCAAGGGTCGCGGTTAGGGTTTTTGGATGCTGCTGTGGCCCAGGAGGGACCAGGATGTCGCCAATTGCGTGAGGAGACAGAGGGGGCGTCCAGCAAGACAAAGAGCCCACTCAGAAGCAAGCAGCACCCGCAGAAGTGGCGGAACAGGCACTACGAAGTGGAGTGAACCGGAGCTCACCCGAAGTCACAAAGGAGGGTCCCACGACGCCGGAGGACAACTCAGGAGGTCGTGCACTGCAGGTTAGAGTGCCGGGGACCCAGGCTTGGCTGTGCACAAAGGAAATCCTGGAAGAGTGCACAGGAGTCGGAGTAGCTGCAAAACACGCGGTTCCCAGCAATGCAGTCTAGCGTGGGGAGGCAAGGACTTACCTCCACCAAACTTGGACTGAAGAGTCACTGGACTGTGGGAGTCACTTGGACAGAGTTGCTGAGTTCAAGGGACCTCGCTCGTCGTGCTGAGAGGAGACCCAGAGGACCGGTGATGCAGTTATTTGGTGCCTGCGGTTGCAGGGGGAAGATTCCGTTGACCCACAGGAGATTTCTTCAGAGCTTCTAGTGCAGAGAGGAGGCAGACTACCCCCACAGCATGCACTACCAGGAAAACAGTCGAGAAGGCGGCCGGATCAGCATTACAAGGTCGCAGTAGTCGTCTTTGCTACTTTGTTGCAGTTTTGCAGGCTTCCAGCGCGGTCAGCAGTCAATTCCTTGGCAGAAGGTGAAGAGAGAGATGCAGAGGAACTCTGATGAGCTCTTGCATTCGTTATCAAAGCAGAGACCCTAAATAGCCAGAAAAGGAGGTTTGGCTACCTAGGAGAGAGGATAGGCTAGCAACACCTGGAGGAGCCTATCAGAAGGAGTCTCTGATGTCACTTGCTGGCACTGGCCACTCAGAGCAGTCCAGTGTGCCAGCAGCACCTCTGTTTCCAAGATGGCAGAGGTCTGGAGCACACTGGAGGAGCTCTGGGCACCTCCCAGGGGAGGTGCAGGTCAGGGGAGTGGTCACTCCCCTTTCCTTTGTCCAGTTTCGCGCCAGAGCAGGGCTGAGGGATCCCTGAACCGGTGTAGACTGGCTTATGCAAAAATGGGCACCATCTGTGCCCATGAAAGCATTTCCAGAGGCTGGGGGAGGCTACTCCTCCCCAGCCCTAACACCTGTTTCCAAAGGGAGAGGGTGTAACACCCTCTCTCTGAGGAAGTCCTTTGTTCTGCCTTCCTGGGCCAAGCCTGGCTGGACCCCAGGAGGGCAGAAAACTGTCTGAGGGGTTAGCAGCAGCAGCAGCTGCAGTGAAACCCCGGGAAAGGTAGTTTGGCAGTACCCGGGTCTGAGCTAGAGACTCGGGGGATCATGGAATTGTCTCCCCAATGCCAGAATGGCATTGGGGTGACAATTCCATGATCTTAGACATGTTACATGGCCATGTTCGGAGTTACCATTGTGACGCTATACATATGTCGTGGCATATGTATAGTGCACGCATGTAATGGTGTCCCCGCACTCACAAAGTCCGGGGAATTTGTCCTGAACAATGTGGGAGCACCTTGGCTAGTGCCAGGGTGCCCACACACTAAGTAACTTAGCACCCAACCTTTACCAGGTAAAGGTTAGACATATAGGTGACTTATAAGTTACTTACGTGCAGTGGTAAATGGCTGTGAAATAAGGTGGACGTTATTTCACTCAGGCTGCAAGGGCAGGCCTGTGTAAGAATTGTCAGAGCTCCCTATGGGTGGCAAAAGAAATGCTGCAGCCCATAGGGATCTCCTGGAACCCCAATACCCTGTGTACCTCAGTACCATATACTAGGGAATTATAAGGGTGTTCCAGTATGCCAATGTAAATAGGTGAAATTGCTCACTAGCCTGTTAGTGACAATTTGGAAAGAAAATGAGAGAGCATAACCACTGAGGTTCTGGTTAGCAGAGCCTCAGTGAGACAGTCATAACACAGGTAGCACATACAGGGCACACTTATGAGCACTTGGGCCATGGCTGTCAGGGTCCCAGTGACACATACAACTAAAACAACATATATACAGTGAAATATGGGGGTAACATGCCAGGCAAGATGGTACTTTCCTACACTCATGATAGGCCAGAAGAAACCCACTCTAGACCTTGATACCCTCCCTAACTACCAGCTTATCATTCACCTACCCTTCATTGCAGGATTACTGAATAATTAGCCCACACGTAACTCCAAGGTACCAGTTATCTCTGGCACGACTACATATCTGTCTTTAAATCGTGCTGCAGAGAATGCTGCCATACAAATTGTAGATGATGCCCTTCTGGCGCAATTTAAAGAGGATCCCTGATTCTCAATACTGCTGGACCTCTCAGTCATATTTGGCACTATCCACCTCCCCACCCTCATCCACATACTGGATTAATTGGCTGTGTCCTGCAAAGGTTCTCATTCTACCTTTCCAACCAACATCAGTTTGGGCACAGGGGCAACTCCAGGGCTCGAAAGAAAGCTGTCATCTTCCTAGTCACTCAGGGTGCCATGCTGTCTATTAGGAGATGCGTCACGCTCTTCATACAGATAACAGCAGCAATATTCACCATTGCTCTGATGTCACACACCTCTAATTAGAAATGTCCTCTTTTCCAGTCATCGAAAGCCTGAAATTGCTTGCACGTCATTCAGACCTGGATGTCCAGCACCTACCTGAAGTTAAACCCAACCAAAACAGAATTCACACTATTTGTCAAGAACAAAGGAATAACTAGTCTACACCTGGCTCAAAGAAAGGTGAGATTTGAATCACACCTTTCACTGAATGCCAAGTAACTTTACTAGACACTGGCGTCACTCACAAGAAACACATCTGGAAGAAAACCAAGGAGGCCTCGTGCCAGCCCTCTCTAAAAGCCAATTGAAACTGTTCACCTCAGACTGCTGCTCAAGCCCTTTTCTCTCTTATCTGGATGGTTGCAACATCCAGCTAGATAGCCTCCCACACTATACACAGGGTCCTCTATAGGGTGTCCTGCATGCTGCAGCATGCCTCATGAAGACCCTCAAGAAATATGACCACATCACCCTCACCCTCATGGAACTCCACGGGCTTCCTTCCCTTGATGGCCTGCACTATTTTGAAAACCAGCTACATCATCTAAAATGTCATCACGATCAGCATCCCTGAATATTTTGCTGAGAAGTTCGCATTTCTGGTGGCTCTGCCACCCCCTCAGTAAGGACACCACCAGCTGTAAACAAAAAAGTGTACAAAAAAAAATACAAGCCAACGGGTCTTCTACATCTATGCACCCAGGGGCATATTTATACTCCGTTTGCGCCGAATTTGCGTCGTTTTTTTCGACGCAAATGCGGCGCAAAACTAACGCCATATTTATACTTTGGCGTTAGACGCGTCTAGCGCCAAAGTATGAGCAATTAGCGTCATTTTTTTGCGTGAACGCCTTCCTTGCGTTAATGAGATGCAAGGTAGGCGTTCCCGTCTAAAAAAATGACTGCGACGCAAATGCGTCGTATTTATACTCCCGGGCAAAAATCACGCCCGGGAGTGGGCGGGGCAAAAAACCCCGCATTTGCGCCTCTTTTTAACGCCTGGGTCAGGGCAGGCGTTAAGGGACCTGTGGGCTCAAAATGAGCCCACAGCTGCCCTCCCCTGCCCCCAGGGACCCCCACTGCCACCCTTGCCCACCCCAGGAGGACACCCAAGGATGGAGGGACCCACCCCAGGGACATTCAGGTAAGTTCAGGTAAGTCTTTTTTTTTTTTTTATAATATTTTTTTTGTGGCATAGGGGGGCCTTATTTGTGCCCCCCTACATGCCACTATGCCCAATGACCATGCCCAGGGGACAGAAGTCCCCTGGGCATGGCCATTGGGCAAGGGGGCATGACTCCTGTCTTTACTAAGACAGGAGTCATTTAAATGGCGTTAGGGCGTAGTTAAAAATGGCGCAAATCGGGTTGAGGCGATTTTTTTGCATCAACCTGACTTGCCCCATTTTGAGACGCCCTAACGCCATTTTCCCCAACGCCGGCGCTGCCTGGTGTACGTGGTTTTTTTCCACGCACACCAGGCAGCGCCGGTCTGCTAGCGCCGGCTAACGCCATTCAATAAATACGGTGCCCGCATGGCGCTTCAGAATGGCGTTAGCCGGCGCTAAACTTTTTGACGCTAAACTGCGTTAGCGCAGTTTAGTGTCAAAAAGTATAAATATGGGCCCCAGTATCTGAAAGTCATCCTTCAACAATGCCGCAACCTTACACCAATCTAGGAAAGGGCTGAAGGCACACTTCTTTAAAGAACAGTACATCTTTATAACACTTTTACTTCCCCAGAACCCCGATATTGTCTCAGAATCCTAATATTGCTAGAATTACTCATTGTATCTTTGCTTTTGACCCTGTACTGCCCTCCACTACCAATTGGCTGAGGCTGTGTTATAAAAACATCACTCACATCTATACAGATCTAGTCTAAGGGCCTGATTTAGAACTCAGCGGATGGGTTACTCGGTCACAACTCCCCAAAATCTAAATCCCATAGAATATAATGGGATTTAGGTTTTGGCGGATGGGATATCTGTCACGGTTGTGACGAGTAACCCATCCGCCGAGACCTAAATCAGGCACTAGGTTTTTCCCGTTGAATTTGGCATGTCACATAACATACTAGCCGAAGCCACCGCCTAGTTTGCCAGGTGGCTGTGATGGCAGCCCCTGACAGTAGCTGCTTTGTTTATGGATGGAGGTTCCATGGCTGCTGGTTTGTTATTGTTCCCTGTGAAGGAGGGACTAGCTGTGTGACATCAGCAGCGTGTCCGGGAGTTCTAGCCAATAGCAGTTTGCTTGCTGCAGTTTTCGAGCCCATACGTTCAATGCTAAAACACAAACCGGAAGTCCCATAAAGCAATATGTTTTAGGTTAAAAAAATCACACGTGACAAAGGGCACTTTGGCAGTTATGTGTACTTATTCTCTGCAATTAAGGAGAGCTTGCACTGTTGCAATCTGTGCTGTAGTTGAGCAGTGTCTGTACGTCTTTTCGTTATAAAAAAAAGGCAAAACGTTATCTTTCTCTCTTTCACCTCTTGCTGTTTCTTTTAATTCTGGTATTCGTTTTTAGTTCCCCTCTCCCAGGCTTTTTATCTTGTCTAATTCTCTTCACCTTGTGTTTTTTCTTTTTTCTCTGTTTCATTTCCAGCCCGGTCAAATATTACACACAGCGGTTCAGTGTAACGCATCTGAATGCATCTTCCAGGATTGAAACAGAGACCTGCTAAGGCAGTGGTTCCCAACCTTTTCACTTCTGTGGACCCCCACTTTATCATCACCGGAACCTGGGGACCCTCACTGAATCATTATTGGAATCCAGGGACCCCCCACTGAGTCATTACTAAAAGCTGTGGACCTAATCTGCTAATATTATTTTACTTTCTAAGCAGTCGCGGACCCCCTGAGGTGGGTTCGCGGCCCCCCAGGGGTCCCTGGACCACAGGTTGGGAACCACTGTTCTAAGGTAAAGTGGGCTCCAGTCCAGGGCCCCAGCCTTTCTTGAGAGGGTGGGGGGGCTGATACAGCCAGCTCTGTTCTGCTGAGAGGGGTCCCGAGATGACCTTCAATAATTTTTAAACATATTATTTTAAATACCGTTTTCTTTTAATGTATTTTCAATGTGGGTGATGTGTGAGAGTCTCTTATAAACATTTTGCAGAGAAATGGGTTACGTTATTATATTATTATGAATATTAAATGTAAAGACATTTAGAATTTGGACGAGTGTGCCTGTGCACTGTCAGTACCCTGACCACAGAGGGTATGAAAGAGCTGAAACTGGATCACAAATCAAAAGCTGTTTGGAACATGCTCCCCCCAAAATATGTTTGGCCCAGGGCCCCCAAAATCCGGGAGGTGTCCTTGCTTTGAAATGCAATTTTACATATGAAAATAGCTCCTCTATGCACTGCTCTAGTGCTTTGTGCACTAATCACTCTGTGCATCATAACAGGCAGCTACTCTGCAGCAGCTGCACTACCAGGTACTCCAGACTGGCTGGCAGAGAACCACACCTGGGGTCGAGTGGAGGTGGCTGTGGTTGCCATGGATACCACAGTCATCAGCCTGGACCTGGCTTGTTTTCATCACTGGTTCAACAGCCTTCTTGTGACATCTGAACCCTCTGGGCCTCATTTACAAGGCCTTTGCGCCACTGTTGCGTAGTTTTTTGATGCAGCGGTGGCAATAGCAGTGTTTTACACTGCTCCTGATTTACAAACTGACGCATTGGGCCCAATATGTCAGTTTGTAAACCCTTGTGTCACATCATTCTTGCACCAGGTATAATATATGCAGGGTAGGCGTTCCCACTGAAAAAGGCAAGCAGTGAAATTTACAACATTTCACTGCGTCTTTCTGCAACTTCATTGTGTCAGAACTTTAACGCCTGCTCAGAGCAGGCGTAAAATTGATGCAGGGCTTTTCTCTATGGAGACCTTCTCGCATTGCTGGAGAAGTGTCTTTTTTTTACGCTAGTCCAGCAATTCGTGTATTTACCGCCAACAGATGCATCCGAATTTCAGACGCATCTGTGATAACATGCAGCATGGAGTTCTATATTGTAAATATAGTGCATCCATGGTGTCGTTAGGGGATCGTAGGCAAAGCGCAAGAAATCTGCCTCACCACTAGAACTGGCATGGTTGCAGCATGCCAAGGATACTTGGCATGCCAGTTTTTAGTTCAGTGCGCCCATCAATGACTCACATTGTACATAGCATACAGTCAGCCTTAGATGACTCACAACTTGAGTGGGCCTGGGGAGAGCCACTGACTGAGACCAGCAAGTGTGGGACCAGGCCTCAACTGGCTGCAGGCAGTGACATACCTATGCCCCAGACAGGAGGGGGCCCAAGAGGGAGTATCTGGGATTATTGAACATATGTGGAACAAGCAAAGATGAAGCTCCATTAGCTAAATGGGTCAAGGTGCATTCACTGTTGCAGACTGAGAGGCAGTTGTTTCTTCTATTCTAAAGTAATTCAGTGTAGTTAGCGAACTGCAATTCCATGAGTTTTACATCAGTTTTAAGGGTTTTTTAGAGCTCCTCATTGCTCAAACGTGGGTAATTTATGTTAATTACCTCCACTTGGATGTTATTACTTGGTTTTTTTTGGGCAGTTTTACATAATGCAAAATTAGCCCAAGAGCATAAGAGTGCTTTACATGAGAACCAGATTGCATTATCCATTTTTCTTCTGTAGCCATAGGAAGAATAATTGAATCGCCCAGAATCACAGGAGTTTGAGCTGAAGCCTAGATTCAAACCTTATTTCCCAGTTGTAAAGGCAGCATCTCTGGCAGCTAGAACATATCTTGTCCTCTATAATGTGTCCCTTGAGGTGCAGGGATTAATTTGTGCCGGTGTTTGTCGGTGCTGGTCACTGGCACTTATTTATAAAACCGGCACTTAATTATGACATTCTACCACATGATGGCGTAGAATGTCTTTTTTTAATATCAGAAAAGTGTTTCACAGACATATGCTTAAAACCTATACATGAACTAGTATTTAAAGCCCAACCTAACAGCTCAAGATGGACTGGAATAGTCAGAAATTTCACACTTGTGTTAGTGTGATGGTTAGTAAGTAGGGCTGCAATTGGCATTTGGCAGCAGGGACGGATGGTGTGAGCTCCAGTGGCTACTGAGAAATGCATTGGGACTTGAAACTTAATTTAACAAATTAACCACTGCCACTCGTTTGGCAGTGGAATGTCAGTTCTATACAGCCTGAAAACATGGAACTGTCTGTACCATCTTGCCTGGCATGTTACCCCCATTTTTACTTGTGTGTATGTTTTGTCTGTGTCACTGGGATCCTGCTAGCCAGGACCCCAGTGCTCATAATTTGTGGCCTATATGTCTTCCCTGTGTGGTGCCTAACTGTATCACTGAGGCTCTGCTAACTAGAACCTCAGTGTTTATGCTCTCTCTGCTTATAACATTTTCACTGCAGGCTAGTGACTAATTTTACCAATTCTGATTGGCACACTGGAACACCCTTATAATTCCCTAGTATATGGTACCTAGGTACCCAGGGTATTGGGGTTCCAGGAGATCCCTATGGGCTGCAGCATTTCTTTTGCCACCCATAAGGAGCTCAGACAATTCTTACACAGGACTGCCACTGCAGCCTGAGTGAAATAACGTCCACGTTATTTCACAGCCATTTTACACTGCACTTAAGTAACTTATAAGTCATCTATATGTCTAACCCTCACTTGGTGAAGGTTAGGTGCAAAGTTACTAAGTGTGAGGGCACCCTGGCACTAGCCAAGGTACGCCCACATTGTTCAGGCCAATTTCCCCGGACTTTGTGAGTGCGGGGACACCATTACACGCGTGAACTACATATAGGTCAATACCTATGTGTAGCTTCACAATGGTAACTTCAAACATATCCATGTAACATGTCTAGGATCATGGAATTGTCCCCCCATGCCAAATCTGGTATTGGGGTGCCAATTCCATGCATCCCCGGGGCTCCACTATGGACCCCGGGTACTGCCAAACTAGCTCTCTGGGGTTTTCACTGCAGCTACTGCTGCTGCCAACCCACAGACAGGGTTCTGCCCTCCTGGGGTCCAGGCAGCCCAGTCCCAGGAAGGCAGAACAAAGGATTTCCTCTGAGAGAGGGTGTTACACCCTCTCCCTTTGGAAATAGGTGTTAAGGGCCTGAGAGGGGTAGCCTCTCCTGGCTCTGGGAATGCTTTGAAGGGCACAGATGGTGCCCTCCTTGCATAAGCCAGTCTACACCGGTTCAAGGATCCTCCAGCCCCTGCTCTGGCGCGAAACTGGACAAAGGAAAGGGGAGTGACCACTCCCCTGTCCATCACCACCCCAGGGGTGGTACCCAGAGCTCCTCCAGTGTGTCCCAGACCTCTGTCATCTTGAATGCAGAGGTGTGAGGGCACAATGGAGACCTCTAAGTGGCCAGTGCCAGCAGATGATGTCAGAGACCCCTCATGATAGGCTCTTACCTGGTTAGGTAGCCAGTCCTCCTTTGAGGGCTATTTAGGGTCTCTCCTGTGGGTTTCTCTTCAGATAACGAATGCAAGAGTTCACCAGAGTTCCTCTGCATCTCCCTCTTCGACTTCTGCCAAGGGTCGACCGCTGACTGCTCCAGGATGCCTGCAAAACCGCAACGAAGTAGCAAGAAGACTACCAGCAACATTGTAGCGTCTAACCCTGCCGGCTTTCTCGACTGTTTCCTGGTGGTGCATGCTCTGAGGGCTGTCTGCCTTCACCCTGCACTGAAAGCCAAGAAGAAATCTCCCGTGGGTCGACGGACTCTTCCCCCTGCTACCGCAGGCACCAAACTTCTGCATCACCGGTCCTCTGGGTCCCCACTCATCTTGACGAGCGTGGTCCTTGGGACACAGGAGCTGGATCCAAGTGACCCCGACAGTCCAGTGGTCCTTGTGTCCAAATTTGGTGGAGGTAAGTCCTTGCCTCCCCACGCCAGACAGTAATCCTGTGTACTGCGTGATCTGCAGCTGCTAGGGCTTCTATGCACTTTTGCAAGACTTCCTTCATGCACAGCATAGCCCAGGTCCCCAGCACTCCGCCCTGCATTGCCCAACTCGCTGAGTTGACCTCCGGCTTTGTGGGACCCTCTTTTGTTGTGTTGAGACGACTGCTGTGCTCAGATTTCTTGAATGCCTGTTCAAGTGCTTCTGCGGGTGCTTCCTGTTTCTGCATGGGCTCTCTCAGTTGCTGAGCGCCCCCTCTGTCTCCTCCTCCAAGGGGTGATCTCCTGGTCCTTTCTGGGCACTAGCAGCACCCATAATCTTCAACTGCGACTCTTGCAGCTAGCAAGGCTTGTTTGCGGTCTTTCTGCGTGGAAACAACTCTGCATCCTCCAGCACGCCGTGGGACATCTTCTGACCAAAGGAAAAGTTCCTGGCACCTTTCGTTGTTGCAAAATCTTTGGCTTCTTCCACCCAGAGGCAGCCCTTTTGCACCTTCATCCGGGGGGGTTAGTGGGCTCCTGCCCCCCTGGACACTTGCGTGACTCTTGGACTTGGTCCCCTTCCTTTGCAGGTCCTCAGGTCCAGGAATCCGTCTTCAGTGCTTTGCAGTCAGTTGTTGTCTTTGCAGAATCCCCTTTCTCGACTTTACTGTCTTTCTGGGGTAGTAGGGTAATTTTACTCCTACTTTTCAGTGTCTTGGGGTGGGGTATCTTGGACACCCTTAGTGTTTTCTTACACTCCCAGCGACTCTCTACACACTACACTAGGCCTGGGGTCCATTCGTGGTTCGCATTCCACTTTTGAAGTATATGGTTTGTGTTACCCCTTAGGCCTATTGTCTCCTATTGCATTCTATTGTGTTCTACAGTGTTTACAATACTTTTCTAAGTGTTTTACTTACCTGATTTTTGTTTGTGTGTATATTTTGTGTATTTTACTTATCTCCTAAGGGAGTGTATCCTCTGAGATACTTTTGGTATATTGTCACTAAAATAAAGTACCTTTGTTTTTAGTAACTCTGAGTATTGTGTTTTCTTGTGATATAGTGCTATATGATATAAGTGGTATAGTAGGAGCTTTGCATGTCTCCTACTTCGGCCTAAGCTGCTCTGCTATAGCTACCTCTATCAGCCTAAGCTGCTAGAACACCTCTATTCTACTAATAAGGGATAACTGGACCTGGCACAAGGTTTAAGTACCACAAGGTACCCAATATAAGCCAGGCCAGCCTCCTACATTGTCACACATAAGCAGTTTGAAACCTTGGCAGCTATCCATTTCACGCCTGTCCTAATCTTTCCACTCTTGTTTTCCTCCCCTTTTTCAGTCTCTCTTCGGCTCAGTGTCTGTGCTCATTTACTGCTTTTTTAATTTTCTTTATTTCTATCACCTCTGTTCTTTCCGGCATTAAAACACATTAATATGAGAAAGGTTATCTAAAAGCCCTGAAAGTCACGGTACATGTACTAATCAGACCTAAGTAGCAGGATCAGAAAGTAAAACTGTCAGCACATTAGAAAAGCTTTGTGGCCCATGTCAATAACGTGTGATGGGTGTGCCTGAGAAGATACTCACATTTTTTACATCAGCCCATCAGAAAGAACATACTGTAAGCCAGTGATTTCCAACCTTTTGATTTCTGTGGACCTCCACTTTATTATTACTGGAACCAAGAGACCCCCACTGAATCATAATTGGAATCTACCCCCCCACTAAGTCATTACTGAAAGTTGGGGGTCTGATCTGTTAATATTATTTAATTTTCTAAGCAGTCCCGGACTCCCTGAGGAGACTTCGTGGACCCCCAGGGGAACCCGGACCACAGGTTGGGGACCACTGCTCTATCCCAATCCAATCATACCGTGCACCCTAAAACAAATATAACGCTGCCATCTAGTGGTCATTTTGAGAATACCGCGTTAGCTTTAAAAAAACCTCATAATTAAATGTAACCGTTTTAGGGTCTAGCGTGCAAGTGCTCTGTCCCTGTTGTAATCTCTCTGTGGGCTTTTAACCACAGCCATGTCACGCCCAGGAGTTTGGTTGGTTCGTGGGCTTGCCTTTTAAAATTCACTTGATTTCATTAGTGAAAGGCATGCATACGTCATGCCTTTTCCGGTGTTTAGTTCTCCACGAGAGCCCCAGTAAACTACTGAAAACATACGAGGCTTCATGTTTTCCAAATGGCTTCTGGACTACTTTTTATTTTTATTTACTACATAGCGTGATCTCCCTGGGCAGTAGTCGTGCACTTTTGCAAGACATTGACCCTGCTACATGGATAATTGCACATTTGCCAGTTACATGGATAATTGGAGTTTTGCCGATACGTTTGACTGGGAGCGAACTTCTGTTTCGTTTTGTGTGTCTCCTTCATGCTCATGATGGCTGTCGGCTGGCTTATGGGAAACTGTCTTCCTTTTCATTTTCAGTTTATGTGTTCAAGAAAATTCCGGTTAGGAGTTTACAACGCTAATAGCTGTAACAAACAAATGCAAGACCCGCTGCATTGCAAATGCTTGTTTTTAGGTCTTGGCTAGACAGCATGAGACATGGTGTTTACTGTTAGTGGGCTTAGGGGCTGCCCATTACTTACCATTGGATGGCTTCAAAGCCAATCCCAATTGCTTGCTTCCTGTTGGTCAGCTCTCTGGTGGCCACTTCCCTCTTCTTGCACGTAATCCTCCCCTAGAGCATGGCCCTTGTATGTGTGTCTTTACACCGCTTGCGCTTTTGGGAGCTACTTTTGTCTTGTTGTTCAGCCACTCTACCGACTGCATCTTCTGTAGCTTGCTCTGTCCTTTGCTCCCTCATGTTGTCTGTGTTTGGTTGTTCCCCTTCCCTCCCAATGCTGTGTCCCCACACAGCCCAATTAATGAACCTGGAGCCCAGATGCCCTCCCCTGACTTCTGTTTTTGTTGCAGCTTTTATATAGCACAAACTCGACCTGAAGGTGTTGGATGCTTGACACAAGCACACATTCGTTTTGTGAAGTTTAGGTGATTTGCTCAGAATCACAGGATGTTGAGCAGGTGCTGAGACTCTAACCTGGTTCCCCAGTTCCACAGCCATTAGGCCTCCGCCTCTCCCCACGTCAGCCACGCCTTTGTTTGAATCGTTCCAATCGTCTCTTTACCTGATTTTTTATTCATTTATGTTTCCCTATTCCCTGTACACTGGACATACCGACATTGGGAAGAAGGTGTGAACATGCCCCAACTCTGCCATCCTTTCAGGGGGGTGCCGCTCCGACTTGTGACTGACCTTACCCAACCCCGCCAGTATTTCAATAGTTAGTCTGACCAATTAAACCTGGCAAGACATCATGCGACTGACTGCCACATCCAGGAAATATTCAGCAGTCTGTGATTAAATCAGTTTCCACTGTCGATCTCTCTGGAGGGGGCGGTGAGGTCAGAGGAGACCTGGGTGATGCTTCGCTCTACATTCCGAGTGCCTGACCCTCCTCATTCCCGGAAGTGCGGCCTAGACCGAGAGAGACCAGCTCGAGGGGCATCGAATCTGCAATGCTGGTGCGACAGGGATAGAGCGCATTAGGAGCGGCATCATATGAGGAGGTGCAGCAAAAGTATGGGGGGGAGGCAGAGGCACTGCGGACCTTATTTATTTTTGCACTGGGAGGCCCGCATTTGAATCCATCACCTCCTGGCCCATCCCTCTTTCTTCCTCTCCCACTCACCACCTCGTCCGAGTCCACTCCACATATTTATATTTCATGCCACACAATTGTAAAGAGTTAACGGAGAGCCACGCGGGCTCTCCCTGTGTGCCTAACGTGCTCTGCGTGTCCGGGAGGGGCACGGAGCACGAGGGTATAAATAAAGAAGGAACTGCGGGTGACGCAGTTCCACGCGTGTTTGCAAGTAAGCACAGTCTCCGTGTAATCATTTACAGTGCTGGGTGTGGCAATCTACATTGGCGACGAGCGGGATCTAAATGCTTCACGACAGGAGAATACAAGAGAGAATGTCGATGCCAAGCTGAAAAAGAACGTACCGGGAGGAGTGCGGTGCAGTGTCGGCTGCAGCGATCCTGGTGCCGGGCCGGTTGCCGAGAGAAAAAAAAAAAACCACGAAAGAGGCTGGTGGCGCGAGACTGTCTCGCGGCGAGCGCAGAAGAAACTGTAGCCGGTCTCCCGACCGGGAAGCCCGAAGACGGTGAGCCGCGCCCCGCGCCCCGCCCCCACTTGAGAAGGACCACGTGGAGCTCCAGCACTCCACCCCCGGGCGTCCCTCGCTGCCCGAGAGCAGCTGAAGCAGACGCGTGCTTCCCTGGCCAGGCGCGCGGCTGCTAAGCGCCGCTGTGCTGCGGCAGAGCAGCCGGGCGCGCTGCGTGTCTCCCGCGAGGCCGGAGGGCCTGGAAAAAAAAAAACAAAAGTGAAAGGAGCGACGCGTGCTGCACGCGCGTCTTCCCCCGAGGCTAGGGGATCAAAAAAAAAAGAGGAAAGAAGCGACGCGCAGTGCACGTGCGTCTTCCCCGAGGCTAGGGGGTCAAAAAAAAAAAAAAACAAAGCTCAATAAACTAAAGGAAAAAAAGGGAAAACGAATACCTCCACACAGGCAAAAGTGCAAGAAAAGGGGGTGAAGGGGGAGAAGCTGCACCAAGAGACAGTAAAGGAAAGACAAAAAAAATACGGAAGGACAGCATCACCTCATGTACATCACAGGAGTGAGAAGGGGCAAAGATGAGCGCCCCACCACAAGATGATGCCAATCCTCCACCGCCACCAGCGAACCCCCAGCTCCCAGCACAGTTGAACAACAGGGTTCACTCCTCGATCGTTTCGTTACCACCGTTTAGCCAACTGATTGACCCGGCTACCGCTGCACCCAGGTGGCGCTTGTGGATCAACAGGTTAGAAAACTACTTTCGTGCAACCAGGGAAACGGATGGGGAAGTGCGGAGGTCGGTAATGCTGTTGATGGGTGGAGATGAACTACAGGAGCTTTTTGACTCACTTCCTGACACAGGGGACAAGGCTGATTTTGACGCAGCGGTAACTGCTCTGAACAGGCACTTCGACCCTCAACTTAACTCGGATTATGAACGGTTTAAACTGCGACAGGCCCAGCAGACTGAACTCGAGTCGATGGATATGTTCTATGCTAGGTTGAGAAAGCTGGCGAGCTCGTGCACAGGTCTCAACCAACAAGAGGAGATCCGAGCGCAAGTCATTCAAGGGTGCCGGTCTAATGCTTTGAGGAAGCTGATTTTGCGACAGCAGGGCATGTCCCTCGATGACATTCTGATTCTTGCAAGGTCACATGAACTGTCTGCAGTACGAGCGGATGCGATGGCGGCAGTAAGAGGTCAGTCACTAGCTGCTGCGTCATCGTCTCGTGTAGTCCAGGTGAAAGAGGAACAAGTGGATGCGATTCAAACACGTCCGGCAGCGCAGCGTAAGACAAGCACTGCCAGACCCAGTGACAGGGCCTGTGGAAGCTGTGGGTATGAACACCGGCCGAACATAGGATGCCCGGCAAAAGGACAGTCCTGCAACCGTTGTGGCAAGTCAAATCATTTTGCCAAAGTGTGTAGGTCCAGGAGGAATAAGCCAGGAGAGCAGAAGGGACGGGATACAAGTGTTAGAGCTGTATCCAAAAACACGGAGGAGGTGAGAGACCAGGCGACGGCGAGTGGCCCGGTCTTCGAGGAAGATGAAGAAGAGGACATATTTCTAATATCTTTCACGGGGGGCAAGACACGGAAAATGAGACCGCCGCCCATGAGTGACGTTCATGTTAATGGCATGCTTGTATCCGTACTCATTGACACAGGAGCGTCGGTCAATGTCATGGATGAAACACTCTTCCACAAACTAGTACCTGCCCCGCCACTGACCCCGACAGCTACTAAGATATACAATTATGGAGGGCGAGACCCTCTTCCCCTCAAGGGAACAGTGCAGGTGGCTGTAAGCAGTGGGGACAAATCAACAGAAACCAAGTTCTATGTGGTGGCGGGGGATCGTGGCACTCTGCTAGGATGTCACACGGCAGAAGAGTTGGGACTAGTGTTTTTTGCACGACAAGTGTATGATACTCAAGTGGAACGCCTTCTCAACGAGTTTCCGCAGCTATTCGAGGGGTTAGGCCGGTTAAAAGGAAAACGCATCAAGTTGCACATAGATCCCAGCGTGGCTCCGGTGGCACTGAGACATCGGCGGGTACCCTTTCATCTGAGACCTGTCGTTGAGAAAGAGCTGCAGCTGTTGGAAGACCAAGGGGTCATAGAGAAGGTGGATGGGCCTACGCCGTGGGTGTCACCGCTGGTGATTGCGCCAAAACCCAAGCAGCCAGGAGCGATTCGCCTCTGTGTTGATATGCGCCTGCCAAATAAGGCTATTCGAAGGGAGAGACACATAACGCCCACCATGGACGACATCATTGCAGATCTGAATGGGGCGCAGTGGTTCTCCAAGCTAGATCTCAATGCGGGATATCATCAGCTAGAGCTAGACCCGGAAAGCAGGAATATTACCACATTTTCGACACATGTGGGGCTGAGAAGATATAAGAGACTGAGCTTTGGAGTGTCCTCTGCGGCGGAGGTGTTTCAAAATGCGATTAGGGAAACCTTGTCAGGATTACCAGGAGTAATCAACTTGAGTGATGACATCCTAATACACTCCAAGACGAGAGAGGAGCATCATTGTCATCTACGTGCAACGTTGAAACGGCTGTCTGAAGCAGGACTAACGCTTCACAAGAAGAAGTGTGCCTTTTACCAAAATTCGGTAGAGTTCTTCGGATATGTATTTTCGAAAGAGGGCCTGCAAGTGGACCCACGGAAGGCTGAGGCTATCCGTCAGGCTGCCGTTCCGCAAAATTCCACGGAGGTTCGTAGTTTCCTAGGGATGGCCACGTATTGCGGAAGGTTTATACCACATCTAGCCACCATGTCTGAACCTCTCCGGCGGCTAACAAAAGGGCAACACCGTTGGGACTGGACTCCCGAGGCACAACAGGCCTTCATAGATATTAAGGAGGCGTTGCTAGACAAGGCAACTATGGCTTATTTCAACCCCAGCAGAAAGACCGAAGTAGTGGTAGATGCGAGCCCCGTTGGGCTTGGAGCCGTCCTCTTGCAAGAACAGAGGTATCAGGAATGGATCCCGGTCGCGTATGCCAGCCGGGCGTTGTCGGCCGTTGAAACTAGGTATGCGCAAATTGAGCGTGAGGCTCTAGCCATCCGGTGGGCATGCCGCCATTTTCACTTGTACTTGTACGGGCACGAATTTCAAGTAGTGACTGACCACAAACCTTTAGTTCCGTTGTTCGCTGGTTGCCCGCGTCTTGCACCTCCGAGGATTGAGCGATGGACCGTTCTCCTTCAGCCTTATAGGTTCACTGTCGTTTACCGGCCAGGGGCGAACAATCCGGCAGACTATTTGTCTCGCCACCCTTGTTCGCAGGTGTCGGATGCGCAACAAGAACAAGATGAGGAGAGTACGGAAGTCTTTGTAAGCATGGTCGTGCAGTCGGCGTGTCCTAACGCCCTTCTCGTACCAGAGATTGTAAGTGCCACGCAGGAAGATATCATATTAGGCCATGTCAAAGACGCATTGAGCCATAAAAAGTGGAAATATTTCCTAGAAAAAACACATGCGTCTCGCCCTGAACAGAAAGTGGCCATGCAAAGTATATGGAAAGTGCGAGATGAACTATCTACTGATAATGAAGGATTGGTTCTAAGGGGAAGAAGGATTGTACTTCCACAAAGTCTCTGGTCTAGAGTGATTGAGTTGGCACATCAAGGACATCAAGGGGCTGCTAAAACCAAAGCGAGATTACGTGCCAAGGTATGGTTCCCAGGTATGGACAGCCAGGTTGATGAGATGGTAGGACGGTGTCACTCCTGTATCATCACGTCAGTGGAACCTCCGAATTGTCCAGTGATAACCGAGCCGGCTACTCTGAAACCATGGGCTAAAGTAAGCATGGACTTCGGAAGTTTTCCAGATGGGAGGTTAACTGCTGTTCTGATTGACTCCTATACTAAATTCCCGGTGGTTGAGGTGGTGTCGTCGACGGCGTTTGAGAATGTGCGGCCAGTTCTACAAAAGACATTTGCTTTGTTTGGTTTGCCAGATGAAATTCGAACGGATAATGGTCCCCCATTCCAAGGCCAAGAGTTTCGGTTATACCTTGAGGGTTTGGCAATTCGTCATCGGAAGATAATGCCTTACTGGCCTCAGGCAAATGGAGACGTGGAAAGGTTCATGCGAACTTTGAACAGGGCTCTTCGAATTGGAGTAGAGAAAAAGGAAGATAGCGAACAGTGTCTATACCAATTCCTGAGTGCTTATCGTCAAACGCCCCATAGTACCACTGGTTGTGCTCCCTCCTCTTTGATGTTCAAAGTATCTCCACGTGACTGTATTCCATCAGGTCCTAAATGGAAACCTCCTGTGTTGGATGTTAAAGCCACTCAAAACCGACGGCGGGCTACTAATCAGAGGGCGAGTACCCAACGACGAGCAAAGTATTGAGGGTTCCAAGAAGGAGACCAAGTGGTGGTGAAATGTCGGAGAGGAGGAGGAAAGTTTATAACTCCGTTTGAACCTGAGGTATGGGAGGTTATTGGTGTGAAGGGATCCATGATCACTGCGGCAAGAGGAAGAAAAAGGGTGACACGAAATGTGTCGCATTTTAAGAAAGCTGGACGGAGGGCACCGACGGATGAAGAAGGAGAGTTTGATGATGTTACCGGCGGGTCATCAGTGGTGGCTAATGAGATGGAAAGTGTCAGGAGGCCAATGCTGACTGAACAAACCCGACCTGTTTGTGCCCCGGGGCAGGAAAGCTTGGGCACAAGAAGCAACAGATATGATTTACGTCCCAATCCTGTACCGAGTAGTCAGTTGAAAGACTTTGTCTGGAATATAGGGTGCTCATAGTTGGAGTTTCGTTGCCATGTGATCATAATAGGATACCGAGGGGAGATCTCCGGCTGTTTCATAAGGACAGTGTTTTCGTTGTGGTGGACTGTTCACGTGTGTTTTCTTAAGAACGATCACTAAGTGACTCTATTCCGTTATGTGTTAATTTTGGGTTAAGTTTTCGTTAGTTCCAGTCCCCATGTGGAGTAAAACATGGGGGGGATGTAAAGAGTTAACGGAGAGCCACGTGGGCTCTCCCTGTGTGCCTAACGTGCTCTGCGTGTCCGGGAGGGGCACGGAGCACGAGGGTATAAATAAAGAAGGAACTGCGGGTGACGCAGTTCCACGCGTGTTTGCAAGTAAGCACAGTCTCCGTGTAATCATTTACAGTGCTGGGTGTGGCAATCTACAACAATGTCATTCCACATAATTCCATTCCATGCCACACAATGCCACTCCACATAATCCAACCCTGCTGCATGCCACATAATTGCATTCCACACAATTCAACTCTACATACTTCAGCACGCCACACAATTCTATGCCATGCAAATCCACACCTCATAATTCCACTACACACAGCACATTTCAACATCTCACAATTCCACACCACAGAATTCAACTCCACACAATTCCACTCCACATCATTCCACTCAATGGCACATAATTACAATTCAACAAATCACACTCCAAGTATTTGCCCTTTGTTTCATGCCACAGAATTCCAATTCACATAATACCACTCCATGCAACATAATTCCACTCCATCCACATAATTACACTCCACACAACACAATTCAACTCTACATAATTACACTACATGCAACACAATTCTACTACATATAATTCCACTCCATGCCACATATTTACACTCCACATATATCCACACAGCTTCAAAACACATAATTACATTCCACAAAATTTAGCTCCACACCATGCCACATAATCACACTACACACAATTCCACTCCGCACCATGCCACATATTTACACTACACATGTCAACTCCACACTACATACATCCCCTCCATGTCATAACACACTTTCCCACTTCCCTCCATACCACATAATTCAACTACTCAAAAGTCCACTCTGCACCATGCCACATACATTGTACCCACATAATTACATTACACACCACATAATTATTCTCCACAAAATTAACTCTGCCATGCCACATAATTTCACTTAAGAGAATTCCACTCAAAGCCACACAATTCCATGTGACATAATTCAAATCCACACAATTCCACACAACACAATTCCACTCCACAAAATTCTACTTAATGCCACATCAATCTGTGCTACCCAGTTCCAGGCCACATAATTCCACATAACATTACATAATTCCACTAATAAACACATATTTCCAACCCCCCTTGCATAATTCGACCCTACAAAACATAATTCAACCCCCACAACACATAATTTCAATCCATGCCACTCCACACCACATTACCACTCCATGCCACGTAATTACAGTCCACATAATTTCACTCCACCAATACAATTTAATTCCACTCCAAATAATTCCACTCAATGCCACACAAGTCCAGGCAAAACAATTCAATACCACGTAATTCTACCCCACACCGCATAATCTACACCCCACCATATAATTTCACTCCACACCAAATAATTCCACTCCAACAGGAACAAAAGGAAAAGCCAGAGGCAATAGTCTTGAAAGTGAGACCTACTGGCTTTGCCAATGGTTGTCATGTTTCACGCTCATAAAAATAGTAACACATCAAAGGAGAAACACCTACCAATATTTTAGTAGGGTACTGTGGGTAACATGTTAACCCCTTCACTGCACCATAAGAGGCTTTCTCCAGAAGCACAATGAAAACAATGCCCACTATAAGTCTCTGCAGTGTCAGAAATGAGCAGCCACAGAAGCATGCAACCTCCTAAGGCATACCTTCAAGTGTATTTGCAGAGACGCAGTCGTGCTGCTGCTTAAAAGCAGTAACATATAACCCCCCAAAAGAACCTAGAACTTATGTAAACGAGCACTACATGCAGTCGTGGCTGACAACTGGTAAAAGTGGCAGGGTTGGGGGTGGAATAAAAGAAATAAAAAAAGTACCTGAACCTCACTGCTGCTCTCCACCACACTCCAGGCTCCCAGCCTGTCCTGCAGCCAATCATGGCACTGCACAGAGCATCGTTATGATTGGCTGGAGCGCCCTGACTGGGCGCTCCAATGGAGACTGGGAGGCTGGGGTTGCTCTTTCCAACCCGGCAACGCAGTGCTGGGCTGGAGAGAACCCTGTGTTCATGTGTGTTTGGTCGGCCCGAGACGGTCGGCCAAACACACATGCGCACTGAGGGGAGAGCTCTGTGCACTCCCCTCAGTGCTTGTCACCCCCATGGCCCCTTCAAAAATAAAACGATAATAAACACCAGTTTTATTTTTAAAGGTTTGCAGCTCCTGCTGCTGGCGGGGCGACGCTCGTCTGCCCTAACGGAGGAGCCGTCCCTGGCCACATGCCCTTTTCACGAATAGCGGAAAAGCCACCCAAGCGCATTGTGAAATTCAAGTAGAAATAGCATCAGTGCCACTGAAGGCAGTGAGGCCTGAGCCACCAGAAGCAGCTGGAATGTGCTACAGTTTTTCTTTAAAATGCAACCCCAGATGCAGCTATGAAATGGCCCATAAGCTGCCTCAGTGTCCCTGCGACTAAAACACCCCAGAGAGAGCTGATGTTCCCGCTAAAAACTGTAAAATATACAGGCCCGTATTTATACTCTGTTTGCGCCGAATTTGCGTCGTTTTTTTCGAGGCAAATTCGACGCAAAACTAACGCCATAGTTATACTTTGACGCTAGACCCGTCTAGCGCCAAAGTCTTAGGAGTTAGCGTCATTTTTTAGCGTGAACGCCTTCCTTGCGTTAATGAGATGCAAGGTAGGCGTTCCCGTCTTAAAAAATGACTCCGATGCAAATGCGTCGTATTTCTACTCCCGGGCAAAAATGACGCCCGGGAGTGGGCGGGTCAAAAAAACCCGCATTTGCGCCTCTTTTTAACGCCTGGGTCAGGGCAGGCGTTAAGGGACCTGTGGGCTCAGAATGAGCCCAGAGGTGCCCTCCCCTGCCCCCAGGGACCCCCCCTGCCACCCTTGCCCACCCCAGGAGGACACCCAAGGATGGAGGAACCCACCCCAGGGACATTCAGGTAAGTTCAGGTAAGTATTTTTTTGTGGCATAGGGGGGCCTGATTTGTGCCCCCCCTACATGCCACTATGCCCAATTGGGCAAGGGGGCATGACTCCTGTCTTTACTAAGACAGGAGTCATGTTAATGGTGTCTGGGCGTCGTAAAAAAATGGCGCAAATCGGGTTGAGGCGATTTTTTTGCCTCAACCTGACTTGCCCCATTTTAAGACGCCCTAACGCCATTTTCCCCTACGCCGGCGCTGCCTGGAGTACGTGTTTTTTTTTCACGCACACCAGGCAGCGCCGGTCTGCTAGCGCCGGCTAACGCCATTCAATAAATACGGCGCCCGCATGGTGCTTCAGAATGGCGTTAGCCGGCGCTAATTTTTTTTACGCAAAACTGCGTTAGCGCAGTTTTGCGCCAAAAAGTATAAATACGGGCCACAAAGTTTGATGTGACCCAACCAATTATAGAATCTTTTATGTAAACATCAAGCACATATCATTCAGTACCTACTGGCAGAGACCTGAATCATGCCCAAAGAATCGTAAAACATGTTATTGTGTTCTGTATCATACATGAGTGATCAACAATTAAATATCAACCTTTACATATCATTGGCCTTACTCTAATTGGGGTTATGGTGTTTGTGCCCTAACCACAGTTGTGTGCACCAACCCTAGTTGAAGCTCTGTAGCTTGGAGGACAGTATGCCATATCTTCTGAGGCTATAGAAGTGCTAAAATGAAGAGAATAATACTGCGTACTCAGATTAAAAATGGACACCTCAAGCATCATATCAAATAAGCAAATAAAATACCATATTTACCAACCAAGACCCTGTCCAGATTCTGGAGACACTCTCTGGAGTTAAAAACAAATACAAAAAGTTTGGGTGATGTTTTGTGTTAGAAAGTATGTTGACTTCAGTAGCTCCAAATGGGATGTAAACATCCCTGGTGCAAGGTAACAAAACGACCTCGTGTGTCTAAAATGTTATTTAAAGTGACTTCAAATGAATTATCCCTTGGTGACTCCCATAGTGCTTTGGTTACATTATAGCCCTATTGTCAGAATTAAGTCTGCCGAGTTAATTATAAGATGCTCCCTGTTGCTGTAAGCAAGTTATATTGATCCTGTTTGTTGCAAATGTATGCTTAAAAAAAAATTAAGCTTTGAATTAGTATTCTAGTGAGGGGTAGGGGGAACTCGTGGAGTCTTCCTCAATTAAGTTTCATGCCGTGGAATTATACACACACACACATTTACAAGACTATACATATAAAATTAGCTATGGCTTGACCTCCCACCCTGCACCCCCAGCCCGCCCCCCCCCCACCTCTCTCTGCCCCCCACTCCGTCTCTCTGCTGGGAGCAGACAGGGGACTGTTTTGCCTGACGGTAACAGATAAATTACTTTAATTATTGCATACTCTGTAGGCGTCTGATAAAGGAGAGCATACATTGAATTTATGCTTTCCTAGATAATCAGACCTTTGTCTCAAAAACCGGGACATTTGTTTAAAATTAAGAGAAGCGTCGGGACAACGGGACAGTACTCTAAAAACCGTGACTGTCCGGGGAAATCCGGGACGTCTGGTCACCCTACCCGACGTGCCTCGCCCAACTCCATGGCTCAGACAGCCTCTGTTGGTTTCAATTGTTACCTGGGTTCGTAAAGTGCCGGCGCTAGGATATGAATGAAAAACATGGATTATAAATAGTCACCAAACTTACACCTGGGCAGTGCTTAATTTGTAAATAAAAATGTGCAGGTGCCCAAACCCTCCTCTTAAGCATGTGGCTGCTGCAATTAAATGTGCGAGCACAGAATACTGAGGCAGCGTAATCCTGAAGCCATCTCAGGCCTCTTCAATCCATGTACAACCACTCCCTGCCCCTTCACCTCACTCTTGCAGCTTTCTTCTTTCTCCCTTTGTGACGCTTTTTTGTTTTTCTCTTCCTCCGTCTTTCCCGTATGTCTTTTGCTCACAGTAAATGCTTGAGGCAGAAAAATAAGTACCGGTGCCCGCACCGGAAACAACAAGCACAAATTAAGCACTGCACCTGGGTAGATCACATGTCGTCTTCTTGTACTGCGCTGAGGCAGCTCGAGTTCTATCAGATGTCATTTGCAAATGCATTCATCACAATTATCAAACCTCCACCTAGTCTGTGTCTAGGCGCTCCCTTTTTAAATGGATTAAAACACTGATGTGGTTAAGTGTGAGAACCAAGTGCAAACAAGGCCCCTGGAGATCGAACTAAGGGCCAGATGTAGCAAGCAGTTTTGCCCATTCTGTGTCTATGGGAAAATGTGTTCGTACATATGGCCCCAAGCCACTGGTCTGCATCTCCTATCCTCATGGGTGATTTATCATTCTTATGTGTATTAAACGAGTACCCATGAGTCTGTAAAAAAATATTTACAGCACTAAGAAACTGCAGGATTCATTAAATATTCATGTCACAGTTACACACCAAATGTGCACACCAGTGGATAATATGAACCAGACCCTATTCTATCAAGTAAAAACAGTTGTTTCTTCGAAAGTCTTTAATGAGAATTAAGAATCTTTAAGTAGTCGGATCAACTATCTGCACTGGGAGGGACTGGGAATTAATCAAAGGTCAACAAAAGCAGTGCACGCACCACTAAAGGAAGAGAGGCCTACATGAATAATAAACACATATGCTATACATGGGTAATATAGTGCTTAATGCCTCCATTCATTTCAGAAAACAGTGCTTAGAATAAAGTGGTGTGTGGGGTCATGGGATTCTCGCATCTCAAATGTGCAAAAGAGGACGAATACATTATACATGAAAAACAAAAGTTTTAGTAATGGTTATGCTTTAATTAATTCAAAGGAACAGTGGGCCTGATTACAACTTTGGAGGAGGGGGTTTAACTGTCCCAAATGTGCTGAATATACCACCCGCCGTATTACGAGTCCATTATATCCTATGGAACTCGTAATACGTGGGTGGGATATCCGTCACATTTGGGACAGTTTAACCCCCTCCGCCAAAGTCGTAATCAGGCCTATTGGATTTAATCAATTATACATGTTCCAAAACCATCATCAGACACAATAAACATTTCGCAACCAGAAATTGTTGACGTTTCAACCAGGTTGTAAGTAACTTTGAGGACTCTTCATCAGGACAATAGTTAAAGACAGTCCATGATGACTACCCCACGTGAATACTGTTTTAAGAAAACATCAGGGAGAAGACAGAATTGATGGTGCATACATTTGGTAAGAGCACACCAATCCCAAAGGCACAACAGCATGTGTTGTCCGTCACGTGTCCGGGTCTGTTTAAGCCATCCATTTTTATTTTCTATTTTCACCGATCTAACAGCAGTGCCTGTGCTCATGTATCTGTATTGAATTTTAAAAAGTGTCATGTAGGGGGTTACTAATTATTTATGTTTACGTTGCCGATTTATGTAAAAAGATAGTGTGGACACTTGCAAGGAGCTGAGGGAATGGGATAAGCGCTTTTAATTACATTTTTTTTAATGTATTGATTTTCTAGGTCGAATGCGCAAGACCTGACCTGGGCTTTTAAACACGCCCACCTCACGCCCATCACTTTCAGTGGTTCGTGGGCTTGCCTTTCAAAAATCCTTTGTTATCATTTGTAAATGCTTTACGTTTGTCCTTCATTGGGGAGGGTTTGTTACAGCCTTGGCCATCGACCCTGTTACATGGATAAGTGCACGATTGATGATGTGTTTGACTGCGAGGAAACTTCTTTTTCCTTTTGTGTCTCTCCTTTGTGCTCATACTCCTGGCGACCATGGCGCTTTGAGTTGGCTCGCTTTTGTCAACTAATGTTTTACTTTTCATTTTCAATTCATGTGGCAAGAAAAGTCCAGTTAAGAATTTACAACAGCAATAGCTCTAACTGGAGCAAATGTGAGACCGATTGCATAGCAAATGCTTGTTATGTATTGTGTTTTATAAAGCGCGAACATGACCATCACGGTCTCAAAGCGCTGTACAAAGAGAGAGCTCATCAAGGGTGCAGTAAAATAAAAACACCTGTCACTTAGGATACTCTGTGCATAGTGTTCAAAGAGCAAGGTATAGAACAAGAGGATACAATATAAAATAGAGTGAATTTTATTAACTTTTTCCTTGGTGGATAATTGATTTAAAGGCAGTATTTTTATATGCTAATTTTGTTCTACATATTCTGAAAACTACATTCAGGTATTGCAATGCCAGCTTTTCTAATATCGTGTAGAGTGATTTAAAAGCAATAGAAGGCCATGGGCCAGATGAGCAAAGCTTTTTTGCGGTCGCAAAATTGGGCTATTTGCGATCACAAAAAATCTGTTTTGCATGTTCCAATGCAAAATTGCGACTCGGTAACTTGTTACCGAATCGCAATTTGGCATTGCAGTTCGGTATTAGGAAGGGCTCTGTTTAGGATGTCCCTTCCTAAATCCGAATCGCAGTGGTATGTTTGAATGTTTTGAGACCGAAATGGGGTCACAAAACATTGACAGGTTACCACCAATTCCAAATTGGTGATAACCCATTCGCAAATGGAAAGGGGCTCCCAAGGGACCTCCTCCCCTTCGTGAATGTCTGTAAAAGCATTTTTTTAAAGCAGGCAGTGATCCCACAGACCACTGCCTTGTCTTAAAAAAATGAAAGGAAAACTTGTCATTTTCTTTTTTAAACGCATCCCGTTTTCCTTTAAGGAGAACGGGTTGCATTAAGAAAAAAAAGATTGCTTTATTTGAAAGCAATCACAGACACCGTGGTCTGCTGTCCCCAGCAGGCCACCATCCCTGTGGTTTTTTTTGTGCAATTCCCAGTGGGTCGCAAAGAGAGACCTACCTCATGAATATTAATGAGGTGGGTCTATTTGCGACCCACTGGGAATCACAAATGAAACTCAAACGAGTTTCGAACATTTGAAATGGCGATTTCCTAATTATGATTTGCATAGAATCACAATTAGGAACTCGCAATTCAAAACGTAGGTACACCTGGCCCTCCTTAAGACTATGGTAACAGTTTTTTATTGTTACACTTTTATAGCAACAGTGCTAAAGGGATTTGGATTAATAATTGTAATTGCTTCATACATTTGGGTATATATTAACTTGCTTCCAGACAATAGGTTTCATGCTTTATGACTGTTGAAAGCTAGCAGTAGAAGGGTAGGACTTCTCCGGCGGGGTGCAATAAAATTGATTTCCTATGGGAGATGTGGCCTAACCACCCGAGCAGCTGAATTTAGAACTGGAGAACCAGGTTCGAGTTCAAGAGTCACCTCAGCATCCTGTGATTCTGAGCAAATCACTCAATCTACCTGTGCCTAAAAAACAAAAAAATATATATGACCTTGTGTAATGTAACTGGTGCTTACGTGAAGCACTCTGGTGCCTTAGAGGCCAAGTTTGCGCTATAAAGAACAGAAAAAAATATATAAATAAATAAAAATAAATTGTTATGGCAGTGTGAGTGAGTAAATTGACTTGTCTCAGTGAAGAAGAGAAAGAAAATCTCAAACTAGCCCAATCGAGTTGAGGTCTGGGGCTGCAGAGCACCCTCTGTCAGCGCCGTAGACAGTTCTTGCATCCCGCAGCCTCAGTATTTGTTCATCTATTGTTACACTTGTTATAGGTTACACTTATCCTTCTGCAAAGTCAAAAGTTATAGATAAAATAAAGTAACTACTGTTGTTCATGAATATCTAACATTGCTGGATCGAGTTTTATGTTTCAGTGATTTTGATTGGATTTCCCTAGCACATAAATTGGTGACCATACCCTCCACAACCTGAATCAAATTTTAACCAACACAGGTTCAGAAAATAAGATTCCTGGGTTATGTCCAGGTCCCTCTGCCTGGCTAGTCCAGCAGCACCTGCAACCAGGGGGCTCCTCAAGGCTCTGGGCCCCGGCGCACTGCACCTGCTGTACCAATGATTAGCTACGCCCCTGCTATCTGGGCTGATTCACCGGCGGCCACCGGTACCATTTTCCACCCCCGGGTCATGTCCTGGTCCTGCTGCCAGGGCTGATATTGGAACATTTTTCTTTTACCACCCAATTGTCAATAAGACCCTAAAGGCCTCATTTAGAGGTTGTCGGGTGCAATACTCCGTCACAAATGTGGGTAATGTCCCGTCTGCCTTATTAGATGTGCATTATAGTCTTTGGCACTTGTAATACAGAGGATGGGATATCCGTCATGTTTGTGAGGGAGTACCACTTCCGTCAAACTCTAAATGAGTACCTATATCGGTTATTATTACACACTTCAGCGATCCCAGGTAAAATGTTGGCAGCGTGGGGCTATTTTTGTGGTTAAACTATCCCATTCTGGCACAGGCCCATATTGTTTCCAAGTTTTTGTAAGAACCCTTGGGGTTCTGAAAAGGCACATCAAGATTCTGAGTAAAAATGCTGGGTAAGTAATATATCAATACTCTCGAAAGTTTAAAGCCCTCGTAACATGAACGGAAGACAATGCCTAGCAGGGTGACCACCCGTCTGTAAATTTCACGGACTGCCCGTAATTTCGCCCTGCCGTCCATTGTCTGTGATGAAAGGCTGAAGGGACAGCATTTGTCCATAATTTTAGCCTTTCACAAAAAGGACAAAGGACAGCAGGGCAAAATTAGGGGCAGATCAGTTTCCCCAGCTGGACCAAAAGGCAGGGAGTCTCCTGTGCTCTGAGGGAGGGAGGGTCAGACAGATAAGAAACACACCTGCTTGCCAGGTTGTCGCCTTCCCTAAAGAAATGCAAATTTGTGCAACTGCTAAATCTGCAAATGCAAAGGGGCTTGGAAACATGCATTGACTTTAATCAAAGGAGTCACTTGAAGGTTTTTCATGGCAAGGATATTTTCTTTTAAAGAGGTACTGTAAGGGTGTTCCAAGGTGTGCTGTGGAGTGTGTGATTTTAATGGAGTGTTATAAAAAATGTTAGTACTAGGTATAAACTGTACATTATTCAAATCTGTATTTGAAAAGCACTTTTTTTTATTTAACCTAAATGTATTTGCTCATTTTGTAGCAGCCTATATCATGATGTAATTGTATTTATGTAGCGCTTACTATCCCTGGTGAGGCGTCAAATGCATGTTTAGAATAAGGACTACACATTCACAGTTCTTTCAGGGACCTTGGTACCTCATAGTACTAACAAACATTGGCAACGCCAATAGGTCTAGTTTATGCAAGAGTTATTGGCTTTGCCAATGTGTTTTAGTCATGTTATACACCACAGTGGCTGCTGTTCAGCATGGCTAAAAGTTAGTGGTATAGTGATGTGGCATAGTGGAGTAGATGGCATAGGAGCAGTGGCATAGAGAACAGTGGTGCAGAGTGCAGTGCAGTTGTTTAGAGTGCACTGGCGTAGAGTGCAGTGATTTAGAGGGCAGTGGCTTGGAGTGGCGTGGGACAGAGTAGAGTGGCATAGAGTGCAGTGGAGTAGAGTGGCATACAATAGAGTGGCAGAAAGTGCAGTAGTGTAGAGTGGTGCAGTGGCATAAAGTGGAGTAGTGTAGATTGGTGCAGTGCAGTCTAGAGTATAGTGCTGTAGAGTGCAGTTGAGTGGAGTGATGCAGAGTAGAGTGGCACAGAGTGCAGTGGCGTAGAATGCAGTAGTACAGAGTAGATTGGTGTACAGTACAGTGGCATAGAGTGCGGTGTAGCAGAGTAGAGTGGCACAGGAGCAGTGGCGTAGAGTACAGTGGTGCAGGTTAGAGGGCAGTGGTGTACAGTGCAGTTGTTTAGAGTGCATTGGCGCAGAGTGAAGTGGCATAGAGTGGCATGAGGTAGAGTAGCAGAGAGTGCAGTGGAGTAGAGTGGCATACAATAGAGTGGCAGTGAGTGCAGCAATGCAGAGTGGTGTAGTATCAGAGTGCAGAGTAAACTCATGGCATAGAGTGCAGTGGCATAGAGTGGTCAGTGCAGAGTAGAGTATAGTGCCTAGAGTGCAGTGTTGTAGAGTGCAGTGATGCAGAGTGCAGTGGCATAGAGTGCAGTGGTACAGAGTAGAGTGGTGTCGAGTGCAGGGTTGCGGAGTAGAGTGTTAGTGCAGTGGTGTAGGAAACAATGAGCAATGCATTAAGCCTTCCTTAAAAGTCTTTACTGATAAACCCCATCTGATGCAGGGAGGTGGGCAGAAAGCCAGCGAGCCACCCATTGGACCTGTGCAGCAGAATAATAGCATTCTAAGTCCAGAAGACCTAATCCACCTGCAGTCACATGTAACTTTAGAGTGGAAAGAGCTACCTGATGGCACTGCAGCAACCAAATCAGATGTGTAGCATGTCTGTGGAATGAAGGGCGAGCAGGGAAGGTTTGCAAAATAATACTATCATTGGGGTGGCACACCATCTTCACTAGTGCCACGTGGCCCACTACAGAAAGCAGAAGAGAAGACCAAAAAGCAAACTGGGCTTGGAGGGACCGTGACGCTCTACCGAGATTTCCATCCTGCAAATCAGTGGGAGAATGGTAGATATTATTCACTAGGTATCAAAATGTAACTGCTTGCCAGTTCAATCTGAGATCTAATTGTATATAAAGAGCAAAACAGTGCCAAATGTTAAAGAAACACTAATAACATTTTTACATTTTGTTTGTTCAATTTACATCCCAAATACTTTGAAGATTCTATGTGTACTTGACACTTAGGGATAACCCAGATCACTAGTTTGGCTTTTGCTCGATTTTAAAACCATTTAAAGACATGGACAAAGCGGCCGATTGCCTTGCACAACCTTGCAAGGGGTCTGGCCCCTGCTCATCTTTCACAAGCATGAACAGCGGACCATTGCACCAGAAGTGTTTGCCAAGGTGGATGGGTGTTGCTTGTTCTACCACTCGACAGTGCCTCTTCTGTTTCTCTCCTGTGTGGAGAGACGACTCCCCAGGTTCCCAATACCTTCCGATAGTCTTGGTGGACCCATCTTGCCTGATTTTAGGAATTGTCCCACCTTGTTCTTCTCTTCCTTATTTATCCAGTCCTAAGCAACAACCCTTTGCATCACTTGCCATGGATCTCCCATTTGATCTTGATTTATTCCTCCTCTTTTATTATCTTTGATTGGTAGTCTGGGCTCCCATTTCTGAGATAAATGTAGTCCCAGATGTACACTCTAGTGCTGTGAGACTACAGACAAGTTGTGAGTACCCCACATCCTAACATTAGGTGTGAGACTGTCGCCCACAACATCTACCCTGCCTCATTAAAAAAAAAAATTGGTTGAAAGTCCATGGGCGGTTGGGGTGAGCCAGATGTTTTTGTTCAATTTGGTTGATTACCTTAATGTTTCCCAAACTGTTTGCCAGAGGTTTTAAAATGTTCAGAAACATAATCAAAATATTGTTGCAACTTTCTCTTTAAGAAAGAGTTGGTAGCTTTGATTTGGGTAGGGGTGATGGCCTTGACACAGTGCTGAAGGGCATTAATTTACTACTGAACAAGGACGTAATGTGACACCTGAATGTAGCATAGCAGGAGGCAATTACAAAAAGACCACAGTGAATAAATAGTGCTTTGTTAAAAAAGAGTAAAAAATGCACTGACAACAACATGAGGCATGGCCTCTCTTGGGTGTGTCTGTAAAACTGCCATTTTTTCTTGAATTTTTGTCCTGAATTTTGACCCTTTGGGCCAGATGTATCAAAGCTTTTTGCATTCGTAAACGGTGCGAATGCCCGTTTGCGAATGCAAAAAGCCATTTCAGAATGTATCAAAGGCATTCTGAATTTAGTTTTAAGGAATCGCTAAAAATGCGATTCCTTAAAATTGCGACCCTGTTTAGGGAGTCGCAAATTGCGACTCTCTAAAGAAGAAATCGCAAATAAGGAATCCTTATTTGCGATTTCTAAAGCACATGTAAGAAGCAATTCCTTAATGCGAATTGGGCATTAAGGAATCGCTATTACCACCAAGTTGAACTTGGTGATAACCATGTACAAATTTTAAAAATGAATTTAAAATGCATTTTTTAAATGTACATGTAAAGCACACATGCCCTTTTGGCATGTGTGCACCTTACATGTCCTAAAAAACATTTTGGGGTGCAGCAGAGGGGGCCAAAGGCCCCCAGCACCCTGCGGTTTTGCATTTTCAAAATTGTGATTTCCAGTTAAGAAATCGCAATTTTGGAAATGCAATAAATTTGCAAATATGGCCTAGAGGCCCATAGGTGCGAATGGGGCCGGTATCGCAATTTGCGATTCGGTATTAGCATTTGCGATTTTTAAGAAATCGCTATTACCGAATCACAAATGTGATACATTGCATTTTGCGAATCAGAAATAGCAATTTCTTCAAAATCGCTAATTCCGACTCGCAAAAGGCATTCTTGATACATCTGGCCTTTTGTCCTGAATTTTTGTCCTGAATTTTGACCCTTTGTCCTGAATGTTTTACAGTCCTGTCCAGAATTTGCCTCAATGCCAGGTGGTCACTCTAATGCCTAGTGAGAAAAGCATGGTACGACTACTCTCTGCACATCAGGTTGTTGTATTGCCATTCCAGATTGTTGCTGAATGGGAGCCGCACACAACACTTGTTTTGCAAACAAATAAATTATTTTCAGCAGCTCTTTCTAGGCCCTTGCTCTCCTTTGGAGTATGACAGTTGTATTACTGTTCAGTACTGGGTGGTTTGTTCTCAGCCAAGAATGAGAGTCCTTTACTCCATAACGAAGGGAAAGTCTACCTGTTAGTTCCCCAATGGCTGTGAGTGCTGTTTGGGTTTTATACCACATGGGGTAGGGTAAGGTGGAGAGCCTGTCGTACTTTGCACTGTGCAGTTGCGCACTGGACCTTACCAGAATGTTCTTACAGATGTATGTCAGCACACACAACATTCCCATTCATATACAGTGGCATTCACCAAGGAGCAACAGGGGTATTTAGTCAGGACAGTGGCAGCCGCCACAAATCTCAAGGAGAAGGAGGGGGGATGAAGAGGGGAGTAGGGGAATACATTTTCTTTTTTTAAACGTACCTGTCCGGCTGGTGGCCGCCTCGTTCCTATTCGCTCCTGATGGTGTCCCAGTAGTCCCTGGGACACCAGCACAGGCTCCCAACACAATCCTGGTGCTGCTCTCATGCTATACCTATCATCAGAGCAGCACCAGGATTGGTCTGAGCTGCTTGGTCTACCGCTCAGTGCATTGGAGTCTGTGCTGGTTCTCCAACCCGGCTGTGCAACATAGCTGGGCTGGAGAAACCTAAGTGCGCATGTCTGTTTAGCCGGCCTAAGATGGCCGGCCAAACTGACATGCGCACTTAAGTGCACTCCACTCCTCCTCCCCCTCCCATGAACTAGCCCCACCCCTCCCCTCTCTGCACAAGCCGACGCTTAGCCAGTGGGGTAAAGCTCCTTCGCCATTGCTGAGGAGCCACCACTGACTCAGGACTGCCTTGGTGACTGTGCCAAGCTAACATGTGTAGGTCTTATAATGTTGTGGGTCATATTGTTTGGGGTTTCTGTGAGGACTCAGAGATCACAGCAAGGCTCTCTCCCATAACCAAGCATTCAATTTCTGTACAACATCAGCCCCAAAAGGCCTGATTCGACAGATGGACGTGTGATAGCTAAGGAACGAGAAGGTAAACATAGATTTCAAGATGGGTGCCTAAAAGAGACAGATGCAAGAGAGGATATGATTTAGACAGGCTACAGTTATCAAAAGGAAGGCAGATACTAGATGTTGTCACCAAAAGATAAAAGGCGTTCCTAGCAGAACACAAGCAGTACAGGTGAACCGATCTAAGTCTCAGGGACCCGCAGAGCAAGGACATCTTAAGGATTTTGAGGGTCTAGGGGCAAACATATTTTGGGGGGCGTCTGTTCGAAACAGCTTTGAATTTATGATCCGAATTCAGCTCTAACAGTGCACAGGGGCACTCCTCCAAATTCTAAATGTGCTTACATCTAATATTCAGGGACAGAGAGGTGTGTTTTCAATATTGTAACACAACAGCAGCTCACCAATATTACAGGAAAAAATCTCTGAGACACCCTCCCATTTCTTGTATTCGAGGCCCTGCTTTTATCTGAAAGAACGTTTTTTTATGGATGTTGCATTAAACGAAAACACAACATTTCCCTGCAAAATATCTGTGATAGAGCCCAACACATCACCCACATTAAGAATAAATTAAAGGAAAACAGATATTTAAAGCAATCTGTTTAATAATTATTCAAGGTCATCAGAGCAAGACTCTGCAGAACAGAGCTGTCTCCATCAAGGGCCCCCTGGAAAGCTGGGGCCCTGGGTCAGAGCCCCCTTTGCCCACACCTTAGGACCCTTAGAAGAAAGACTGAGATGCAGGGGAAAGCGGCCAGGATTGTATCTTACCCTTTGCAGGATGACTTGATGTTAACCGAAAAACAACTGACCTCTGTTCATCTGAAGCTTCCTATTTCTGCAGGGCGGAGGCTGGTTGGATCCTCTGCTCAGGGTGGCCTCCCCCTGGCTGAATTAAGGCTGAAAGTCTCCATGGGGCAGAGACTGAACCCAGCTCTGCGGGGCACAGGAAACCAGGCTGCTGCCTCCCTCTCAGGAGGATCCCAGAACCCGGACGCGCTGTCATTGTGATGTCACCAGCTGCTTTGCATTCAGCGTAGACCATGATCCCTTGCGTCGCTGATGTAGCTGATCCGCAGAAAACAGTATCTGATTAAATAAAATGAGTGCTTTAAGAAAGACTCATTAAGATGTGTGCCATACTGCAAGTAAAGTTCTCGGAAATCCCATGGTGAAATCCGTGATATGAGCACGTAAACAGAAGTTTGTGTAACTGTCAAACAGATACAGGAAAAGTGGAGTCAATGGCCTGGTCTTTCTTGCTGCAAGGGTGGTAAGCTTTGCTTGTATTTTTGTGGCAAAATAAATATGACCTCTGTGGGGTTGTGGCTCTTGTGTGGTTGCTTAACTGCTGGTGGATGGTGAAGCGAGCATCTAAGAGTCTGGTATTTGGAAGGCTGAACTTCCCTTAAATCACCACACCATTGTGAACTCTTTGCTGCTTTCCTACATTAATGCCTCATTCATCTGGCGACGAGGAGAACCTATTTGGCAAAGATGCCCAAATTCGTGGGCAAAGTTGTAATGTTGCTTAACCATGCCTAGGAGTCAATTGCGAAAAACCTTCTTCTTTGGCAACCAAAGGATTGCAGTTCCCAAACGAGCTGCCAAAGAATGTGGGTGGAAACTCGACAGCGCCCCTTCCAAGGGACCAAATACCTTCTGCTCAAACCTGATCACTGAGGACTCTGTGGGTATTACCGACGTCCTCCTCTGCAAACTAAGGGGCATTTAGAAGCGCCACTTTTCTTGCGCCCTTTAGCGCCCCCCCCACCACCACCATGTGTGTGCCGTATTTAAAATACAGCGCACCATGGAGCAGGGTAGGGAAAATAGAGTCATTTATTTCACGCTATTGATGTACTCTGCAGGACTAGCACCAAAATGTTGGCGCTACTCCTGCAGAGTACATAGGGGCCCATTGTATTCAATGGCGTGCCCCCTTTTAACGCCTGCTCTGAGCAGGCATTAAAAGTGCTGAAATAATGGCGCAAGGAATTCTTTTAGATTTCCTTGTGGCATTTTTTGGGCCCCCCTAACGGGGGAATGCGCAGGCATAATGTAGTGCAAAGGGTTACAAAGTGTTGCAATGCATGCATTGCACCACTTTGTAAATATGGCGCAGTGTTTTTGGCCTTCTACCGCCACATCAACGTAAAAAAAATGATGCTAATGTGTCGTTCAAATAGCGCTAGAGGGTCTTAAATATGCCCCTAAAGGTGGGGCAAACTACTGCAAAAGACTGGTCATAGGTCTCAAACTTTCAGACCACATACAGCTGTCCTACACTGGCTTCCTGTCAGAAGGAGCATTGACCATAGAAGCTTCACTCATATGGCGTGACACGAGGGCACCCCAAATTAACACACTCAGATCTCAGAAGGACACCACCACCTGAGGAGCTCTTTCCCCCTTCTCACTGAAGCGATCTTCTCAGGATTTGGCCTAGAAGTATAATGGCAACCCCTTGGACATCAGGCCAGTTCCATCTTATGAATCACCTAAAAGTCATCTGAAAAACCTCGTCAAATGCATTCCAAATATAAACTTCGCTGCACCTAGTGAAGTTACTAAAGCCAAGACATACGCCCCAAAGGTATTACAAAGCGCATTAATGTTGGTCAATTCATCATTTGCAGATTAGTATAATAACCATTTCTGTTCCAGGTGCTTGCAATGCTGTTTCAGATCTTTCAAAGTTGGGGTAAACCAAGATGTTTCATCTATTTTTGACTAGGTTCAGGTGGATAGATTTATGGCACGGTAATCCACGTATTACACGTGAACACAATATTGTCATTCTAAAGCAACACTTGAAAACAATAAGTCAGACCTAAAATGTATGCTTCAAAACTGCGGGTCAGTAACAAAACACACAACAGAAATACAGGAAATAATCCTAACACAGAAAATAGACATCCCTTTTCTAACAGAAACATGGTCGTACGACTTCGCCTCTCCTTGGTTAGACCTTCTCGTTCCACCAAACTTCTCTACAAGACTCATTGATTGGAAGGATCGTAGAGAAGCTGGGATAGCAGTAATAAACAGAAACCGACAATTACTCTTCCTTTGAACACCTAGGAATAGAGCTCTGTGAAACAGACTCCATTACAACCATATTTCACATCTACCAGAAACCAAGAACTTTTTCATGAACAACTAATAGACCCCATAACACAACAGTCCCTCCTTGAAATCAACAACATATTTCTACGGAACTTCAACATACACTGGAATGACACCAGCAACACTATTAACCAACCTCAATGGTCTTCTAGCGAACGCTCACTTAAAACAACATTTTAACAGCCCAACCAATAGTAAGGTGGCCATTTTGGACCTAATCATATCCAAAGTTCACACTCTGACACTCGAGTCCCTCTTACCAGTGGATTGGTCTGAGCACCACATTGTCCTCTTCTACCTCACACAGACACAAAGGGCAGACTTGGAGACCAAAATGATGGGTAGGAGACATCAAACAAATAGACAACATCAAACACACAGACAAGCTAAGGGATACCTTACTACCAGCAAAGGACAAACTCACAGTAGAAGAGCTAACTGCACAGTACAATGAGACATTATCGGACACACTCAGCCAAGTAGCACTGCCAAAACTAAAAAGACTCATAGATAGTCCATCAAGCACAAAGTTCAATGAAGAAATCAATACAGAAAGAAGAAAGCTCAGATGGGCTGAGAGAAGATAGAGGCATAACCCCATACGTCACACCTAACGTTCCTCCTCAATGAAAGCAACAAATACAAAAAAACTGATCTTCAGAATAAAAGCAAACTTTTTCTGCTTACAGCTGGACAAGGCAAAGAACCTCACCAAACAAGTCTACAACATCATCAAACAGCAAACAAACTCGACGAACGCCCAGAGCCAAGTGACCCCAGTAAAAATTTACGAAGTCTTTGAGAAATTCATCACTGACAAGATCGAAAAAATTGAGCTGTTTCTCAATTAACAAAATTATATTAACAATTCTACACATAACAAGTGACTCAAATAGCCAAGGATAATACAGTACTCAAACTCCACCACCGCCTACCACTGAAGTCCTATCCATTGTGGCAAGAACTCTGAATAGGCGACAAACTCATAACAACCATCTCAGAGCTGAACATCATGTCCCACACCACTGACCCACTAACCGCAGCAATAGTCAAGGAACACAAACAACTCCTTGCACTCCTTTTAGCCAAAATAATCAATGCCTCACTATCTCAGGGGTCAGTACCAGACTGCCTAAAATTAGGTCAGGTCATCTCACTCCTCAAAAAACCAAGAGCAACTTTCGGCCTATAACCAACCTCCCGCTCCTAGCAAAACCCCTCGAAAAGTGAGTACTTACTGAACCAGCACATAAATATCAGCTGGACACCCTTGCGTTTAAGAGCAGGATTCAGCCCCATAACGGCTCTATTCAATATCACAAGCATCTTCAAGACGATGGCTACAAGAAACTTGTGCCTGCTTATATTCCCGGACCTAACATGAGCATTAGACACAGTAAGTCACAAAACACTACTGAACCCACTAAAAACACACATGGGCATAGGAGGCACCATACTTTGGTTTACCTCTCACTTCAACTACCGAACACAACTAGTAAAATTGACAGAGGCATGCTTGGGACCTTCCACCATACAACAAGAGGTCCCCCGAGGCTCAGTTTTATCATCCATCACATACACTAAGGGGCTGTTTAACAAAAGTGATACAGCAGCCAGTGCAGCGCCACTTTCCTTGCGCCCCTTAGCGCTCCCCTACCACCACCATGTGTGCGCCGTATTTAAGATACAGCGCACCATGCCGCAGGGTAGGGGGCAATAGCATAATTCTTTTACGCTGTTGATGTACTCTGCAGGAGTAGCGCCAAACTTTCGGCGCTATTCCTGCAGAGTACATAGGAGTCTATTGTACTGAATGGCGTGCCCCCTTTTAACATGTGCTCTGAGCAGGCGTTAAAAGTGCCGAGAAAAATGGAGCAAGGAAATCTCTGAGATTTCCAACAGGGAACTGCTGCCTTTGCATACATTATGCCTGGCGCAGGCATAATATAGCGCAAAGGGTTACAAAGAGGAGCAATGCATGCATCATTAGCATAAAAAAATGACGGTAATGTGTCGTTAGGATGGTGCTAGGGGCTCTTAAATCAGCCCCCAAGGGGTATACAACAAGGGATGGCCACAAGCCATTTACAAATCAACCCACTGAAGACAAAATCCTTTTTACTATCTCCGCCAGGGAACCCCTCCCAATCCAGGAATGGATCAGACACTTAGATGCCCTTGGCTGAAACTCTTCCAGATCTCTAGGAATCACACTTGGCAAGAATATGAACATCATGATTCACATACAGTACATTTCACAGAGAGAAACGCGATGTATTACCTTCAAGCTACCTAAAAAATGCTAACTTTCCATCTTTACTTGAATACACCAATGCAATTCTCACAGACACTCCAAAATCCCAAATCTCCATTATGCAGGCCACACTCGATGCAGAAGCCAGGCTTACAGCAGAAGACTATCGTCATAACCACATAATGACACAATAACAAAACTAGCCTGGCTCCCCATTGAAGTGAGATGCAGTTACAAAACAGCTCTTCACAGGGATGCACCAAAATACCTACAGAGAAACCAGAGAGGTCAGGAAATGTACACCCTCTGAAGCATCAGCTCACTACTACTAGGCACCTCCATGGCTGAAGAAGGAAAGGACCCATGTTTGCTCTTTCTCAGGCAATGCACCTAGAATATAGAACTCCCTGCCTCCAGCATTTCGCACCAACTCTTTTCTGCACAACTTCATGAAAATGTTAAAGAGCAATATTGCTTGAAATACACATTGGCACGAATAGGTACTAATTACTGAGGCAACCAAAGACCTCGCCTAAATCTACATACCAGAAAGATCGGAATAGTACATCAGAAAATCAACAACTCACATGGAAGTCATCCAGGCCTGCCTCAGATGGAGGAACACGAGGCAGAAACACTCTACGAACTGAAAGTGAACTCGTGATAATTTACAACCTCTAGTGCAGGTTGATTTCTCTATTTTTGTATGAAACCGATATCTTTTACATGAAACAGATGTCAAAATGACCATGAATATCTTTCTATGCTGGATATACAGCAGATATGAAATTGCACTTGAATCTATACAACCACTCTTATAGGTGGACAATCTGCAGTGTACACAGAAGTCCCCCAGATCTACCTTGGGTGGAGAATACAAAGAGGGTACTCATGCTTAAATGAATATGTATAATTCAACTCCATGTATTTTTTGCTCTAAATTGATATTCTAACTATGTAACTTATGATCCAAGCTGATAACCTATCTAGTATGGCTATTACGTATATGTAACTAACCAGTAATAATATGGCTTTCATTACAACCCTGGCGGTCAGTGTTAAAGCGGAGGTAATACCGCCAACAGGCCGGCGGTAAAAAAAATGGGATTTGGACCCTGCAGTTACCGCCATCCAACACTGCCACTTTAACACACCGTCCGCCAGGGTGGTAACAGCCGCTGGGCTGGAGACTTCGGTCTCCAGCCAGGCGGCCGTCACATTCCCTCCCTCGGGATTATGACTAGGCCTACCGCCTTGGTTTTTGTGGTTTTTGTACCACCACGAATACCAAGGCTGTAGGCACTATCAGTGCCAGGGATTTCCATCCCTGGCACTGATAGGGGTCTCCCCTGCCCCTCACCCCCTCCCCTCAATCCCCCTCCCCCACCTGCTCCTGCCCCCGCACATATACACACCCACACGCGCACCCATATACACACATACATACATGCATACCCACCTCCACCCGAGCATGCACACATACATACCCACACAACACACACCAACATACCTTGTCACACACATCCATCCAGAACACACAACACTCACTCATTCATGCATGCATCCAACGCGACTCACGCCTGCACGCACGCATCCCAAAACATACACACACACCCCCACATGCACACAACACCCCGACCTCCCTCTCCGGTTGCAGAACCCAACTTGCCTGCTTGCAGGGGGTCCTCCGGCTGGAGACGGTCCGCGGCGCTGCTGTCAGCAGCAGCGTCCGCCAGCAAAAAACTGCCAGGCTGTATCATTGCTCATGATACGGTCGGCGATGTTTTGCTGGCGTGGCGGTGTGTGATGCTATTAATTGTGTTTGACCAATGACTTTGTGTTTCACCACTGCGCATATTAGTTGCTCAATGTTCACCAGTAGCACATTATGGGGGTGATTCTAACCCTGGCGGTCGGTGATAAAGCGGCGGCCAACCCGCCAACAGACCGGCGGTCAAAAAATTGCAATTCTGACCCTGGCGGGAACCGCCAACACAGGCCGCCGCTTTAACACTCCGACCGCCACGGTGGAACAAACAAACAGCGCGGCGGTCACCGCCAACAGCCAGGCGGCAGACAATGTACCGCCCACCCTATCACGACCCACCAATCCGCCACCTTTTCCGGGGCGGGAGCACCGCCGATAAAAACACGGCGGAAACAGACATTTTCAATGGAAAACGCTCACCTCGAGACACTCCACGCGGAAGGAGGACAGCATGGAACCCGAATTGAACATCATACCTGCTCTCGTCTACCTGCTCATCTACCACGAGTACGAACTGCGGCGCAGACGTCAACGGTGAGTACTGCACCTACGACACAGGGGAGGGGGGAGGACGAAAGGTTACGGGCACACACATATGCGACCCCCCCAATATGTACACACCAATGCAGAGCAACAAGTCACAGTGACACCACCCAAACACCCGTAAAAAATACAATGACACAACCAAATTTAGAATAAATATTTATGTACAAAAAAAGCTCCAGAAAATTATTGACCAACCGTGATAAATATTTACAATAAAAATAAATATATACACATCAGTGTATAACTGAAGTAACAAGTCCTGCACATCCTACGAATCTAACATGTCCGTGGGCCAATGTTTTGCGAAACAAGGGCAAAGCCCACACAGGAGACCTGAGTCCTTTGGAGAGAACACTGCAGGGGCATCTGATGTAAAAACTACAGGCACCTCAGGGGGAAGGGAAGGGGGGGGCACCACAGCCACATGAGTCCACGACGCCAGATCCACGATGAGCCACCATGCCCACTGCACCATCCTGGGGAGTGCAAAGCCACAGCCTCTCAAGTCTCTACAGTGGGTGGGCTGCCCACTGTTCAATCCTGAGAAGTGCAAAGCCACAGTCTCTCAATGTCTCTACAGTGGGTGGGCTGCCCACTGTTCAATCCTGGGGAGTGCAAAGCCACAGTCTCTCAATGTCTCTACAGTGGGTGGGCTGCCCACTGTACCATCCTGGGGAGTGCAAAGCCACAGTCCATCAGGTGGATGACAGTCTCCACTGGTCAAGGAGGAGGCATGGTGGGCACAGTGAACCATAAACAGTGCCTGAGACGGCGGTTCCCAGCGGAGCGGTGCTTGACATGGCGATGCCCAGCGGAGCGGTGCTTGAGATGAAGGGCCCAGCGGAGCGGTTCAGAGACGGCGGTGCCCAGCGGAGCGGTGCTTGACAGGAAGGGCCCAGCGGAGCGGTGCTTGAGATGAAGGGCCCAGCGGAGAGGTGCTTGAGAGGAAGGGCCCAGCGGAGCGGTGCTTGACAGGAAGGGCCCAGCGGAGCGGTGCTTGAGATGAAGGGCCCAGCGGAGCGGTGCTTGAGATGAAGGGCCCAGCGGAGCGGTGCTTGAGATGAAGGGCCCAGCGGAGCGGTGCTTGACACGGCGGTGCCCAGCGGAGCGGTGCTTGAGAGGAAGGGCCCAGCGGAGCGGTGCTTGAGATGAAGGGCCCAGCGGAGCGGTGCTTGAGATGAAGGGCCCAGCGGAGCGGTGCTTGAGAGGAAGGGCCCAGCGGAGCGGTGCTTGACAGGAAGGGCCCAGCGGAGCGGTGCTTGAGAGGAAGGGCCCAGCGGAGCAGTGCTTGACAGGAAGGGCCCAGCGGAGCGGTGCTTGAGATGAAGGGCCCAGCGGAGCGGTGCTTGAGATGAAGGGCCCAGTGGAGCGGTGCTTGAGATGAAGGGCCCAGCGGAGCGGTGCTTGAGATGAAGGGCCCAGCGGAGCGGTGCTTGACACGGCGGTGCCCAGCGGAGCGGTGCTTGACAGGAAGGGCCCAGCGGAGCGGTGCTTGAGATGAAGGGCCCAGCGGAGCGGTGCTTGAGATGAAGGGCCCAGCGGAGCGGTGCTTGACAGGAAGGGCCCAGCGGAGCGGTGCTTGAGATGAAGGGCCCAGCGGAGCGGTGCTTGAGATGAAGGGCCCAGCGGAGCGGTGCTTGAGATGAAGGGCCCAGCGGAGCGGTGCTTGACACGGCGGTGCCCAGCGGAGCGGTGCTTGACAGGAAGGGCCCAGCGGAGCGGTGCTTGAGATGAAGGGCCCAGCGGAGCGGTGCTTGAGATGAAGGGCCCAGCGGAGCGGTGCTTGAGATGAAGGGCCCAGCGGAGCGGTGCTTGAGATGAAGGGCCCAGCGGAGCGGTGCTTGAGAGGAAGGGCCCAGCGGAGCGGTGCTTGACAGGAAGGGCCCAGCGGAGCGGTGCTTGACAGGAAGGGCCCAGCGGAGCGGTGCTTGACAGGAAGGGCCCAGCGGAGCGGTGCTTGACACGGCGGGGCCCTGTTCAGCAGTGCTCTTCTGCACGGCGGGCCCTGTTCAGCGGTACCTCTCTTCACGGCGGGGCCCTGTTCAGCGGTGCTCTTCTGCACGGCGGGCCCTGTTCAGCGGTGCCTGTCTTCACGGCGGGGCCCTGTTCAGCGGTACCTCTCTTCACGGCGGGGCCCTGTTCAGCGGTGCTCTTCTGCACGGCGGGCCCTGTTCAGCGGTGCCTGTCTTCACGGCGGGGCCCTGTTCAGCGGTACCTCTCTTCACGGCGGGGCCCTGTTCAGCGGTGCTCTTCTGCACGGCGGGCCCTGTTCAGCGGTGCCTGTCTTCACGGCGGGGCCCTGTTCAGCGGTACCTCTCTTCACGGCGGGGCCCTGTTCAGCGGTGCTCTTCTGCACGGCGGGCCCTGTTCAGCGGTGCCTGTCTTCACGGCGGGGCCCTGTTCAGCGGTGCTCTTCTGCACGGCGGGCCCTGTTCAGCGGTGCCTGTCTTCACGGCGGGGCCCTGTTCAGCGGTACCTCTCTTCACGGCGGGGCCCTGTTCAGCGGTGCTCTTCTGCACGGCGGGGCCCTGTTCAGCGGTACCTCTCTTCACGGCGGGGCCCTGTTCAGCGGTGCCTGTCTTCACGGCGGGGCCCTGTTCAGCGGTTCCTGTCTTCACGGCGGGGCCCTGTTCAGCGGTACCTCTCTTCACGGCGGGGCCCTGTTCAGCGGTGCCTGTCTTCACGGCGGGGCCCTGTTCAGCGGTACCTCTCTTCACGGCGGGGCCCTGTTCAGCGGTACCTTTCTTCACGGCGGGGCCATGTTCAGCGGTGCTCTTCTGCACGGCGGGCCCTGTTCAGCGGTGCTCGTGCAGTATGTCAAGGGAGTCAGACCTGGCCTGGACACCCTGCTCACTCGCCCTCCGACCGTGCAGTGTCAGGCCCCTTCGGGGACGGAGTCCTGGGCCCTTTGGTGTCGTCCCTTGCAGCCGGGATGGGGCTTGTGGGGCCCTCCTGCTCTGCGCTCCTGGTGGTTGTCCTCTCCGCCCTGCTGTCCTTCCGCTCCTTAGATGGGGCTCTCGGGCCCTTGCCTCCCCTGGCTGTTGTGGCAGGTGAAGTGGCCGGAGTTACCTCCTTGGGTGCAGCCGTCTCTGTCCGCTCACGGCGGCCCTTCACTTTCCGGGTCCTCTTGCCTGGGGGGGGGCTGGCTGTCCCCTTGCTGCTGACCGAAGTGTCACTGCCGCCAAAGGGTGTACTCCATAAGCCATGCACCACTTGCACCTTAGAAGCTGGGCTGGTGGTGGCTGAGGTGCCCTTGGGACTTTTCCCAGATGGAGGGGGTGGGTCAGGGGAGGGAAAGAGGTCAAGATTGGAGAGGTAATATTTCTTGGGACCAAGGTAAGGGGTAGGAGTAGTGGTGATAGAAGTGGAGGAAGAGGATGTGGTTGTATGAGAGTCAGGTGTGCTGTCCTTGGGTGCAGGTGACTGGGACGTAGGCTGTCGTGAGGTGGTTGGCTGTTGTTTGGGTGTCTGCCTGCGTTTATGTGTCTTGGAAGAGGGGGTGACAGACACAGTGGGAGAGGACACAGGGGACGTGTAAATGCCAGTGGGGTGGTGACTGCAGGTGTGCGGACTGTAGTGGAGGGTGTGCTGGTGATGGAAGAACTGGCTGATGTTGGTGTGCATGCAGGTGTGAGTGTAGACGTCACAGGGAGGGAGGAGGGAGACGAGGAGGACGGGGACACAGAGGTGGTAGTGACTGTTGGTATGTCTGCATCTGGGTGTTGCTTGGGTGAATGCTTGTGTCTTCTGTGGTGCTTATGTTTGGATGAGCTGGCCTTGGGTGTTGAGGTGTGTGCAGGCTGGTCTGATGGTGTTGATGGGATAGGCTGAGGTACAGGAGACAGAGAAAGGGTGGAGGCAGATAGAAGAGGGAGACTGGAGACAGGGACAATGGCTGCCGTCAGTGCTGAGGCCAGAGCAGTGAACGCTTGTTGATGGGCAGCCTGACCCGAATGAATGCCCTCCAGGTAGGCATTGCTCCGATGCACCTCCCTTTCCACCCCCTGGATGGCATTCAGAAGGGTAGTCTGCCCAACAATGACCGTCCTCACGAGGTCAATGAGCTCCACACTGAGGGCAGCAGGGGTAACAGAGGCAGGGGCTGAGGTGCCTGGGGCAAAGGAGACGCGCGCCTTCCTGGCCGAGCGGGCACGGAGCGAAGACTGAGGGGCTGCTGGGAGGGCGGTGCTGGTGCGCTGGGTGGCGGCTGTACCTGTTGTTGCGGGGGCACAGATGTTGCCGCCACCACTAGGGAGCTCCCAAATGAGGACGTGTCCGTGTCGCTGGTGTCCCCACCGGCCCCCGTTGTGGTGCTCCCCTTGCCCTCCGGATCACTGGTGCCCTCGGTGTCTGTTTCAGTGCCCACCGGGGCCTGGTGACTTGCAGCTCCCTAGTGCTCCGACGCCAAATCTCCTCCGCCTGATGATGCTAAAGCACAAGAAAACAAAGAATAAGGGTGGGGGGAGAAATAAAACTAAGTTGAGTGCATGCCTTATCAATACCCTTTGCGGAGAGGACAGACACAGGTGCCTCATGCACTAAGTCGCGAACTTGGGGTACACTACTCAGTACTTCTGACTAGGCCAACAGGTCTAGGGACAACAGACGCGCACATGGGTGATGCTGGACCATGGGTAGCTGCACTTGGCACCCTACAGAGGTGGGGGGCGGGGCACAGGGCCATGTCTAAGGGAGGGGACTACACTACAGAAAGCGCCCTGGCCTACTGTCACCCACAGCCCTCCTCCCCCACCCAGACGCCTCGACTGCGCGTACAGATAGCAGAATGTGCTGATACTCACCCCCTTGTGTCTGCTGTGCTGTCCTCAAGCGCCCATCCAAATCAGGGTAGGCCACCGCCAGGATCCGGGACATCAGGGGGGTCAGGGTACGACTGGCACCCCTCCTAGGTCGGGAGGCCATCCCCAGCAGTGACTCGGCGGTCTTTCGGGTTCCGCAGCGGATGTCCTCCCACCTCATGCGGCAGTGGGTGCCCCGTGTGGTGTAGACCCCCAGGGCCCGGACTTCCTTGGCGATGGCACGCCAAATATCGATTTTCTGATGGGCGCTCACCTGTTTGACATGTACAGGGTGGGAAAGAGAAAAGGTCACATTTCTGCATGTTTGGAGTACATGCCCCCCCCTCCCCAACCTTGCCATGGGTCCCATTCTCTCATCTGTCGTGCGTTGCACTCCTCATTTCCTCCCCACCCCACCAACTTACATCCCCCCCACTCCACACAGGCATAACCCATTCAATGTGCACTCAGTGTACTCACCTGTTGGTCTGGAGGACCGTAGAGTAGCGCATACTGGGGGAGGACCCCATCCACAAGTTTGTCCAACTCTTCAGACGTGAAGGCAGGGGCCCTTTCCCCAGTCGCAGCAGCCATTGTCACTTCCAGACAGAGTTCACAGCAGCACTTGCAGTATAGGTCCTCTCCTGTGGATGATCAGGTCTCGAGTGATTAAGCAGATAGGAAATGGCGGTCACGCCTGCGGCGGTGCGTACCGCGGCGGTGCGTACCGCGACCGCCGGCGCACATCGTCATTGGCTCCTGAATCCCATAGGCTTCAATGTTAACCAATGCGTCTTCGCACAGCGGTCTTCGACCGCCTACCGCCACGGTGTGCCCCGCCAGCGCAGTGAACTCACATCCCATTGTCCCACTTCACAGGTCAGGCATCCGCCATTTCAAGGGCCCACATGGCTTAATTTCTAATGCGTCACACAGGGCTAGGCCTTGCTATGGCACACATACAAACATAGCAACCCATACATTTACCTGTACTGTGCAAGCTGTGTTGTACGTACCTGTGAGTGGATTGACTCTGTACTCCATATTCTCCTTCCTAGGCACCGTCCGCTGGGACTTGCGATGAGAAGGAGGAATCCTCGCGTGTACCGGCCGCTGGTGGACCTGTCGACAATGGAAGAACGCCATATAATACTACGATACCGACTTGACCGAGCCACCATCCATGAACTGTGTGCCCAGCTGGAGCCAGCCCTGATGTCCCCCATCCGCCAACCCACAGGAATTCCCCCTCTAGTGCAGGTTCTGTCTGTCCTCCATTGCAACTGGCTCATTCCAGACAACAGTGGCCATGTCATCTGGGATGGCACAGCCTATGTTTTCCAAGATTTTGTCCAGAGTGTTGTCTGCCCTGATGAAACTCATGCGGAGCTACATCATTTTCCCAGAGGAGGGTGATTTGCCTACAGTGAAAGCTGATTTCTATGCCCTTGGACACATCCCCAACATCATTGGTGCAATTGATGGGACCCATGTGGCTTTAGTCCCCCCAAATGACGATGAACAGGTGTACAGGAACAGGAAGAATTATCATTCTATGAATGTGCAGGTGGTCTGTTTGGCTGACCAGTACATCTCCCATGTAAGTGCCAAGTTCCCTGGGTCAGTGCATGACGCGTATGTTATGCGAAATAGCAGCATTCCCTATGTGATGGAACAGCTACAGAGACAGCGTGTGTGGCTAATTGGTGACTCTGGTTACCCCAACCTGCCGTGGCTACTGACCCCAGTGAGGAATCCCAGGACCAGGGCAGAGGAACGGTACAGTGAGGCCCATGGGCGTACTAGGAGGGTGATTGAGCGAACCTTTGGCCTCCTGAAGGCCAGATTTAGGTGCCTGCATATGACTGGTGGATCCCTAATGTACTCACCAAAGAAGGTGTGCCATATCATCGTGGCGTGCTGTATGCTTCACAACCTGGCTTTGCGACGCCAGGTGCCTTTCCTGCAGGAGGATGGTCCAGATGGTGGTGTTGTAGAAGCCGTGGAGCCTGTGGAGAGTGAAGAGGAGGAAGACGAAGAGGACGACACAGACAATAGGGACAGAGTGATACAACAGTATTTCCAGTAACACACAGGTAAGAATCACCCATGCCATTTCACAATTGCTTATAGCCTCCTGCATCTGTACTTTCTGTAGTTCCCCCCAGATCTTTTTGATTAATTTTTGGTTTTCCCTTCCCTTCTCAGTGCTGTATGACTCAGTGCCTGACTTCTGCTTGGTTTGCCCATGAACTACACCGTATTGACATTGGTATGTTGTCATCACTAATTGACAGAACAGATATTGAACAGTAATATGTAATACATTTGTTAATAATACAGCATGACTCCAAACTGATTTGTGTGCAATATGTGATTTATTTACAGTGCTAGATATTGGTACATGTGATTTTAAGGGTGATGGGTGGGGGTGGAGTAATGTCCATGGCAGAGTCCATTTCTCAGTCTCACAGGTGCATTGTCCTTTTGCCTGTGGAAGGATGGAGCAGAGGCAGTTCATGGTTGGACAGGGTGGCAATGTGGGACAGTGGGAAGACTTCAGGGGGTATGTCCTGCTGGCGGGGGTCTTGACATCCTACTCTGTCGTTTTTTTGGGTCTCAGGCTCCTCTTACGGGGTGGTTGTTCTTCAGCAGGAGGTGGGGTTCTGGTGGTCTGTCGTGGTGTTGGGGCCTCCTGTCCACTAGCGCCGGCGGAGGTGGTAGGATGTTCCTGGTCCGGGCTAGTGACAGGGGCCCTGTGTGGTGCCACATGGTCCCGCAACGCGTCTTCTATCCTGTTGAGGGCCAGGACGATGGTCCCCATTGCGGTCCCGATGATTCTCAGCTCCTCCATGAACCCCATGTAGCGTTCCTCCTGCTGTGCCTGGATCTCAGTGAACCTGGCCAGTACCGTCGCCATCGTCTCTTGGGAGTGGTGGTAGGCCCCCATGATGGTGGTGAGGGCCTCTTGGAGAGTGGGTTCCCTGGGCCTCTCCTCCCCCCCCTGTCGCACAGCAGCCCTCCGAGCTGCCCGGTTTCCCCCGGCCTCTGTCCCCTGGACGGTGTGTCCGCTACCACTGCCCCCAGGTCCCTGTTGTTGTTGGGGTGTTGGGTTAGCCTGGGTGCCCTGTAGTGGCAGACACACCGCTGATTGACCTGTCCTAGAGACAGAGGCATGGGCCCGCTGGGTGGGAGCTGTGCTGGTGTTGGCAGAGGGGGTCGGGTCTGGTGTGGCCTGTGGCTGCCTGAGGGGAACCGACTGCCCAGAGGTCCCCGATGGTCCGGGCTGGTCATCAGGTTCAGTGTCGACAGAGCTGCTGTCCTCACTGTGGGCCTGTTCCGGGGGTGGGATGGACATTTCTGGACCCTCCTGGCTGGTGTGTTGGCGTTCGGGTCCTGCATGGGGTAAGAGAGTTTGGTTATTGTTTCTGTGTGTGCAATAGCCTGCGTGTTATGGGTGCCCTTGTCCCCCAGTGCAGGCATTCCCTTGAGGGAGGTGTTGTGAGGGTAGTTAGTGGGGGGGGGAGGTAAGTGCAGTGGTCATGCTTAGGTGATGGGTGTCCATGGATTGTGTTGGCATGCAGGAGTTGGTGTTGGGATGGGTGGGTTGTGCTGGTGAGACATTGTGAGGGAGGCTGTGTGCTGGGGGGTTGGGGGTGAGGGTGGGGGTGTGGGTTGGCATGCTGGTGGGGTGGGGGGGATATAGTAGTTGAGATTGGACTTACCAGAGTCCATTCCTCCAGCTACTCCAGCGAGGCCCTGAGGATGCAGGATGTTCTCTTGCTCCCATGATGTAAATTCGGGAGGGGTGGGTGGGGGTCCGACGCCAGTCTTCTGGACCGCGATGTTGTGCCTGGAGACCATCGAGCGGACCTTCCCCCGTAGGTCGTTCCATCGTTTGCGGATGTCCTCCCTATTCCTGGGATGCTGTCCCACCACGTTGACCCTGTCCACGATCCACTGCCATAGCTCCGCCTTCCTAGCTATACTGGTGTGCTGCACCTGTGAGCCGAAGAGCTGGGGTTCCACTCTTAGGATTTCCTCCACCATGACCCGGAGTTCTTGGTCCGAAAAGCGTGGGTGCCTTTGGGGTGCCATGGGGTGGTGTGGGTGAGGTGTGGGGTGGTGTATGTGATGATGAGTATGTTGGTGTGTGGTGCTTTGTGCTACTATGTGGTGTGTGTGATGGTGTAGTGTGCCTCAGTGTGTATTGCTATAGATTGTCTGCTGTGTCTCTCTCTCCTTCTCTCAGTAATTGTGGTCGTAGGGGTTTGTGGGTGATGTGGGTGTGTGTTTTATAGTTGATTGATTGTGTGGGAGTGGTGTGTGTATGTGTATCAGGTGTGTGTATTTCGAATTGTCCAATGTGACTGTGTTTTGGTGCTGGGTGTGTATTTTGACCACGGCGGTGTGTAGCGCCAATGGAATACCGCGTTTGAATGACCGCCGCGTGGATTCATGGGTCAGAATGGCATGGGCGTATTTCTGTTGGCGTGACGGTGGAGGTTTGGTCATCTCCAGTTTATCGCTGCCCGCTGATGTGGCGGGCTGCAGTGGAGGTCGGATTTTTGGAGGTTTGGCCGTTGTGGGTCAGAATGACCGTGGCGGCTTTCCGCGGCGGTGTTATTGCGGTCTTCTGACCGGCGGTAAGCGCCTTTTACCGCCGAGGTCAGAATGACCCCCTATATGTTTTGTTCAGTTTAGCTGCCTATTGGCTTTAACATGGAGTTAGTCATTACATTCTGTATTCAGTTCAGACGCCTATTGGCTTTGACATGGCATTAGCCATTCCTTTCTGTATTCAGTTTAGCCGCCTATTGGCTTTGACATGATATTAGACATTACATTTTGTATTCAGTTCAGCTGCCTATTGGCTTTGACATGATATTAGACATTGCATTTGATATTTAGGTTAGCTGCCTATTGGCTTTGACATGACATTAGACATTACATTTGATATTTAGGTTAGCTGCCTATTGGCTTTAACGTGGAGTTAGACATTGCAGAGATGTCTGTGTTTTTACAAGCTGTGTTTTTCCACAAGATGAACCAAGCGGTTTTCTTCACACCAGACCTTAGCTGATAAGAGCACATAGATTTTGTGTTTACCTCGCAATCCAGCCTGAGAACGAAGAGCTCAGGAGAACTGGCCATTCTCCAAGGTTGTTCAAATCTCACACTGAGTTTGCTTTTAAGGATTACTCTGGGCTACAGGGAGTTAGATTTGAATCTGCTTGACTTCAGGCTGGAGCTAGACGTCAGTTGCCAGTCTCCCGTTTGGGTAGATAATCTCTTTCTTGCAGTTGACCGGAGTCAACTTGCAGACCCCAGAAAGATGAAGCTGAATACAGGCCCTACTTGCCCATACGGTGATGAATTTTGACTTTTTATGCTTTGCTTTGCAATTATATTATATATTTGCTGTGTACATTGCAACTGAGAAGTACTGTGATATATTTTGCTTTCATTGCTGTGACTACTCTTCTAAACGTGTGCTTGAAATCTACTAATTTTGTCTCTCAGGAACTTGTGGGGGGGGAGAATTAACAACAATAAAAGTCTTCTTTGAACTCAGAAGTGCATTCCAGAGAGGTTCTGTAAGCTCAGATAGGAGATATGTAGGAAAGCAGTACATGGTGCTGCTGCCAGCAGTGCCGCCTTTCCGCCGTCCGCGTGGCGGAATACCATCAGCGGTCTTGATACGCGTTGCTGGCTGGTAGCCACGGCGGCGGTATGTTGGTGGGCGTTGTTATGGCGGTAGGCGGTCAATACCGCTAATGTTGTAATGAGGGCCTATGTAACTTCTCCTAGCGGTGGGAATTTCTTCCTTTTGTACAGCACTCTGATACCCCTGGGTCATGACTGTGCTATAAAAAAACTCTCTAATAAATAAAGATTTGTTGTGGCCACGTGTACAGATAATATGTACCGTAGTCTTCTAAGCTGAGGTAGGTGGGAGTTACTTTGAGATAACTGGGAGGCGTTTCCTGTAAAAAATGGAAATGGTGGAGCGGTCAGTCCACACTAATGGGACCTGGAATCAGTAGTTACTAGATCGGGAGACAAAAAGATCAGAACTAAAATATGTCCTTTAATGTGAGGAGAAGTTTTGACGTGTGAGATTAAAACTCGCAGTCTTCATTGAGGGTGCATGCCACTGTGCCTGCAGGGAAATCCACTTGGAAATAAAATGCATTTTTTATAGACTTCAAAACAGCCTTTGACAGCATTGACAGATGGCTGGTGTGGCAAAACCTAATTCAGTAGGGTAGCCCCCCAACTCCACTACAGGCTAAAAGAAGTCTATGGCCCTAATTATGACATTGGCAGTAAGTCCTGCTTACCACCATGCCGACTGAAGCCAACATACCGCAGCAGTATACCGCTACCTATATTATGACCCACACATATCAATCCGTCACTATACGGACACAAACACAAGTCCGCCAGCCCAAAGGTCAGTGATAAAATGGCGGTAGCAAAACCCACACCGTTACGCCAACAGAACTACGCCCACAGCATTATGACCCACGAATCACCGCGGCGGACATTCAACCGCGGTAAACTATTGGCGGTACATACCGCAGCGCTCAAAATACACACACACTTACAAAACAACACCACATTGGACAATTCAAACTACACACACCTGATACTCATACACATACCACACCCACACACCCACACCACTATAAAACTGAGAGAGAGACAGACCAAGAGCACCCACAGAACACCATCACCCATACACCATCCACGCAACTCACAGCACACACCTCAACACATCACCCCACACACCCTCACACACACCACACACATTAACCCATGGCACCACAAAGACACCCCAGGTTCTCAGAGGAGGAGCTAAGGGTCATGGTGGAGGAAATCATCCGGGTAGAGCCACAGCTATTCGGATCACAGGTGCAGCAGACATCCATTGCAAGGAAGATGGAGCTATGGCAGAGAATCGTGGACAGGGTCAACGCCATGGGACAGCACCACAGAACACGGGATGACATCAGGAAGAGGTGGAACGACCTACGGGGGAAAGTGTGTTCCGTGGTTGCAAGACACCAGATAGCTGTACAGAGGACTGGCGGTGGAGCCCCACCTCCTCCCCCACAACTAACAGCATGGGAGGAGCAAGTCTTGACAATACTGCATCTTGAGGGCCTGGGGGAGTAGCAGGAGGACTGGACTCTGGTAAGTCAACTCTTTACTACTTTCACCCCCCTACCTGCATGCCATCACATACCCCCACCCTTACCCTCACCCCCATCACCCCACCACCTCACATACACCCCACCATCACAACCCACCCATCCCAGTACCTAGCACTGCATGCACCACCAATGCATGGACATCACTCACAGACCTGCATGGACACCTATCACCACAGCATGCACACTAGAGAGAGCCACCTAGCCCACAAAATACCTACTCACACAAGGCAAAGCTGACAGGGAACTCACAACCATACAGGGCAACACACCCATGCACAAGATGTCACACGCAGAAACATTAACACTGCATTTACATGCCCACAAGTCCCACACTCAACGTCACCGGAGAGGAGGTGCCAGCAACAACCAGTCCTCCCCCCCCCCCGAAAAGGTCCACAGTGATTAAAGCAGCTCTGCTCGCCTGGATCTGGATGACCAATCTGGCCCGGTCAGTCGGTTACCCTGGCACAGTCCCATACCACCACAGAGCCCCCCCTTCAGGAAACACCAGCACAGCACCCACCCAGCGGGCCCATACCTCTGTCCCCAGGACATGACAATCAGCAGTGTGTCCACCACTACGGGGACCCAAGGCAACCCCACAAACACACGATGATCAGGGACCTGGGGTCAGTGGCAGTGGGCACACGTTTCAGGGGACAGAGGCACTGGACAACAGGGAAGCTGGGAGGACTGCTGTGTGACAAGGGGAGGACAGGCCCAGGGAACCGACTCTCCACAAGGCACTCACCAACATCCTGGGAGCATACCACCATTCCCAGGCGACGATGGGCCAGATACTGGCCAAGTTGCAGGAGACCCAGCGGCTGCAGGAGGGACAGTACCTGGGGATCAGGGAGAACCTGAGGGACATCCACACCACCCTGGTCACCTTTGCAGGGGTGCTGGCAGACATGGTGTAGGAAGTTAGCTCTGTATATACTATTTCAAAGTAAGAAATAGTGTGCACAGAGTCCAAGGGTTCCCCTTAGAGGTAAGATAGTGGCAAAAATAGATAATTCTAATGCTCTGTTTTGTGGTAGGGTGGTCAAGCGGTAGGCTTATCAGAGAGTAGTGTTAAGCATGTGTTCTACACACACAGGCAATAAATGAGGAACATGCACTCAAAGACTTACTCCAGGCCAATGGGTTTTTATATTGAAAAATATATTTTCTTAGTTTATTTTAAGAACCACAGGTTCAAGATTTACAAGTAATACTTTAAATATAAGGTATTTCACTTAGATACTTTAGAAACTTTGAATAAAAGCAATATCACATACAGTCTTTGTAAAAATGGCAATAAGCTATTTTCAAAGTGGACACAGTGCACAAATCAACAGTTCCTGGGGTAGGTAAGTAAAGGTTAGGTTTGAAGGTAAGTAAAACACTTACAAGTCTCAAAGTTGGGGCACAAGTAGCCCACTGTTTTAGGTTCAAGGCAACCCCAAAGTTACCACACCAGCAGCTCAGGGCCGGTCAGGTGCAGAGGTCAAACAGGTGCCCAAAACACATAGGCTTCAATGGAGAACAGGGGTGCCCCGGTTCCAGTCTGCCAGCAGGTAAGTACCCGCGTCCTGGGGGGGGCAGACCAGGGAGGTTTTGTAGGGCACCGGGGGGGGGGGACACAAGAAGGCACAGAAAGTACACCCTCAGCGGCACAGAGGCGACCGGGTGCAGTGTGCAAACAGGCGTCAGGTTTTAGATAGGAAGTAATGAAGGGACCCAGGGGTCACTTCAACGATGCAGGCAGGCACGGGGGTTCCTTGGGGCAGCCACCACCTGGGCTAGGCAGAAGGTTGCCTGGGGGTCGCTCCTGCCCTGGAGTTCGGTTCCTTCAGGTCCTGGGGGCTGCCGGTGCAGTGTTGGTTCCAGGCGTTGGGTCCCTTGTTACAGGCAGTCATGGTCAGGGGGAGCCTCTGGATTCTCTCTGCAGGCGTCGCAGTGGGGGCTCAGGAGGGTCGTCTCTGGTTACTCACGGGCTCGCAGTCGCCGGGGAGTCCTCCCTGAGATGTTGGTTTTCTGCAGTTTGAGCCGGGGGCATCGGGTGCAGAGTGGAAAGTCTTGCGCTTCCGGCGGGAAACGTGAAGTCTTTAAAGTTGCTTCTTTGTTGCAAAGAAGTTGCAGGTTTTTTAACAGAGCCGCTGTTCACGGGAGTTCTTGGTTCTATGGTGCAGGGCAGTCCTCTGAGGCTTCAGAGGTCGCTGGTCCCTGTTGATTTCGTCGCTGTTGCAGTTTTTTTCGAAGTTGGGAGAGAGGCCGGTAGGGCTGGGGCCAAAGCAGTTGTCGTCTCTGTCTTCTCTGCAGGGCTTCAGGTCAGCAGCCCTTCTTCTTGTTAAGGTTGCAGGAATCTAGTTTCCTAGGTTCTGGGGTGATCCTAAATACTGAATTTAGGGGTGTGTTTAGGTCTGGGAGGGAGTAGCCAATGGCTACTGTCCTTGAGGGTGAATATACCCTCTTTGTGCCTCCTCCCTGTGGGGAGGGGGGCACATCCCTAATCCTATTGGGGGAATCCTCCAAACTCAAGATGGAGGATTCCTCAAGGCAGGGGTCACCTCAGCTCAGGACACCTTAGGGGCTGTCCTGACTGGTGGGTGACTCCTCCTTGTTTTTCTCATTATCTCCTCCAGCCTTGCCGCCAAAAGTGGGGGCAGTGGCCGGAGGGGCGGGCATCTCCACTAGCTGGGATGCCCTGGGCGCTGTAACAAAAGGGGTGAGCCTTTGAGGCTCACCGCCAGGTGTTACAGTTCCCGCAGGGGGAGGTGAGAAGCACCTCCACCCAGTACAGGCTTTGTTCCTGGTCACAGAGTGACAAAGGCACTCTCCCCATGTGGCCAGCAACATGTCTGGTGTGTGGCAGGCTGGCAGAAACTGGTCAGCCTACACTGGAAGTCGGGTATGTTTTCAGGGGCCATCTCTAAGATGCCCTCTGGGTGTATTTTACAATAAATTGTACACTGGCATCAGTGTGCATTTATTGTGCTGAGAAGTTTGATACCAAACTTCCCAGTTTTCAGTGTAGCCATTATGGTACTGTGGAGTTCGCGTGTGACAAACTCCCAGACCATATACTCTTATGACTACCCTGCACTTACAATGTCTAAGGTTTTGCTTAGACACTGTAGGGGCATAGTGCCCATGCACATATGCCCTCACCTGTGGTATAGTGCACCCTGCCTTAGGGCTGTAAGGCCTGCTAGAGGGGTGACTTACCTATGTCACAGGCAGTGTGAGGTTGGCATGGCACTCTGAGGGGAGTGCCATGTCCACTTAGTCATTTTCTCCCCACCAGCACACACAAGCTATGAAGCAGTGTGCATGTGCTGAGTGAGGGGTCCCTAGGGTGGCATAAGACATGCTGCGGCCCTTAGAGACCTTCCCTGGCATCAGGGCCCTTGGTACCAGGGGTACCAGTTACAAGGGACTTACCTGAGTCCCAGGGTTTTGCCAATTGTGGAGACAAAGGTACAGTTTAGGGAAAGAACACTGGTGCTGGGGCCTGGTTAGCAGGGTCCCAGCACACTTTCAAATCATAACTTAGCATCAGCAAAGGCAAAAAGTCAGGGGGTAACCATGCCAAGGAGCATTTCCTTACACAACCCCCCCCCCCAAACGAAAGAAGATGAGACTAACCTTTCCCAAGAGAGTCTTCATTTTCTAAGTGGAAGAACCTGGAAAGGCCATCTGCATTGGCATGGGTAGTCCCAGGTCTGTGTTCCACTATAAGGTCCATTCCCTGTAGGGATATGGACCACCTCAACAGTTTAGGGGTTTCTCTTTTCATTTGCATGAGCCATCTGAGAGGTCTGTGGTCAGTTTGAACTATGAAGTGAGTACCAAGAAGGTATGGTCTCAACTTCTTCAGGGACCAGACCACAGCAAAGGCCTCCCTCTCAATGGCACTCCAACGCTGCTCCCTGGGGAGTAACCTCCTGCTAATAAAAGCAACAAGCTGGTCAAGGCCATCATCATTTGGCCATCATCATCATCATCATTTGTCTGGGACAGGACTGCTCCTATCCCATGTTCAGAGGCATCTGTTTGCACAGTGAACTGCTTAGAGTAATCTGGAGCTTTTAGAACTGGTGATGTGCACATAGCTTGTTTCAGGGTGTCAAAGGCCTGTTGACATTCCACGGTCCAGTTAACTTTCTTGGGCATTTTCTTAGAGGTAAGTTCTGTGAGGGGTGTCACTATTGATCCATATCCCTTCACAAACCTCCTATAGTACCCAGTCAAGCCAAGGAATGCCCTGACTTGAGCCTGGGTTTTTGGAGCTACCCAGTCCAGAATAGTCTGGATCTTGCGTTGAAGTGGCTGAACTTGGCCTCCACCTTAAAGGTGTCCCAAGTAAACCACAGTACCCTGCCCTATCTGACATTTAGATGCCTTGATAGAGAGGCCTGCTGCTTGCAGGGCCTGCAAAACCTTCATCAGGTGGACCAGGTGATCCTGCCAGCTGGAGCTAAAGACAGCAAAGACAGCCACCCCCAAGGGATACAAACTCCAACGCAAAGACCGCCTCAACAGGCCAGGTGGTGGCATCGCCATCCTACACAGGGACACCATCAAAGTCACCACCAGCTCCCAAGACACTATCGACAACACAGAACACATGCACTTCCTAATCCACATTAACAACAACTCCACCCTCAGAGATACACTAATCTACAGACCACCAGGACCACTCCCCGCCTTCTGCGACACCATCAGCTCGCACGCCCTCACCTCCACAGACTACATCCTTCTCTGTGATTTCAACTTTCACTTGGAGAACCTTCAAGACCACAACTCAACCTCCCTCATAGACAACCTCACCAGCCTTGGACTCAAACAACTGGTCACCGCACCCACCCACTCTGCAGGACACATGCTTGACGCAATTTTCACCTCAAGACAACACATAGCCTACACCCACACCACCAAACTCCACTAGACTGACCACCACTGCGTCCACTTCTCCTTCACCAAACCCCCCACACACCACCATCAACACACCACAACCTACCGCATGTGGGACAAGATCCCCACAGAATGCCTGAACTCCCAACTGGCTCACAACCTCCCCCCACACCAACGACCCCAACACAGGAGCACACAACCTCTCTAAATGGATCACTACCTGCGCATACACATTAGCCCCCCTCAGAAAACACATCGCCACCCGCAACATCAAGAACGCCCCATGGTTCACCCCCGAACTCCAAGACTCCAAGCGCAAATGATGCCAAGCAGAGAAAATATGGCCACAAGAACCCTCTACAACCAACTTCTCCACCCTCAAAATCACCATTCACACCCATCACCAACTCATACGCACCACCAAAAGAGATCACTACAAGACACGCCTTGACAACAACTCTCAAAACAGCAAAGAACTCTTCACCATCATTAATGAGCTAGCCAAACCCAAAGCCAGCAACATAGACCCCACACACACACACAGGCCCTATGTGACGCCCTCTCCTACCACTTCCACCACAAAATCCTGGACATCCACAACAGCTTCATACCACACACACCCACCTCACATACCCCTCACTCACCCAACTCAACCCCCACTCATGACCCCCCCCACCACACTCAACACCTGGGCCCCCACCACACACGAACAAACCGAAAAAAAACATGAACTCCATCCACTCCGGATCCCCCTCCGACCCCTGTCCTCATCGCATCTACAGCAAAGCCAGCCCAACCCCTCCCTCTCCATGACACAGCAAATCAATACACTAACCTCCTCCTGCTTCCACACACTCCACACTCTAAAAAAATCCTTCAAATGGATTACCCCAGAGACCAGGAAGACAGTCACCAATGCACTCCAAGCCAGCAAGGACTTGATTCACCAACCTTTGGAAGGTGGCAGGGGCATTCTTTAAGCCAAAGGGCATCACAGTAAACTGGTAGTGCCCATCAGGTGTAGAGAATGCTGTTTTCTCTTTTGCTCCTGGTGCCATTCTTATTTGCCAGTACCCTGTTGTCAAGTCAAAGGTACTCAGGTATTTGGCAGCACCCAATTTGTCAATCAGCTCATCTGCTCTTGGAATGGGGTGAGCATCTGTCTTGGTGACAGAATTAAGCCCTCTGTAGTCCACACAGAACCTCATCTCTCTCTTGCCATCTTTTGGGTGAGTTTTGGGGACCAAGACCACTGGGCTAGCCCAGGGACTATCAGAGTGCTCAATCACTCCCAACTCCAGCATCTTGTGGACTTCCACTTTGATGCTTTCCTTAACTTGGTCAGACTGTCTGAATATTTTGTTTTGACAGGCAGGCTGTCTCCTGTGTCCACATCATGGGTACACAGGTGTGTCTGACCAGGGGTTAGGAAAAAGAGCTCAGCAAACTGCTGGAGGACTTGCCTGCAGTCATCTTGCTGTTGGCCAGAGAGGGTGTCTGAATAGATCACTCCATCTACTGTGCCATCCTTAGGGTCAGTGGAGAGGAGATCAGGGAGAGGTTCACTCTCTGCTTTCTGGTCCTCATCTGTAACCATTAACATGTTTACATCTGCCCTGTCATGGAAGAGTTTTAGGCGGTTAACATGGATCACCCTTTTGGGGGTCCTGCTAGTGGCTAGGTCCACCAGGTAGGTGATCTCACTCTTCTTCTCTAGCACTGGGTAAGGGCCACTCCATTTGTCCTGAAGTGCCCTGGGAGCCACAGGCTCTGGAACCCAGACTTTCTGCCCTGGCTGAAACTCAACCATAGCAGCCTTTTGGTCATACCACATCTTCTGAAGTTGCTGGCTGGCCTCAAGGTTTTTACTTGCCTTTTCCATATACTCTGCCATCCTGGAACATAGGCCTAGTACATAGTCCACTATATCTTGCTTAGGCTCATGAAGAGGTCTCTCCCAGCCTTCTTTCACAAGAGCTAGTGGTCCCCTAACAAGATGGGCAAACAGAAGTTCAAAGGGGGAAAACCCTACTCCCTTCTGAGGCACCTCCCTGTAGGCGAAAGGCAGGCATGGCAAGAGGACATCCCATCTCCTTTTGAGCTTTTCAGGGAGCCTCATGATCATGCCCTTCAAGGCCTTGTTAAATCTCTCAACATGACCATTGGTTTGTGGATGGTATGGTGTGGTGAACTTGTAAGTCACCCCACACTCATTCCACATGTGTTTTAGGTAAGCTGACATGAAGTTGGTACTTCTGTCAGAAACCACCTCCTTAGGAAATCTCACTCTGGTAAAGATACCAATCAGTGCTTTGGCTACTGCAGGGGCAGTAGTGGACCTAAGGGGAATTGCTTCAGGGTACACTACTACTAGGATATACTGATTCCCTGAGGCTGTGGGAGGTTCAAGTGGACCCACTATATCCACTCCCACTCTTTCAAAGGGGACCCCCACCACTGGAAGTGGAATGAGGGGGGCCTTGGGTGGCCACCTGTCTTACCACTGGCTTGACAGGTGGCACAGGAGGCACAAAACTCTTTTACTTTCTGGGACATATTGGGCCAATAGAAATGGTTGACTAACCTCTCCCATGTCTTGGTTTGTCCCAAATGCCAAGCAAGTGGAATGGCATGGGCATATTGGGCAGGGGCTGATGAACTCCACCCCCAAACATGCTAGTGGGCATCTACTACTGGGCAGGGATCTGTGGGTCTCAGGTATGCTGCTATTTAGGCGTTAGGTATTACTGTCCATGGCCTGGTGACTAGCATTGTGACTGGTAGTGCATCACCTAGAGCGTAGGGCTGTCCCCTGTGTGTTGTGTACGCCAACGGTGGTGTTGTTGCTGGCACTGACCAAGTGTATCCTCTGTCTACCCCCGCCCCTTTTTGTTTTGTCACCCTGTCCTTCTGTGCATTAGCAACATCTGGCGGGGGAGCAGAGGCACCGGTGACGGAGGGAGCTGCATCCCACATGGCCGTGGAGGCCGAATCCACCGACCGTGAGGGCACCAGTGGGATGGAGGGTGAGGGGAGCACCACAGGGGAGTCTGGAGGGGACAGTAAGGACAGTGATACCTCCTCCGATGGAAGCTCCCTGCTGGTGGGGGACACCTCTGTGCCCACCCCAACTACAGGTAGAGCCGCCACCCCTGTACCAGCACCGCCCTCCCAGCAGCCCCTCAGTGAATTTCCCATGCCCGTCACCCAGGAGGGTGGGCATCTCCTTCACCCCAGGCACTTCAGGCCCTGCCCCAGTTAGCCCTGCTGCCCTGAGTGAGGAGGCTATTAACCTCCTGAGATCCATCTCTGTTGGGCAGTCAACCATAGTGAATGCCATCCAGGGGCTGGGCATTTGCAACATATAAATGCATTCCTGGAGGGCATTCACTCTGGCGTGGCGGCCCAAAATAGATCATTCCAGACTCTGGCCTCCTCCCTGTTGGCAGCCATTGTCCCTGTCTCCAGCCTACCCCCTCCAACTTCCTCTACCCAGTCCCATTCCCCTGAACCCCAACCTATCCCAAGCACACAATCAGACCAGCATGCACCCAAGAAAACACACAGGAGTGGCTCAGGCAAACACAAGCACCACACATCATCACACAGACACTCAAACACCATCCAGAAGCAGGCATACCAATATCCACTGCCTCCACTGTGTCCCCCTCCTCCTCGTCCTCCACCTCCGTTCCAGCAGCGTCTCCACTCACACCTGCATGCACTACATCCTCGTCCACTACCACCATCACCATCACTCCTATCACTACACGCCCCTCACTGGCAGTCCCCACCCCCACATCCAGGCACACGTCCCCTGTGTCCTCTCCCACTGTGTCTGTGCCCCCTCCTCCCAAAGACGCAAGCACTCAGAGACCCAACAGCCATCCACCTCACAACAGAATCCAGCCCATGCACCTGCACCCAAACACTGCAGAAAGACACCTCCTACAACCATTCCCTCTTCCTCCACTTCCAAACCTTCACCCTCTGTCCCTAAGAAGCTTTTCCTCTCCACCCTTAAACTCTTCCCTACCCCTCCCCCCCGTCCTTCACTTCGGGCCAAGGTGGGCAGAACCCAGGCCAGCACCTCAGCCACCCAGTCCACAGTCACTGTAGTTTTGACAGCTACTGCAGGTGTGAGAGGCTCCAAGGAGACACCCATCAGCACTGGCAGTGTGCCTGCATGAGCTGCCAAGGGCAAGGGCAAGGAACAACCACCATCTGCCAAGGGCAAGAAGGGACCACCAGCTGCCAAGGGCAAGGAGGCATCACCAGCTGCCAAGGGCAAGGAGGCACCACCAGCTGCCAAAGGCAAGAAGGCACCACCAGCTGCCAAGGGCAAGGATGCACCACCAGCTGCCAAGGGCAAGGAGGCATCACCAGCTGCCAAGGGCAAGGAGGCATCACCAGCTGCCAAGGGCAAGGAGGCACCACCAGCTGCCAAGGGCAAGGGCAAAGGGCCTGCCCCTGCAGGCAGGAGGGACAGGAGGCCTGGTGCTGTGACAGGATCTGAACCCCCACCACCAACCATGGCGCTTCAGTCATCCGAGGCTGCAGGGGAAGGGCTGGAGCCCCCCCTCACCACTGGCAGCACCGCCACCAGCACCACTGGCAGCAGCCCCAGTGGGCAGCCATCTGAGGCTGCAGGGGAAGGGCTGGAGCCTCCCCCGCCACTGGCAGCACCACCACTAGCACCGGCACTGCCACCACTGTGCAGCTGTGGCCGGAGGCGGATGGACTGTAGTCCTGCCTCCATGGAGTTCATGCATCCTGCCCACTGCAAATCTTGTGGGTATGATATCCAGGTGAAAGACTGTGACCTTGCGCTCCCCATGTGCTGCATCACAGGGCACAAGGCCCCCTCCAGAACCAGTGGAAGAAGGCATCCACTCAAACCCTTCTTGCCAGGATGAATCACACTGGGCACAAGGCCCCCTCCAGAACCAGTGGAAGAAGGCATCCACTCACCCGCTCCTTGCCAGGATTAGGCACAGTGGGCACAAGGCCCCCTGCAGAACCAGTGGAAGAAGGCATCTACTCACCCCCTCCTTGCCAGGATGAAGCACACTGGGCACAAGGCCCCCTCCAGAACCAGTGGAAGAAGGCATCCACTCACCCCCTCCTTGCCAGGATGAAGCACACTGGGCAAAATGCCCCCTCCAAAACCAGTGGAGAAGCCACCCACTAGAGAGACTGTGGCCTTGCACTCCCCAGGACCAAGCAGTGGGCAAACCACCCACTTGAAAAACTGTGGCTTTGCACTCCCCAGGACATCGCAGAGGGCATGTAGCCCCCTCCAGGAGCAATGGCATTGTACCATCTTCTAGCTGAGGTGCCTCCCCTTCCCCCTGTGGTGTCTGTGTATTTTCAACCTGATGCCCCAGCAGTGTTCTCTCCGTATTGAGGCAGGAGTCAAGTGGGGCCTTGGCCTATGTGATATGGTCCTCTGTTCCACGGATATTATGGACTGGGCAGTGTCCCTACATTTGTATATCTGTAAATACTGTTTTGATTTTTGAGCACGTATTTCTAGTATTTTATCTTATTACACTCACTTTCTTCAAATCATTTTGTCCTTGCATTATTCCTGAGGGGCACGGGGTGAATATGTAATGTTACTACATCTGTTTGTGTGTATGGTGTTGGGGGTGTTCCGTGTGTGTGTCACTCTCTTTTTCCTCCCCCTCCCCTGTGTGCTAGGGGTGGTACTCACCGTGGTCGTCGTAGCCGGCATTGGTATTCCTAATGTAGGAGGAGGTAGACCAGCATGGGGAACACCTGCAGTTCGGGCTCCATGGCGTTGTGGTTCTTCCCTGAGTCTCCATAGGTGAGTCCTTTGCGTTCTGTGTACTGTTTCTGCCTTGCTTTTAATGTAGTTGTTACCACCCTGGAAAAGGTGGAGGATAGGCCAGTTGTAATATTGTGGGCGCTACATTGTCTTCCGCCTGGTTGTTGGCGGTTACCGCCGCAGTGCTTGTTGCTACCGTCGTGGCGGTCGGTGTGTTAAAGTGGCTGTCTGTGTTGGCGGTTTTCCGCTGTGGTCAAAATTCCATTTTGTTTACCGCCGGCCTGTTGGCGGTAATACCGCTGCTTTATCACCGACCGCCAGGGTTGTAATGAGGGCCTATATCATAACACCTTGGTACAAGTAAAAGTTGGTGACAACTCCACCCAGAAGAATAAAATCTACAGTATTAAGGGCATAAAACGAGGCAGCGTCCTTGCCCCAATATTATTTAATCTATATGTTGACGATATCTGCATTGCTTTAAAAACAAGACAGCGAGCCTTCCCACCTCCCCCCAATAGAATGACTGCTTTTGCACATTATGTAAAACGCGGATGACATTGTCCTTTAAGATGACACATTAAATATCCTCAGGGCTTCTGCAAACAGGATAATCTAGAAATCAGCTACTCCAAATCAAAAGTTGTAGCTTTTGCCTTGATTAATTTGTAAAAAAAGAAAAGTGCCAGGGCCCTCGTCAGGAGGCCACAGCAGCTTGCACACACCCCCCCCTGCGATTGTCAGCGCTGCCAATGACAGTACCTACACAGCTACTAACCACCACACTCCTACAAGTGTGACAATTCAGCCTGTTCGAGTCTGCCAAAGCTATGGGAATGGATTGGGTAGCAGGTATTAGTAGTTTTGTATTGTATTTTGCATTCATAAACTATAGGAGGCTGGCCCTCTATGTAGTGTGCAAAGCTAGGCATACTGTGCAGAGGGTCCAGACAACCACACATTAGTTTACAGCAGTACAAACTAGACCACCTATTGCTCTAATTTTTATGGTAGCTTGGTCGAGCAGTTAGGCTAATTTTGGAGAAGTGCAAAACATTTGTAGTACTCACAGTATCAATAAATGAAGACACACACTCAAAAGAATAATTTGAGACCAATTTACAAGGATACTTCAGATTTTTATATAAAGTTTAAGACCAAGATCATGAAAATCGGGTAAGTACTTTTTAAGTTATGAATTTTTGAAGTTTTAATAAAATTAGTCTTTTGTGCGTAATTACACACCAAAGGAATCAATTAAGAAAATACTTTGAAAATGCATATAAAATCAGGCAGTGTGTTTACCAATGTCTCCTTTTGCAGGTATGTTGATGTCATCAGTGGGCACTATGGACCAACTGGAGAAGTTCAGGCTGCTCCTGGTTTTGGCGGGGAGAGCTACAGAAAGTCGTTGGTGCTGGTGCCATGCCACTGCGGGGGACTACTTGAAAAAGGGCTGCACAGATGGACTTAAAGGTAAGTCCAGTGGGTCCCTTTGGAGTGTCAAGGTCACAAGGGTTGGGAGACCCTTAGGGCACAGCTGGATTTTCGGTGCAGGTCACAGAGCGGCCGGGTGCAGAGCAAATCAGTGAGCCAACAGCTGTGTGCAAAGGTGCCCATGGAAGCAGGAGTTAGCTCTTTTTGAGGGTCACTTGCAGGTCGGCAGGGACACTCTGGTGGAAGGTCCAGGTGGTTCCAGAAGTCCATTAACTGGGGCTTCTTCCTGGTCCTTTTTCAGCCCGGAATGGACTGTCTTTCTGGGTGTCCGACGTGAGGTGAACAGTACCTCCATTGCACGGTCTGGCCACTGGAGGGCACTAAACTTGGTACACTGGCAGGATTTCTCCTCACGGTCTGACGAGCGAAGTTTGGTTCAGCTGCAGAGTCCGATTCCTTGGTCAGCAGCCAGTCAGTGAAGTGGCCTTCACTGGGTCTTTGGTTCCTTGGTGTTGTAGAGTGATGCCTTCACTCTGGATGGGGATCTTTGGTGCTTTTTGAGGAGAGGAGGTCCTCTGGGAGTTTGTAGAGTTCATCCAACATCCAAACAACCCCTCAGTGGTTACTTTTGAGTCCTGGGTGCAGCAGGTAGGGTTTGGCACATTTTCTTAGTGCAGCAGGACTTCAGTTCTCGAGCCTTGAGTCTTCTTAGTTGCTGGTCTTCTTTTGTCCTTGAAATCTGATTTCTTGGTATATGGATACCCACTTATTATTTTAGTGCTTTAGTGGGCATTTTAAGGGGTATCTAATAGTGACCAATGGGTCATCTACCTTAGGGTAGTTACACCCACTAAGTGACCACTTCCTGGGGGCAGAGGTCACATCCCTACACCTGATTGGCTATTTTCCTTCCATGCAAGATGGAGGAAAATTAAATGAAGAGGTCACCTTGCATGCAACACCTTAGGGGCGATGCAAGCCAGGACTGACCACTCCTCCTGTCCTTTGTCTGGTTTCCCACCTTTGCTCCTGCCAAAAGTGGGGGTTTGCAAAAGGGGCGTCCATCTGCTGCTAGTAGCAGGCCTGGGGTTGAGTTTCAAGGGCGGTAAGCTCTTTGAAGCTCGCTAGCAGGGCAGTGCACATTCCTGAGGGAGGGGATGTTAGCACCTCCACCCAGGCAGGGCTTTGCTCTGAGTCCCAGGGAGCAAGATCTCCCACCCCAGGGGCTCAGAATCTTGTCTGGTGGTGGCAGGCTGTTTGTGACCAGCCAGCAACCATGCCAGGGTAGTTAGCTTTTGCAGGTGACACCTCTAAGGTGGCCCTGGGTACATTTTGTAATAAATCCAATACTGGTACCAGTTTGAATGTATCATTCTAAGTTGTTTCATACCAAACAACCCAGGGTTCAGGGTAGCCATCATGTAGCTGTGAAACTCATACTGACCAGTGTCCAGCACATGCATTAAAATGGCTACTCTACTCTCTTACTATATCCAAGATTTGGCAGGGACACATTAGAGGCCTATTGCTCATGCAGCTATGCCCATACATACAGTATAGTGCATCCTGCATTAGGGCTGGAAGGCCTGCCATAGGGGTGACTTACCTATAGTGCATGCAGTGTGTAGTGGACAGGGCACACAGGCTCTGTGCCATGTCGAGTTTGTCTTTTAGGATTGCATCAGAACACTCAGCCTGCAATGGCAGTGCTGGGTGCTTCTGGGTGCATGGCCCTAGAGGGTGGCACAATCTATGCTGTTCCACTCAGGGGCTTACCCTCAGTACCCCATGTCCTGGGTACCTAAGTACCATTTCCTAAGGACTTACAGTGGTAGTTAAGGATGTATCAAATTGTGCCAATGCATCACAACAGTTTTAGGGAAAGAGATCCGGCCCAGGGAACCTGGTTAGCAAGGGTCCTGGGCATTACAACTTTAAGACCCCATCAAATACCAGGCCAAAAGTGAGGGCTAACCATGACAAGAGGCCTTTTTTCACATAAACAACCGTTGTTTTACTCATCTCTAAATTACGCAAACAGTGCCACCATGTGGCAGCTGTCATATGTGCCAGTGTTGACAGTTAAGTGCCAGTGCTGAGCAACGGAAACCACCGGCTCAAATTAAGCACTGAGCTTTTGCCTGTCATAAAAAAACACATCCCTGCGGAAACTGCCTGGCAAGGATTTGGAGTGTGTTAACACTGATAAGTACCTCAAAGACTCATTTCAATAGCCAGGCTCACTGTGAAACCCCTTCTTGATATAATCAGCACAGACTTTGGCCCTCATTACGACTTCGGCGGTCTTGTAAAAAGTCCGCCGAAGCTGCGGGAGACAACATACCACCAGTGCTGGTGGTATGCTTGGCCCCCTATTATGACTTTTCCGCTGGGCCAGCGGAAAAGTCACTTCAACATTGAAGCCTGCTCATAATCGAGCCAGTGGCAATGTTGATGTGCGGCGGGTGCAGCAGCACCCATTGCGCATTGCACTGCCCGTAATTCGGGCATGGAATGTGTGATGGGGCTGTGCCTAAGGGCCCCTGCACTGCCCATGCCAAGTTCATGGGCAGTGCAGGGGCCCCCAGGGGCACCCCGAGTCCCTTTTACCGGCAGCCTTTCCATGGTTGGGGACTCATAAACCCCAGAGATTATGACCGCCTGGCTGAAGCCTGGCAGTATACTGGAGGGACCGGCGGTATGACCGTAGCGAATGCCCCACGGTCATAAAACGCTGGCGGTATTCCAGCCTGTTGGCAGTATTACCGCCAGTGTTCGGCCTACCGCCGGGGTCATTATGACCCCCTTTGTATCTCGGCTGAATTATGGCCTCCAATCATTTCCAGGCCATTTTGATTCCTGGCTAAACATAACTCTATGCAGCCTGTTTAGAACATTCTTCAGACTCCACTATTTCACCAGCTAATGTGCCTTGAATTGTGGCTTCTTGACTCGTCCCTTTCATCGAAAGTGGCCATCTCAAGGTATTCGCTCACGCTAAGAGCCTCAAACTAGGGGACACTGAAGGGTTTCCTACAGCAAGAACTAAAGTTACCTGTTCACGCTCAAGCAACCCCATGCAGCCCGCGTCCTACCCTAACTCAACATGTAGTTACTTGGGATGAGGCTCGCCCGAGCAGGACACCCAAATGGTCTTAAAGACACAAGTCCAATCAGTGCCAACTGCAGACGGTATAACTCATGCTCATGCTCTTTTCTCTGTCAACGCAAAATGTTTTTATTCCTCCTCACTTCACCCTTAGGCCTTCGAAATTGCAAGGACACAACTCAATTATTCAACTTGCTTCTTTTGTTTCCATTGAAGTGTTCTAATTAATCATCGATAAACTTTAAACTAAACTTTAAACTGACTTAAACACTGTGGAAGGACTTTAAACTAACAATATTTAATTTAGATTAGAGCAAAACTAACTTTAAACTAGATTACATTTACACTGGTTAAACTAGATTAAAGCTAAACTAACTTTAAACTAGAATAAACGTACACTGATTAAACTAGATTAAAGCTAAAGTAACTTTAAACTGGATTACATTTTCACTGGTTAAACTAGATTAAAACTAAACTAACTTTAAACACATTAAACTACCACTGTTGATGGACGTTGAGCCGGGTGACCTGGTGAAGATGGTTCTTGGCGTTGAGGTGAACAGTGTGAAAGTGCCATGCTCGGGCACGTTTTAGGAATCGTCCTTTATAAAACTTGAATTTTGCTTTCTATTTCCTTACTGCATTACCTTTTAAAGAGTAGCGGTTCTTGGGTTTATGTTTCTGCTTGTGTCTGGCTAACTGTTTGCATCGTGAAGTGAAGAATGCCCTCCTACCATCCGAAGAGTGTGGCTAATGGCAAACTTTAGGAGACTGGTTGCCAGTTGCAAGCTGCAATAACAAGTGTAGCGCTTACCTGCATTGGTGCTTCTTTGAGCCTCAGCTCGAGGCTGGGGTGAGGTGGTGCCAACCTCTTGTACTATGCACTTGCGGGCATCCCATCTTCGCTGGCGGACCATGCACAGGGCCAGGGTGGTAGTAAAACTGTGATTTTAATCCGGTGTAACTCCTCGTCCAGCACTTGAGCTAGAGATTATTCCCTGGTATTTAAAGCTCAGGCTTGGTCACAAAAAGGCACTGAAAAAGTTTGGCATTTACTCACGAAGGTATAAGCTTATGTTTTGAGTAAATGCTTGACTTTTCATGAGTTCTCCAAATATTGCTGGAGTACTTCTGGGAAGTTGAAGCTAGACAAGAGTACTCACTTGAGTAAGTCTTTACGAAATGTGATGCATTTTCATTTTGTAACTTTTTTTTTCTATGCATTCTTACACCCCGATCGATTTCCATCCTGAAAACAGTGCACACCTCCCCCTGTCTGGAGTGAGTAGCCACAAACTAGTGAATGGGTGAACTGACCTCACCTTTGCAAATGGACCCACAAAAAAACACCCACAAATCCACCATCATGATCCATCACCTGGAGCTTCCATCATGCTGGCAGAATTTCCGAGTGAATAAATCCTATTTAAGAAATTTAAATCATAAAATTGGTGAATCTGATAATCAGGAAGTGGATTTTGCCCACATATGTGTGACTACTTGCTCTTAGGGGAAAAGAAGGAGGAGGTATTGGGCTTAAAGAAGAAAGAAACTTTAAAAACACAACCAAAGAACTATAAAATGGATAGTGTAAAACTCATGATATCATGTAGTGGCCATTATACATTTAAAATCGGCCATTAAGGACTGGATCATTGTGCAACATGATGAGAAACGTCATAATACCAGGGAAGATAAACCAATGGTGGTTTATACCAGAAAGAGAAACTTTCAATAAATGGTGCCAATAGTAGAAAGAAAGTCACTAATTTTATTTTAATATAAAGGAAATTAGTAGCTCACAAGAACTCGCAAGAAGGCCACATTTCCTTGCCTGGGATGCAGCAACTATGGAAATGTCACACAAGGTTCGGACATATTGCATTCCAAAAGGGGCAGAAAAGTAAATGTTATTTTTTATGAAACGTGATTCGTCAAAGTGTATTATTTGATAAGCTGTTGCTGAGGAAAGACGTCATGCAAATTACAAACTCATGCATGTCAGGGAATGTCTCTTTCTGTATGGTCACCCACATTTTTTGTACTGATGCTGCTGGTGTTTTGACTCTGAAAGTGCATTGAGGCTTGCTAACCAGAACCCAGTGAATTTGTCCTTACCCCTAAACTGATATGTCAAATTGGATTATACCTAATTTGCTGAGCTAGCTTACCTGTAAGAGCCTGGTAAATGGTACCTCAGGTATGTAAACTAGAGGGTGCCCCAAGGGATTGCAGCATGGGTTGTGCAACCATGGTTAACACACCAGTAACACGGGACTCCCAGCCCGCCACTTGGTGGAAGAGCAGTTTAACTGAAGGCCTGACTTTGCCATTTAAAGCAATGGGTAAGTCAGACTTTCCCCTGGTATATGTGTAACCTTACCCCTACGCGAGGCCTAGCTAGTCCTAAGGCAGGGTGCACCATATCTCATTTGCAGAATATGCATTTTACATGTTCTGGTAGTAAAGTCTGGAAATTGACATTTTCACTATGGGAAGGCTTGGTCGCCCAATACACACTGCCCCCTCAGCTATGCTACCTCTGGAATGGTGCGACCAAAGTGGGTCGCCCAAGGTATCAAACAACTTGTTACATTAAGCCTGACTTGATTCTCAGGTTAAAATTAATGTAACAAGTTGCAGTGTGCAACTTTAGAAAAGATGCCACTTTGTTGCCTTAGGTACCCTGTGCCCATACTGGTTGCACACGGGTCCTATAGCCAAGACAGCTTTCTGCCTTCCTGGGGAGACATGCTAACAAATCCCAGGAAAGGATAATTTAGGGCCCTGCTGTAGAAGGAGATGTCACCTCCCTCCTGCAGGAAGCCACACAGGTGTTGGCCGAAAAGGCAAGCTTCAAAAGATAGCTGCCTTTGAAGGGCAAAATGGGTAACACTTGGGAGAGGGGCTACTCCATTGTTCAGACAGACAAGCTGGCACTTGGTACAAGAGAGGGTAAACCAGTTGCCAAAAAGTTTTTCCGGGGGCGTGCAGCCCCCTTGGTAGCCACACCTCTGGGTTTGGCAATAAGCTCCACACACCGGGAGAGGGGTCCTGTCGTACTGGGAGAAGGCAGAATGGTGCATCTTGGGATGCCTAGATGCCACACTTTGCAGGAAGTGGTCAGCAGGTGAGAGGGAACCTGGTAGCCAATTGGTGTAGTCCATTGATTACCAACTGGATCCGGCTCTGAAGGCATTTTCTGAGCATATGTAGGGCACCCCTGACACCCCAAACTCAGAGCTCAAATGGACTGGAAGAGGGACCAACGATGGACTGCTCTGCTGCACCATGGAACCAGCAAAGAGAGACTACACTGGCATGGACTGCACCTGCTGAACCTAGTGGCTTGCAAAGGAGAGAGACTGTGCCCGCTGTGCCCTGCTCATGGAGGAGCCATCTCCAGAGCCCAACCAAAGCCAAGAGACCTCTAGGGTCAGTGAGCTGGCTTCCTGTTCACAGCACAGGGACACAACAGTTGAGAAGCCTGCTGGGGCAAGTTGGTAGTCCAATGTCTTCAACCCACTGCCAACCGCTACTGTGCAGCACCAGGGACCAGAACCCGACACACAAAGCTGCACCTGCATTGGCTGAGCCTGGGAGTGTCATTGAGGTGCAGCTGGGATGCCCTGAGGATGAGGTATTGACCTAGGAATGATTGACCTGTGACCGCAATACTGGGCAACCAGTAGTGTAGTGGTGAGTGGACTTCTGCCAGCATTCAGAGGACTTCAAGGGCCGTTCACCCTGTGACCAGGACTGCCTTACCCCCCTTTGTGGACCAAGGAGTAGTCGCAGCAAGATCCCCATCGACTGCATCACATCCATAGCATCCTTTGAGCATCTTCAGTGTTTTTCATCCCTTCCACCACAACCACTTGCATAGGAAAGCCCTGCAATGGATGAAATTGCCTATAACTAATGAGGACGTCTTCACCTACTGAGGGAACTGTCTCTGTGAACCTTGCTGATCCTCCTGACTGGCTCCCTACTGGAGCTGGTCACCTAAAGTGACTCAAAGTGTCTGCATTACAACTAACCAAAACTTTTTGGGGAAAAAGTTTCCAAGTGACAAATTTGTTGAATTTGCCAATGCTTGTTCCTGTTTGAGTGATATAACCCGATTTACTATACCTTGTAAATTCTATATAACCGGGACAATTCAGTGGATCTTTTCTGTTGTGGTGTTTACAAATACATACAAATACAGTCTATTTCTACAAATTGGTGTCTGATATCTTTGGTGTCTTGTCAATTTCTTTGTTAATTATTTTGCTCCTGCTGCTTAAATGCTTTACACTTGTTCATTTGTGTAAGCCCTGCTGCTCAGAGCTACAGCTACCCAAGGTTGAGCTGAGCGTTTGACAGACAAAACCTAGCGGTCCTAAAGGGGTTGGTAAGTGTATTACACACTGAGGTTGCACAACCACACCATATAATACACCTCATTTCCTCACAATACAGTAAAATGTAAAACCACAGTAGGAATAGCTGATAATAAATCTAATAGGTGAAGCAATTTCTAAAACAACAGACCTCAAATTATTGAACTAACTTACTATAATGGAAAATGATTTTAAATTCTGATAGAGAAGAACATTTTAAAAATACCATATCAAGAAGAGAATACCAGGTGTTAAATTCTTGGATACTGACTTATCCTTTGGGATAAATCACAAAATGGAATATATCTGTGTTTTGTGATAAGGACAACAGTTGAAATAAGGGTGACCTAAAAATCTATGAAAGAGGTCTAGCCATTGAGAATAACTGACAAATAATGAAACAAAATAATAAAACAATAGCGTGAACAAATCAGCTATATTACGCAGTCACTATGAAGTAAGTAGGTGTTGCAACTTGAGAGTGAGAAACTGGAAAACATCCAATTAAAAATAGAAACAAAACAATGTGAATTTAATTAATGCAGACTATGTGGTCTTGTTGATGAATAAGGAATAACCACAAGTTGTGTTGTTGCTTGAAGGTGAAAAATGGAGATTGGTGAGTTTACGACGACATTGAGCCTTACCGCAGATGTACCCTGAAGATTGAGGGACTGCTTGTAAAATAAAGTGATTTTTGTGGGAGAGTAATAGGCTTCATAGTAATAAAAATTATATTTTCAAATGTTTCTGAATGTGACTGATGAAGATATGTTTATATTATTTTGTTTAAAGGTGCAAAAATAAACGTACAACTGAGGAAGATTGGCGTCTACATCCGAAACGCATTGGTGCATATTTACAAGAAAGTGGTGCATCATAGATGATGCGCCACTTTTCTTGTGACACCACTCGCCCCCACAGCACCTAACGACACCATGGTTGCACTGTATTTATAATATGCCGTACCATGGCGGTGGTTAGCACAATAGCATCAAAATATATGATGCTATTGTGGCGCTTTGCAACTCTAGGAACTCCTGGTCAGTGTCTACTGCCCTCCCCAGCTCCTCAGGCTGCTGCTGCTGCCTCTGCCTTTGCTGGGATGAACTGGGGCCCATATTTATACTCTGTTTGCGCCGGATTTACGTCATTTTTCTTACGCAAATCCAGCGCAAACTTAACTCCATATCAATAGTGTGACGCTAGACACGTCTAGCGTCAAAAATATGGAGTTAACTTAATTTTAAGGATGCGTGAAACCACCTTGCATTAATGAGATGCAAGGTAGGCGTTCCCGTCCCAAACATTTCTCAAACACCCTAGCGCTGTATTTATCCAATTGGGCAGAGATGACGCACAGGTGGGAGGCGGACCAAAAAATGACACTAACCCCGATTTGCGTCAAATTTTAACACCTGGGTCAGGGCAGGCGTTAAAATGAGGCAAACACACCACTACTTAATGAAAACACACACAAGCAACATTACAGACCAACAGGACAAAATGGAGGTGCTACTGATACAGCTTGCAAGACAATGCCGAGCACAGGACCAACGGCGGCAGCCACCACCACCCCAACGCGGCGCACAAATGCAATGCAGAAGGCAGGAGAGACTTTTCGGGAACAGGACAACCCTCCATGGCCTCAGGGAACAGGACATCATTCGGAGGTATCGACTCAACTGGCAAGCCATACAGCAGCTGCTGCGCCATACTGAGCCACAACTAACAGCTAGCCTGCAGACACGACACAACATACCACTGGTGACCAAGCTGCTAGCTGTCCTGCATATGTTGGTAAGTGGCTCCTTCCAGACAACGGGTGCCCTGGTTGCTGGGGTATTACAGCCCTCATTTTCGGCTTTATTGCCCAAGGTGTTAGATGCCATAATCTCCCTCATACCCCGCCACATCAGCTTCCCCAACACCCAGCAGGACATAAAAAAAGGGGTTTTATCAAATCCATGGCTTCCTGCATGTGCTTGGTGCAACTAACTGCACCCATGTCCGGATCGTCCCACCTGCAGCAATTCAGGAACAGACAGCACACGCATTCTATCAATGTGCAGGCCATAGCTGACCACCAGGGATTGTTCACAAACATCTTGGCCAAGTATCCCGGGAGTGTCCATGACTCATTCATATTCCGGCACAGCAGAATCAATCAGCACTTATAGGATGGACATTATGGCATTGGCCTTCTTGTCGGTAAGTCAATAAACCTAGCAATATACACACAGCACAACAATCCTGTAGGACACACAAGACATACACCACTACATTGACACGTGGGCAGGGTGACACTGAGGTGTGACAGTCGTAGTTATGTTGTACACTCTGACACAATGGGATACATACTTCTGGACAAATGACGGCTGCCACAAACATTAGCTGCCACTCTAGAGCACCAAGGGACCAATGTCAAAGTCCTCAGTGACAATGACACGGCCTGCACTGTAAGTACAACTTGGAAGATGAACCATTTACAACTACATTAGGCCACATAGTCAATCGGCCGCCCTCCCAAGCAGTTTGTAGCGTGGAATGGGTGTGCAATGTGTGTTGCTACTGGTGTAACAAAATGAGACACATCGCATGATGATGCAGACTCACATGCAGGTGACACGGAAATACTGAGGCAGCCCCAACTTCATACACCACTCCTGGGGTGCCGTTTCCAGGTTGCAATAAGGAAGTGGACTGTGCTATGAACACATATTGATGTGCCGCCAATGCAAACTGCTGCACACACTGAAAGAGCCAATTGTCCATCAAAATAGCATATGTACAGGGAGATGACCCTTCCTGCACAGATACATCCACCTCCACAATGCAGTTAGCCAGGTTCCCTGGAGCAAGTTCGGTAGTGTAGGTGCACGGTTGCACATCAGCAACTTGCAGAGGGAACAACAAAGGCTTGCCTAGAAACAAGTCACACATGGGACAATTGTGCATTGTCAATACTGAACAGCTCAGTGCTGCCAACTTATGGAGATGTATTGTGCATTGTCACCTACCCAAATCTAAGGGCCTCACTGTTGCATGTCATCTGCAATGACGTCTGTCTAAATGGATGGGATGTCCAGGCCATGTATTGCATCCATGTTACCACCACATCTGAATCCATTGTGTGTGTGGATGTATCATGCCCCCTGCAGTGAGAGCACACTGAAACATGTGAGACACTACACAACGCATGGTACATACATACTGACCAACAGTTAGGAAACCAAATCATAGATCCCAGGTCAGTGAGCCAAACACAAGTTGTCGTGTCAAACAACCCAGTGCAGAGAAGGCCTCACAGAAGCCCAGGAACTCACATAATACCACAAACACATGAGTCACAGGCAATACAAGATATCAGCTGCCATGCTACATGACATTCCTGTTGCAAGCACTAACAAAATGCTCACTCCTACTATCTTTTGCAGCGGATCAGGGTTATGGGATCCAGCCATGGACCATGACCCCATTCTTCAAGCACAGCAGCAGAGCGTGCCTATAATGAGGCACATTGGAGGACACGCACCATTGTGGAAAGGACTTTTGGCATCCTGAAGTTCAGATTCAGGTGCCTGAACATCATAGGAGGCAGCCTCCTATATGCCCAACACATTGTGTGTAAAATAATACTGACCTGTGCTACCCTGCACAACATTTGTGTGAGGATGAACATCCCATTATGTAAACCGGACCAAGAACTGCCTGAGGAGGAGCAGGAGGACGATGGTGGCAGGGAAAATGAGGGGGAACAGCAGAACACAGTTGCAGGAATGCACCACAGACAGCAAATTGTACACAACTTTTTTACTTAATAGTCACTCTACACACCTTCTTAAGATATGTAAATAAACACCTTACTTGATCACACAATCCTGCTCTGGTGTCTTCATTCTCCATCACATGTACCTTAGGAATGTGAGTATTACCTCAGGGAACATGTTACAAAGACAACTCTGACTACTTCTGATGCAACATCACATGTGATGCATATGATTGTATAGCAAACATCACACACATATAAAAAATACTCATCTCTTGAATGTCACATATGAAGGACACAATCAATGTACCACAATATGTGAGTCACATCCACGTTGCCAACATGGTCAACTGTAGCACATGACACACAACTATGACATCTCCAATCATAAGGTAAATAAGGGCTCCATTCATGAGGCAGTGGATGTGAAATATCAGAAGTACAGGAATGTATGAACAGACCCCTGACATTACTAAGTGTGACACTGGCAATGTCTGCAGGGAGCTTGTGTGACAAGGGGGGGGGCATCATTTGTGACAATGGCTAGCATGATTGTTCCAGGTGTGACAAGCAATGTTCACAACACATGCCCTGCGCAGTCCATCCCTGGAAGCAGCCCTGCCACTGCCATGGAGCTCAATCCTGACACAGAGTACAAATGCCCACACACTTGGACTGGGCACTTCTGTGGAATGTACATCTGAAAATATGTGAACACATGCAGCCAGGGCAGCAGGTCCACCACACCAACACAAGTAACATAGCTAATTGTAATGAGTCAAACTGACGTGTACCAAACATTTTATGGGTGGAATTTAGGCACAGTGTCTCAAAGACAGTACGTGCCAAACATGTACACATGTCAGACATTTGTGTAGTGCACAAACCTATCGAAAAGAGCGAGCCACAGGGAAATGGCGGGCATTCAGCCCAGGGGTACCCGCATTGGCCACAAAGAGTGGACCGAGCACCACACCTACACAGGAGACCACAGCTGCCACCTTCACATCTGCCCCACCTGCAGCACCATCAACATCAGCACCACAGCCCACCACGCCTGCTGCAATGGACAAGTCAGCAATAAAGGAGCTCCAGAGGGACATGAAACAGGTCCTCAAAAAGCTGGACAGCCTACAGAAGGAGGTAGACCACAATACAAAGAGACTGAAGGCCACCAAGAGGACACTCAGGAGGGCCAACCTCTGAACTGTTGCCTCCCTTCACCCCTTGTTCAGTCCCCTCCCTCCTCATTCCTCATCATGTTTTGTAGTGGGGTTAAGGGGGTTAGTGATAGGTTTGAGTAGGGTAGTTGTTTAGATAGGATAAGTAGGTTTGGGGGTGGTTTTTCATATTATTACATGTTAATTTGTGGGTAGGTGGGTGGGGGTTAATGTTGGGGCATTTGTGTATAAAAATAAAAGTAAAAAAACAAAAAACGAAAATATATATATTTGTTTAGGATTAGGTATTATATGTTTAGGTTAGTATATGTTGTCCTGCATGTGTCTCGTCATATTAGGGGGTGGAGGGGCCAATGTTTAGAGTGTGTTGTTAAATGTTGTAAGTAAGCTTAGCATAGGGTAGTTAGGGCCAGTTATGGGTAATGTATCGGTAGGTTGGATTAGGTTAGTATAGGTGTTTTAAATAATTTTAAGTTCAGTTCCATACATATATAATAAAACTTTGGGTACTCCCTTACTGCATGTGTCATATGCTTGGGGCTCAGGGTCTTTGCATGAGTGTAAAGTGCCAATTCTCTGTTGGCCTGGGGATTTCGTCCTGCATCCAGATCCCTCTCTTGACATGTTATTTCCCACTTCCAACTGAGCTGTTACATCGGCAGCTACAACAAATCTACTTCTCAATGCATCGGCCATCCAATGTACCCACCACTCAAGGTGACTATGGTTCCCATGTATTGGACAGATAGGTGTGCTTTTTAAGTGTAATTGTTTGGATCCTGTGTCGGGATGTTGGGAACTGTGGGACGTCTGCCCGCAGTCTGAAGTTCATGTCAACACTGCTAAACTGAGCAGTGCCAAAATCAGATGAGGTCAAGTATAACAATTTCACACCAATGTGTTTCACTTGTACTCCCAGCTGACGTTATTGGCCGAGCACTCTTACACAGCCTTTCCTGCTGTATGTATTGGGTGAGGCATATATGTTTGAAAACAAATGTCACATACAGAGTGACTTGCTTGTAGGTGATGTGGCCAGCATTGACGTTCATCATGTAGCTATCTGCCCACAATGTTTCTGCACTCTTGTAGTGACACTCTGTGACTATAGACATGTTACACACATCACAAATCTCCAACAAAGTAGATGTGTCACATTACACAGAGACAAAGTGGTTGTGTAGGTGCTGTTTATTTTAAAGTGCTGTAGTGCAATATTTACATTGTCCAGGTCTGTGACCCCATTAGTGTAACCCATTCTATTGTGACACAACACAACTGCAGGGTTGAGGGACAGGTCATTGGACATGCTGAGGTGAAGTGTTGTTCAGTGCAGGAGAAAAAAAATTGACAATGGATTAGTGAGAGACAATTGCAGTCCATAGTGGAAAGGTTAACAGTGTGTCGGTGAAGAGTGCCTGTCACCAACTGTAGCAACACTGGCATGTTGTCAAGCACAGGACAAACGGAAATCACTGCCCATGTGGCATGGGCTGGTGCTACCGGGTACTCCTATGGGTGAAGATGATCTGTTCCACATCTTCCTCCTCTGACGTGTATGTCGTCTCCTCTGCCCTTGATGGTGGTGCTGGTGGGGTTGAGGGGGCCACACACACTTCAGTGGTTGGAAACGTGGACACCAAATTCTCAGCATCTGCCATCTGTGGAACTACATATGGCATCACTGCAGCAAGGAGGAGCTGTTGATTATTGAGTATGGCAGCAATATCCGTGGCAGCAACATCCAGTTCCCGGTGCATGGAGTACTGCTTATTGTCATACATGCAGCAGCAAGATTGGGAGGGCAGGTGTTGTGGCAACTCCCTCACAGCAGTGGTTAGGTCCCTCACACACTGTTGGACTCCATGCAGAGGGGATTATGTGCCTTGTTTGGCTGCTGTCTGTTCAGTGGCTGTTATCATGCACATGCGCATACCCTCAAGGCTGGCTGCCATAGTTTGCATCCCCACCTGCACCTCCTTGGCCAGCTCCCGCTGGACTCCCACTACTGTCCTCTCAAAGGTGGTCCCTGTGTCATCAGAGTCCTCAGCTGTGCTTGAGCTGGCAGGTCGTACTATTGGGGTGGTGGGTCCTCTGGGATGGCTGCTACATGAATGCTCCTTCTTGTGACTGGAGGTGGTGTCTGGAGGGTTCCCAGGACATCTTGAAGGGTTTCCTGGCTGATGGTTGTCAGCTGTTCATCTAAGTCATCCGGGTAGTCCAGGACAGGCAGATCCACAGGAGAGCAATTGTCCTCTGCAATGAGATATTGAACAATTAGTGTGTCTGTGTTGTGCTAGTTGTAATGTGATGTCACTGACTTTCTATTGGTGGTACATTGTCATCTTGGTTCCCATGCCTTGTTCCTGTCATTAATGTTTGCAGTCTCTCAGCTCTATGCCCCACCTGCATGTCACATGTAGTGAAGGGCAGTTTGGGCAATTGTAGGTGTGGGTTCTGTCCAATTTGTGGATTGACACCTTCTTGTCCTCATCAACCCTCCCTCTGCTTCCATTTGCATGGTAAGGCCTTGCAATGAATTTTGGTGTGCTGATGCCACAGCACCACACATGACAATATGGCCTGTCCCAGTCTTTCATTTTTCACATACACCTATGCAGTGCAGAGACCTAGCACCACCCCATGCATGGCATTGTCAGGAGACAATGCACTTGTTACCATTGGTAGTTCCACATGTTGATGTTTGTGTATGTGTGCTACATTGCATTGCACTGATGGACCTTGCAGAGTTCCGTTTCCTGTTCTTCCTGTGCGGGTGTGTTCGCCTTCCTACACACATATGTCCTCTCCCTCAATGCAGTTGTCTTTGCACTATGATAGCTGAGATGCTGCATGGTGGCATTGCAGCTATTGTGACACAGGCACAGGGCTAAACCCAGGGATGGCCAGCATGGGTATGAGATTACTTCTGTGTACATCATTCTGTATGTGACAGTGCCTGATGGTTATTGAGTCTATGGACATGACCAGTTGACAGGAGTTGCACTTGGATAGGGATTGATGGGGATTGATCATGTAGTCAAACTGAACCCTCATTTCGAGTGTGTTTGTTCTATGGGCACCTTACTGCCATTTCCTAATTAACCAGCACAAACAGCACAGGTAGTTGTGGCAATTGCTGTCAATGGGGAATGGTGCTTGAGCCAATGGTCTGACATTGGGCATTTTCCTATAGTTTACATTCTGACAATACCAGCTGTCCTGTGACACAAGACCAGTTTTACATTCTACCCTACCCTCTTGGTCTGCTTCAGCCTTTTTACCAGCCTTGGCATGGTGGTGAACCCCCATGCAAAGGTTGTTGGTGTTCTGTTGTGCTGTGCCCCTGGATGCCCCTGCACAGCCTATGCACAAGGCGTGGGCAGAGCAGGGTGTCGCATGCCCTGCCTCTTTGTCCGTTCCGCTGCCTGATTTGCACGACTAACATACATTGTGTAGTAGCTATGTGCCTCCCCTTCTTGCACTTGACATTTTGGCATTTTTGTCCCCCATGCAACTTACCCTGCATATGTGTTGTTTCCTGGTAGTCTACACTGTCCTGTCCTGCGATACCAGTGACGATTTCCTCCGGGATGGCAGCTGCAACCATCTCCTCCATCTCGTCCAGGTCCTCCTGCGGTGCTGGACTCCCACCTCTGGTCTGCAGTGCTGACTTCCTGTTCCTTGCCATTTTCTCCTTTGTCCTCCACTTGCAATCATGCCAGTGTTTCTTACACTCGGTTACAGTTCTCCTGACCTCTGCCACACTGTTAATCTTGTCCACAATCTGCTGCCAAATTGCCTCTTTCCTTCCAATTGGCAATTTAGAGGTGATGAAGAGTTGATGTTGGTGCTCCGTCACCTCTCTCACCAGTATTTCATGCTCCTCTGCACTGAAGCGACACTTCCTCTTTTTCTTGTCTCTCCCCTGGGTCTTGTCAATGTCCTCCTGGCTGGTTCCTGGTTGTCTGGGATCTCCCTGTGGTCTCTCCTGGCTTTGTGGATCCATCTTGCCTCTCCTTTGCACTGTTTGCTCCGTTAGCGTCGCTTTTTGATGCTATTGCGGGCAAAAATGGTGCATTTCTGTTTTGCGACATGTTTACATGTCGTAAACCGGATTAGAGTCATTTTTCCTGCGCTAATGTCATTTTGCCTTACAACAAGGCGCAATGCCTAGCATCAGGAAAAATGACTCTAACCTATTCTTAGCGCCACCCAGCGTCATAGTATAAATATGACGCATGGGTGGCGGTAAACAATGGCGCTAGACAGCGTTAAACGTTTTGACGCAAAACTGCATTTGCGGAGTTTTGCGTCAAAAAGTATAAATCTGGCCCTGGGAGTCTCCTGACTCCCAGTTCGAGGCCCTCATCCACCCACCAAGCTCGTCCCTGGCCGTCATCCCTGGTGGTCTAGTGGCCATCGCAGTAAGTATTTTCTTTTCTTTCTCTCTGTCGCTCTTTCACTCTTGCGTTTTCTGTCTTTTTCTTCTATTATCCCTTGTTTTTCTCTATTCCTTTTTCCTTTCTCCCCTCTCTCCTCTGCCCCACCCCACGAAGCACCTTTCCCGCCCTCCCACCTCCTAGCTGACCGCTCCCCCTGCCCCCTCCCCTTCTTAATGGCGTCTACAGCGCTGTGAGAGGGCAGCTGCACTGACCTCCTGGGCAGTGTCTGCTGCCCTCCCCAGCTTCTCTGGCTGCTGCTGCCTCTGCCTGTACTGGGACGAACTGGGAGTCTCTTGACTCCCAGTTCGAGGCCCTCCTCCACCCGCAGGCTCGTCCCTGCCCCTCATCCCTGGTGGTCTAATGGCCATCACAGTAAGTATTTTCTTTTCTTTCTCTCTGTACCTCTTTCACGCTTGCGTTTTCTGCCTTTTTCTTCTATCATCCCTCGTTTTTCTCTATTTCTTTTTCCTTTCTCCCGTCCCTCCTCTGCCCACCCTCCCACCTCTCAGCTGACCGTTTCACTGCCCCCTCCCCTTCTTAATGGCGGTCTCACGCAGCGGGTGTGCCGAAGGTGCGCCAAAGGCAAGCCTGTCTGCGCCCGTCCGCGCCTGGACCACACCCAGCGCCAGGAACCCTGGTGGCTCTTCGGATGAGGACCCTCCCCCCAGCACCTTGAGACCCTCACGGGTGAGTAGTACACTTTGCAAGCATTGATTGATAGAGTCAAAGATTTTAATGCTAGTGCAGCAAAGCACGGGGAGGCCCGTTGAACATAAATGGTGAATGATTTTAATGCCTACTCTGAGTAGGCGTTAAAAATGATGGAAAAAATGTCACAGTGAAGTCTTATCAATTTCAGTGCGCCATTTTTTCAGGCCTCCTAGCGCCGGAACACCCCCCTTTCATACATTATGCCTGGCGCAGGCATAATGTGGCACTAGGGGTTACACAGTGGCTCAATACAAGCACTGCACCACTTTGAAAATATGGCGCATTGGAAATGCCTAACTAACGGCACATTAGCGTAAAAAAGTGACGCTAATATGGGGCAGAGAGGCGCAATGAGCTTGTAAATATGCCCCATTGTGTTTAAACATGATTCTTGGATTTTGATTTTAGAATGAAGTAAGATTTGGAAACAATGGAAATATTTTTTTTTCCTAAAAGAATCTCTAATTGAAAACAAGTGTTAAATCGATTTGGTAATACATTTTCGCTGTTGAGTGTTCTTATTGAAGCTTAAAAATAATTCCCACATTTTTTGTTCGACCTTTAATGCAGCCATTTGCAAGATGCCTCTGTTGGTTGGCCCTCTAGTGCAGCCTTAGTGAGGCCTGTAGATGTTTCCTTTGGTGAGGCCTCTAGAACAGCCATTACTGAGGCTTATAAATGCCTCCACTAGTGAGGCCTATATATGTCCCCATTGGTGAGGCCTGAAGTACAGTATATTTGTTGGTGAAGATTGTGGTGCAGCCATTGGTGAATCCTGTAGTACAGCCATTGGTGAGGACTGTGGATATCCCCATTGCTAAAACCTGTAGTACAGTCATTGGTGAGGACTGTAGATATCCACATTGCTAAAACCTGTAGTACAGTCATTGGTGAGGACTATAGATATCCCCATTGCTAAAACCTATAGTACAGTCATTGATGTGGACTGCAGAAATCCACATTGCTGAATCCTGTAGTACAGTCATTAGTGAGGACTGTAGATATCCCCATTGCTAAAACCTGTAGTACAGTCATTGGTGAGGACTATAGATATCCCCATTGCTAAAACCTATAGTACAGTCATTGATGTGGACTGCAGAAATCCACATTGCTGAATCCTGTAGTACAGTCATTAGTGAGGACTGTAGATATCCCCATTGCTAAAACCTGTAGTACAGTCATTGGTGAGGACTGTAGATATCCGCATTGCTATAACCTGTAGTACAGTCATTGGTGAGGACTATAGATATCCCCATTGCTAAAACCTGTAGTACAGTCATTGGTGAGGACTATAGATATCCCCATTGCTAAAACCTATAGTACAGTCATTGATGTGGACTGCAGAAATCCACATTGCTGAATCCTGTAGTACAGTCATTGGTGAGGACTGGAGATATCCCCATTGCTAAAACCTATAGTACAGTCATTGGTGTGGATTGTAGACATCCACATTGCTAATGCCTGTAGTACAGCCATTGGTGTGGACTGTAGATATCCACATTGCTGAACCCTGTAGAACAGCCATTGGCCAGGACTGTGGATATCCCCATTGCTAATGCCTGTAGTACAGTCATTGGTGAGGACTGTGGATATCCCCATTGCTAAAACATGTAGTACAGTCATTGGTGTGGACTGTAGACATCCACATTGCTAATGTCTGTAGTACAGTCATTGCTGTGGACTGTAGACATCCACATTGCTAATGTCTGTAGTACAGCCATTGGTGTGGACTGTAGATATCCACATTGCTGATTCCTGTAATACAGTCATTGGTGAGGACTGTGGATATCCCCAATGCTAAAACCTGTAGTACAGCCATTGGTGTGGACTGTAGATATCCCCATTGCTAAAACCTGTAGTACAGTCAATGGTGTGGACTGTAGACAACCCTCATTGCTAATTTCTGTAGTACAGCCATTGGTGTGGACTGCACATATACACATTGCTGAATCATGTAGTACAGTCATTGGTGAGGACTGTGGATATCCCCATTGCTAAAACCTGTAGTACAGCCATTGGTGTGGGCTGTAGACATCCACATTGCTGAATCCTGTAGTGCAGTCATTGGTGTGGGCTGTAGATATCCCCATTGCTAAAACCTGTAGTACAGTCAATGGTGTGGACTGTAGACATCCATATTGCTGAATCCTGTATTACAGTCAATGGTGTGGACTGTAGACATCCACATTGCTAATTTCTGTAGTACAGCCATTGGTGTGGACTGCACATATACACATTGCTGAATCATGTAGTACAGTCATTGGTGTGGACTGTAGACATCCACATTGCTAATGTCTGTAGTACAGTCATTGGTGTGGGCTGTAGACATCCACATTGCTAATGCTTGTAGTACAGCCATTGGTGTGGACTGTAGATATCCACATTTCTGAATCATGTAGTACAGCCATTGGTGAGGACTGTGGATATCCCCATTGCTAAAACCTGTAGTACAGCCATTGGTGTGGACTGTAGATATCCCCATTGCTAAAACCTGTAGTACAGTCAATGGTGTGGACGGTAGACATCCCCATTGCCAATGCCTGTAGTACAGCCATTGGGGTGGACTGTAGATATCCACATTGCTAATGCCTGTAGTACGGTCATTGGTGTGGACTGTAGATATCCACATTGCTAATGCCTGTAGTACAGTCATTGGTGTGGACTGTAGACATTCACATTGCTAATGCCTGTAGTACGGTCATTGGTGTGGACTGTAGATATCCACATTGCTAATGCCTGTAGTACAGTCATTGGTGTGGACTGTAGACATTCACATTGCTAATTCCTGTAGTACGGTCATTGGTGCGGACTATAGATATCCACATTGCTGAATCCTGTAGTACAGTCATTGGTGTGGACTGTAGATATCCGCATTGCTAATGCCTGTAGTACGGTCATTGGTGCGGACTATAGATATCCACATTGCTGAATCCTGTAGTACAGTCATTGGTGTGGACTGTAGATATCCGCATTGCTAATGCCTGTAGTACGGTCATTGGTGCGGACTATAGATATCCACATTGCTGAATCCTGTAGTACAGTCATTGGTGTGGACTGTAGATATCCACATTGCTAAAACCTGTAGTACAGTCATTGGTGAGGACTGTGGATATCCCCATTGCTAAAACCTGTAGTACAGTCATTGGTGTGGACTGTAGACATCCACCTTGCTGAATCCTGTAGTACAGCCATTGGTGTGTTAACTGTAGATATCCACATTGCTGAATCCTGTAGTACAGTCATTGGTGAGGACTGTAGACATCCACATTGCTGAATCCTGTAGTGCAGTCATTGGTGTGGACTGTAGATATCCACATTGCTAAAACCTGTATTACAGTCATTGGTGTGGACTGTAGACATCCACATTGCTAATGCCTGTAGTACGGTCATTGGTGCAGATTGTAGATATCCACATTGCTGAATCCTGTAGTACAGTCATTGGTGTGGACTGTAAATACTCCCATTGCTAAAACCTGTAGTACAGTCATTGGTGTGGACTGTAGACATCCACATTGCTAATGCCTGTAGTACAACCTTTAGTGAGGACTACAGTGCAGCCATTAGTGACGCCTGCAGTAAAGCCACTGGTGAAGCCTACAGTGCACCCATTGGTCGGTATGCACTGCAGCCATTGGTGAAGCCTGTAGCACAGCAGGTGGGGTTGCAGTGCAGCCATTGGTGGGGTTGCAGTGCAGCCATAGGTGGAGCCTGCAGTACAGCCATTGGTGGGGTTTGCAGGACAGCCATTAGTGAGATTGCAGTGCAGCCATTAGTGGGGTTGCAGTGCAGCCATTAGTAAGGTTTCAGGACAGCCATTGGTGAGGTTGCAGGACAGCCATTAGTGAGGTTGCAGTGCAGCCATTGGTGAGGTTGCAGTGCAGCCATCGGTGAGGTTGCAGTGCAGCCATCAGTGAGGTTGCAGGACAGCCATCGGTGAGGTTGCAGGACGGCCATCGGTGAGGTTGCAGGACAGCCATCAGTGAGGTTGCAGGACAGTCATCTGTGAGGTTGCAGGACAGCCATCGGTGAGGTTGCAGTGCAGCCATCGGTGAGGTTGCAGGACAGCCATTGGTGAGGCTGCAGTACGGCCATCGGTGAGGTTGCAGGACAGCCATAGATGAGGTTGCAAGACGGCCATCAGTAAGGTTGCAGTGCAGCCATGGGTGAGGTTGCAGGACAGCCATGGGTGAGGTTGCAGGACGGCCATCGGTGAGGTTGCAGGACAGCCATGGGTGAGGTTGCAGGACAGCCATCGGTGAGGTTGCAGGACGGCCATCAGTGAGGTTGCAGTGCAGCCATCAGTGAGGTTGCAGGACTGCCATCGGTGAGGTTGCAGGACATCCATCTGTGAGGTTGCAGGACAGCCATGGGTGAGGTTGCAGGACAGCCATCGGTGAGGTCGCAGGACGGCCATCAGTGAGGTTGCTGTGCAGCCATTGTTGAGTTTGCAGGACAGCCATTGGTGAGGTTGCAGGACAGCCATCGGTGAGGTTGCAGGACGGCCATCGGTGAGGTTGCAGGACGGCCATCGGTGAGGTTGCAGTGCAGCCATCGGTGAGGTTGCAGTGCAGCCATCGGTGAGGTTGCAGGACCGCCATCGGTGAGGTTGCAGGACGGCCATCGGTGAGGTTGCAGGACGGCCATCGTTGAGTTTGCAGTGCAGCCATCAGTGAGGTTGCAGTGCAGCCATCGGTGAGGTTGCAGGACGGCCATCAGTGAGGTTGCAGGACAGCCATCAGTGAGGTTGCAGTGCAGCCATCGGTGAGGTTGCAGGACGGCCATCGGTGAGGTTGCAGGACGGCCGTCGTTGAGTTTGCAGTGCAGCCATCAGTGAGGTTGCAGTGCAGCCATCGGTGAGGTTGCAGTGCAGCCATCGGTGAGGTTGCAGTGCAGCCATCGGTGAGGTTGCAGTGCAGACATCCGTGAGGTTGCAGTGCAGCCATCAGTGAGGTTGCAGGGCAGCCATCGGTGAGGTTGCAGGACAGCCATCGGTGAGGTTGCAGTGCAGCCATCGGTGAGGTTGCAGGACAGCCATCAGTGAGGTTGCAGTGCAGCCATCGGTGAGGTTGCAGTGCAGCCATCCGTGAGGTTGCAGGATGGCCATCGGTGAGGTTGCAGGACCGCCATCGGTGATGTTGCAGGACAGCCATCGGTGAGGTTGCAGGACAGCCATCAGTGAGGTTGCAGTGCAGCCATCGGTGAGGTTGCAGGACGGCCGTCGTTGAGGTTGCAGGACAGCCATGGTTGAGTTTGCAGGACAGCCATCGGTGAGGTTGCAGTGCAGCCATCGGTTAGGTTGCAGTGCAGCCATCGGTGAGGTTGCAGGACAGCCATCAGTGAGGTTGCAGTGCAGCCATCGGTGAGGTTGCAGGACGGCCGTCGTTGAGGTTGCAGGACAGCCATGGTTGAGTTTGCAGGACAGCCATCGGTGAGGTTGCAGTGCAGCCATCGGTGAGGTTGCAGGACAGCTATCAGTGAGGTCGCAGGACGGCCATTGGTGAGGTTGCAGTGCAGCCATCGGTGAGGTTGCAGGACAGCCATCGGTGAGGTTGCAGGACAGCCATCGGTGAGGTTGCAGGACGGCCATCGGTGAGGTTGCAGGACGGCCGTCGTTGAGGTTGCAGTGCACCCATCGGTGAGGTTGCAGGACGGCCGTCGTTGAGGTTGCAGGACAGCCATGGTTGAGTTTGCAGGACAGCCATCGGTGAGGTTGCAGTGCAGCCATCGGTGAGGTTGCAGTGCAGCCATCGGTGAGGTTGCAGGACAGCCATCAGTGAGGTTCCAGTGCAGCCATCGGTGAGGTTGCAGGACGGCCATCGGTGAGGTTGCAGGACGGCCGTCGTTGAGTTTGCAGGACAGCCATCGGTGAGGTTGCAGTGAGCAATCGTTGAGTTTGCAGGACAGACATCGGTGAGGTTGCAGGACGGCCATCGGTGAGGTTGCAGGACAGCGATCGGTGAGGTTGCAGTGCAGACATCAGTGAGGTTGCAGGACAGCCACCAGTGAGGTTGCCGTGCAACCATTGTTGAGTTTGCAGGACAGCCATCGGTGAGGTTGCAGGACAGCCATCGGTGAGGTTGCAGTGCAGCCATCGGTGAGGTTGCAGTGCAGCCATCGGTGAGGTTGCAGTGCAGCCATCGGTGAGGTTGCAGGACAGCCATCGGTGAGGTTGCAGGACGGCCATCGGTGAGGTTGCAGTGCAGCCATCGGTGAGGTTGCAGGACGGCCATCGGTGAGGTTGCAGGACAGCCATCGGTGAGGTTGCAGGACAGCCATCGGTGAGGTTGCAGTGCAGCCATCGGTGAGGTTGCAGTGCAGCAATCGGTGAGGTTGCAGGACGGCCATTGTTGAGTTTGCAGGACAGCCATCGGTGAGGTTGCAGGACAGCCATCAGTGAGGTTGCAGTGCAGCCATCGGTGAGGTTGCAGTGCAGACATCAGTGAGGTTGCAGTGCAGCCATCGGTGAGGTTGCAGTGCAGCCATCAGTGAGGTTGCAGTGCAGCCATCGGTGAGGTTGCAGTGCAGCCATCGGTGAAGTTGCAGGACGGCCGTCGGTGAGGTTGCAGTGCAGACATCAGTGAGGTTGCAGGACAGCCATCCGTGAGGTTGCAGGACGGCCGTCGGTGAGGTTGCAGTGCAGCCATCGGTGAGGTTGCAGTGCAGCCATCGGTGAGGTTGCAGTGCAGCCATCGGTGAGGTTGCAGTGCAGCCATCAGTGAGGTTGCAGTGCAGCCATCGGTGAGGTTGCAGTGCAGCCATCGGTGAAGTTGCAGGACGGCCGTCGGTGAGGTTGCAGTGCAGACATCAGTGAGGTTGCAGGACAGCCATCCGTGAGGTTGCAGTGCAGCCATCGGTGAGGTTGCAGTGCAGACATCAGTGAGGTTGCAGTGCAGCCATCGGTGAGGTTGCAGTGCAGACATCAGTGAGGTTGCAGTGCAGCCATCAGTGAGGTTGCAGTGCAGCCACGGGTGAAGAATGTAGATATACAGGAAGGTGAAACCAGTAGCTAGAGCTCTGTGTAATTGAAAATGTAAAAGCGAAACAAACAAAATCATCACAAAGAAAACTGTTTCACACAAGTATGAAAAGTCAAGAAGTCTAAAAATAAGGCATAAATAAGAGACACCAAAGAAAGGGAAAATTCAAATGCGGAAGAAAGAACGTTTTAAAATACTTTGCTGGGCAACCTGTTGACGTCAGCATCAAGTTATAAAGAGCTAGAAAACCTACTCCCTACAATTCTCGCATGTCGGGTTTTCCCCACGTGCGGAGGCAGGCTTTCTGCTTGTTTAATAGCACCGTGTTCGACGCTTAACCCTTCGGCCTTGGGTGTCCCCACGACTTAACATGAATTATTATGTAAGTTTAAAAGGTGCTAAGTGCTCGGACGTATTGTTTTTACATTTTCATAATTTTATAGGCAAAGTTTAAAATAAAAGCATTGGCATTATCACTCAGTGACGCCTCTTTGCAGACTGCACCCCCTCTTTGAGCCCCGTGTGGATCTGCCAGGTCAGCGGCCGCCCACGCCCTGGGGGTGCCCAGGAGGGTGGGCGCTCGCGCCTCCTGTTGACCCCGTACGTGTACCAGTACCAGTGGCTGCCACGTGAGTGGTCCTATTTGAAACCCTACCTGTCTTTGTTTTGAGAGCTCTGCTTTGGGCCAAGGCGGCCCCCGGATGAGGCAGACGAAGGTCGCCAGAGCCCTTAACCTGGGCTAATAATTACCAGGTGAGGGGCAAGGGTTGTTGAGCAGAGTAAACTCAGGCGGGACCTCTCTCGGGGGCTTTGTACGGGGAGTGAGAGGACGAGAGGAGGGCACGAGGCTCTCTCTCCAGACAGCAGCCGTCGAACACCTGCAGAGCGAGCCCCGAAGCAGCCGCAGACCCCCACGCTCCCTGCAAGGGCGCCATTTTGTTCGGAGGATGCTGCAGCAAGCATGGGCCTACTTCCTGTACCTCTTGGGCATGGTGATGGAAGCCATCACCGTCTGCGAGCACGCGGGCAAGCTCTCGCCCAATGACCTCGACAGGAAGCAGGTAAGCACGAGCCTTCTTACCCACCCAAGCAGGCCTCCTACCCCAGGGGGGGGCGTCACAAGCAACACTTCATCCCTCTTCCCGAATACTCAGGCCTAAGTCCTGATACAACCTCCATATTACAGACCGCTACAGTCAATTGCATAAGGCTTTCAAAATGTACTTATTTCGCTAGCCAAAGGGCCTTCTGTCTTGCTTTTCTTTCTTTGATGTACCTGCTTTTGCTCTGCCAAGCCAGATGTTTTAGTGGTCCCCAAAGCCAGGATACCCACAAGTGATGGCGTTCTTTAGAAACACCCAAAGAAACAAAAAGAAAAGGCCAAGTGGGCAATCTCTTATCCAATAACTTCATGCCACCTAGAACCTCACACAACACTCTAGGTGTCATCTCCAGAAAAGGCCACAGTTATTCAGAGGTGGCTCCTGAACTCAACAATATAGGAATCCAGAACTTAACCCAATGCTGCAGAGGAGGGTTCAAGAACAATATTCCAGATGAGGGTTGCGGAGCAGGTCACTGCTCTACAGGTGAGCGCTGCAGAGCAATGCACAGTGCTCACGCGAAGGCTCTAGGTGAGGGTTCCAGAACAGGACACAATAGTTCAGAAAGAGGATCCAGAAAGGTGCACAGTACCCTGGATCAAGCCTGCAGAACTACACAGTACTCGCCTTAGTCATAAAGAAGGGCTACCACTGCCCCAGATCTGCTACCCAGAGCTGGACCGGTCCCCTGTTAGTACTGTATGGGATCAGGAAGGAACTCGTCCACGACAATATTTATGCAAGGGAGTGACTAGCAAGGGCAGTGCATGGCTTAAGATGCATAAGTGACCAAGGACCATTTTAAGGAATGCAGGCTGTGGGACTAAGCGAGTGAGCTAACAGGCGTGGCCTACGGTCACAGATACTTATTTGGAAACTTACCAACTAAACATACCTTAGACAGACAGTGTACGTTTAATGAGCAAAGCAAAGCAAGCCAGTTAGCTGGCATATATAACACAGCTTAAACCAGGATGATAGCAATATTACTTTTGATGATCTGCATGGAGAGTACCTGGCGCCTCACAAGTAGACATACATACACAGCTTGCAGTTTGTCCTCATGAGATACACACACGCCTCGGAAATACACAGTGATCAGCAAAGCATTAAAACACACACACACACTAACACACACACCATCTCAGTAGGCAGCCAATGGACCGGTCACCCCAAGCAGTGCACCCAGCTAGCTCCCATCTTCACAGAGGTCCTTTCCTGCATTAGAGCCTTCAACCTTTCCAGGTCTTACCGGGGATCCTCTATTGTGACATGAAAGTGCTGGTCCTAACTGAACTCAACATTGGCGTGCTGGACTCAAGTGTTGAGTCAGAGGGTTTGGTACCAAAATATGGACTAAATATCATCTAACAAAAATACTGTGCCTTAAATATCATTTAGTAGAAAATCTAGACCCAATATGACAAAGTTTTTGTAAACTGTATTTAGGACTCAAGATTTATAGTTGACAATATTTCGGGATCAAATATTCTGAAACACAATCAATTCAGAGGGTAGAAGCAGGCGGATGGCAATTCTTTAATACAAAAGGAGAGTACAAATTAAGGCGTGTTGTTCCAGAATCTGGGTGCGTAAATGGAGACGGTCTGTTGCCTTGTGTTTTTCTTCTTTGTTTTTCACATCTTCATTTAAGATATAATAGAGTCCTGGCGGGGTGTGCTGGGAGCCACCGGAGATGGTCACAGGCTGGGTTGCCAGACATGGTGGCTTTGTAAATGATGCAGATGGTTTGTAGCCAGGGCAGGCCGGCAAGGGAGGTGGTGTGGAGGTGAGGCAGGTGTTTTCAGGGTGGAGGTGATGCAGGTGTTTTCAGGGTGGAGGTGATGTGGATGTTTTCAGGGTGGAGGTGCTGTGGAGATGATGTGGATGTTTTCAGGGTGGAGGAGATGTGGAGATGTGCATGTTTTCAGGGTGGAGGTGATGTGGATGTTTTCAGGGTGGAGGGGATGTGGGAGTGATGTGGATGTTTTCAGGGTGGAGGTGATGTGGAGATGTGCATGTTTTCAGGGTGGAGGGGATGTGGATGTTTTCAGGGTGGAGGGGATGTGGAAGTGATGTGGATGTTTTCAGGGTGGAGTAGATGTGGAGGAGATGTGGATGTTTTCAGAGCGGAGGTGATGTGGAGATGATGTGGATGTTTTCAGGGTGGAGGTGATGATGTTTTCAGGGTGGAAGTGAGGTGGAGGAGATGTGGATGTTTTCAGGGTGGAGGTGACGTGGAGGTGATGGGGATGTTTTCAGGGTGGAGGTGATGATGTTTTCAAGGTGGAGGTGATGTGGATGTTTTCAGAATGGAGTTGATGTGGAGAAGATGCGGATGTTTTAAGGATGAAGGTGATGTGGAGGAGATGTGGACGTTTTCAGGGTGGAGGTGGTGTGGAGGAGATGTGGATGTTTTCAGGGTGGAGGTGGTGTGGAGGAGATGTGGATGTTTTCAGGGTGGAGGTGGTGTGGAGGAGATGTGGATGTTTTCAGGGTGGAGGTGGTGTGGAGGAGATGTGGATGTTTTCAGAGTGGAGGTGGTGTGGAGGAGATGTGGATGTTTTCAGGGTGGAGGTGATGTGGAGGTGATGCGGATGTTTTCAGGGTGGAGGTGCTGTGGAGGAGATGTGCATGTTTTCAGGGTGGAGGTGATGTGGATGTTTTCAGGGTGGAGGTGATGTGGAGGTGATGTGGATGTTTGCAGGGTGGAGTTGATGTGGATGTTTTCAGAGCGGAGGTGATGTGGATGTTTTCATGGTGGAGGTGATGTGGAGGTGATGTGGATGTTTGCAGGGTGGAGTTGATGTGGATGTTTTCAGAGCGGAGGTGATGTGGATGTTTTCATGGTGGAGGTGATGATGTTTTCAGGGTGGAGGTGATGTGGATGTTTTCAGAGCGGAGGTGATGTGGAGATGATGTGGATGTTTTCAGGGTGGAGGTGATGCAGATGTTTTCAGGGTGGAGGTGACGTGGAGGTGATGCAGATGTTTTCAGGGTGGAGGTGATGTGGAGGTGATGCAGATGTTTTTAGGGTGGAGGTGAGGTGGATGTTTTCAGGGTGGAGGTGATGTGGATGTTTTCAGGGTGGAGGTGATGTGGATGTTTTAAGGGTGGATGTGATGTGGAGGTGATGTGGATGTTTTCAGGGTGGAGGTGATGTGGAGGTGATGCGGATGTTTTCAGGGTGGAGGTGACGTGGAGGTGATGCAGATGTTTTCAGGGTGAAGGTGATGTGGATGTTTTCCTTTGGGCCCTGGTGGGACTTACTTGGGAGTTTTAGATACCCTTATCGGGGGTTGGAGGAAGGAACTGTGAGAGTGACTTCAGTGTCTCCGGTGAATCCAAATGACTTGCCAATGTGTGGTAAGTTGGGGTATGAATCAATGCAGGTTCAAGTCGTTGAGACAGATTTGGACTTGTTGTGGCAGTGACGACTAGTCCAGTGCATGTTTGCAAAACTAGACAAAAAGGTGCATCTCTGCCCAATTTCAGAGTCAGCCATCTACTGCTAATGTTCTCCCTGCAAGCTCCAAATGGGTAAGAGAAGGATTAGGAAAAAGGGAGACCAGAAGACTCCAAGCCCTGGGGGGGTCTCTTGTCCCGCCTTCTAGGCTGTGGATATGGGTGCAGCCTGACAGCAGGTTTGCACTCTTTGTTTTAAAAAGCAAAATCCAGACCGTAGGCCCAGCCCATATGAAAAAGTAACACACCCTTTTAAACAAAACACATTCATAAATGCATACACATATTTATTCTTTCACCTAGTGATGCATGAAGTTTCTCAACACTGTAAACAATGCTGATATTATTATCCAACTTAGTGATGCTCATTTTATCGACCCTGGAAGGTTGAAAAGCTGATTTGGCTACATCAGGTTTTGAACCTATGACCAACAAGTTCCCCACTTAGCTCCTAGAAGGAAAATGAATTCACTGTGTTCGGTTAATGGCTGTGTTAGAAATGGGGTCTCTAGTTGGCAGTTGGTTTGAACCCTGTCCAAGAAGGGACCCTCACTCTAGTTAGGATAAAGGAGATACCCGCTCAGATAACCGCTGCTCACCCCCTTGATAGCTTTGCACAAGCAGTCAGGCTTATCTCAGAAGCAATGTGTAAAGCATTTGCACATAACACACAGTAATACAGTGAAACACTTCAAAAGGACACCACACCACTTTTAGAAAAATAGCCAATATTTATCTGTGTAAAACAAGACCAAAACGATAAAAATCCAACATACAGTGTTAAAGATATGACTTTTTTTGCAAGATTAACTAGAAAATACAGTTCCTTGAAGTCGATAGCTCCACCTGGGGCTATTATGGTGTTGTGATCAACAAAACCAACAGTTCAGGCCGCAGAGAGATCAGGGCTGGGTGTGAAGAGGGGCGGTGTGATGTGCGGTGTCACCAGGTCACGGTGCAGGCAGCGGTATCGTCATTGCTGAGGTGATGTCGGTAGGCCCAAGCCAGTGGTGCGGGACGAGAAGGTGCTTTGTGACCCTCACGAGCGGTGTCCACAGGCCACAATGCAGGCAGGGATGCCTGGTGACGACACGGGAGTCGATGATGCTGGCGTCAGTGGACCGGGACTGCGGTGCAGGACGGTGCTTCCTTTACCTCACGGGCGGTGTCCACGGGCCATGGTGTAGGCAGTGGCACCAGTGTCAGCAGGTGCGGCGGCGTCGGGGATGCCTAGGCTGGGGTGTGACAGGTGATGCCGGACCAGCGGCACAGTGAAGTCGTCCAATGACGGCGTTGGTGAGAGCAGGGTCGCGGTGCGAAGCGGGGCAATGCGACTCCGTGCGGCGGCTGTAGGCCACGGTGCAGGCCAGCGGTGTCGTTGGCGGCGTCTCAGTGGTTTCTCCTCTTGAACAGCACAAAACACACAGGCCCTCATTCTGACCTTGGCGGGCGGCGGAGGCCGCCCGCCAAAGTCCCGCCGTCAGGTTACCGTTCCGCGGTCGAAAGACCGCGGCGGTAATTCTGACTTTCCCGCTGGGCTGGCGGGCGGTCTCCTTCAGACCGCCAGCCAGCCCAGCGGGAAAGAGGCTTCCACGATGAAGCCGGCTCGGAATCGAGCCGGCAGAGTGGAAGCTGTGCGACGGGTGCAGTTGCACCCGTCGCGTATTTCACTGTCTGCGCAGCAGACAGTGAAATACATGTAGGGGCCCTCTTACGGGGGCCCCTGCAATGCCCATGCCAGTGGCATGGGCACTGCAGGGGCCCCCAGGGGCCCCGCGACCCCCCCTACCGCCATCCGGATCTCGGCGGTCCGACCGCCGGGATCTGGATGGCGGTAGGGGGGGTCGGAATCCCCGTGGCGGTGCAGCAAGCTGCGCCGCCGCGGAGGATTCAATGGGGCCGCGGTACACTGGCGGGACCCCGCCAGTGGTGCCGGTCCGACCGCGGCTTTACCGCCGCGGTCGGAATCCCCATTGGAGCACCGCCGGCCTGTCGGCGGTGCTCCCGCGGTCCTCCGCCCTGGCGGTCAAAGACCGCCAGGGTCAGAATGACCACCACAGTTCCCAGTGCTGCAGGTCGAGGAAACTGAAGTCTTTGGTGTCCCTGAGACTTCCAACAGGAGGCAAGCTCTACTCCAAGCCCTTGGAGGACTTTCTCAAGCAGGACACACAGAAAAGTTCACCCTTTTACATGTTCGAAACCTAGTAAGAAAGCTTGTTTGGTTCAGGCCTTTACTGCAGAAATTCAGGTGCACCTGGCAAGTCACAAACCATCCATGAATTGATTGAGTGACTGTGAGATCTTGAGTTTTCACCATCCCTTTGTGGTTGGGGGTTCATGGGTTGCGATCTGCTGGACAAAGTTGTGTGGGGTATTTTGAGTTGTCGGGTACCTATGTTGCTGGACGTGTTACTCAACCTAGCATGAGGAAGGTGGTGCGGGCCAGGGACCTGTTGCTTCTTTAATTTGTAAGGCGCACTAATCAGCCCTGAGGGTATCCAGGCGCTAAGGTCTGCGCTGCTCCAGAGGCATCAGCTGAAAAGCCAGGTCTTGAGCCCCCCCCCCCCTGTGGACTCCTAAGGGGAGGGGGAAGTTCCAGGATTTTGCGGCAAAATAGGCGCAGGAGAGTCCAAGGCTGACGGGGGTTGTTGTAACATTCCCTTATGGCTAGCGCCTGGTTCCATTTCACGCAGCGCTCGTGCGTGCTTCTTTGCGTGACTTACACCAGTATGGGTTTGCATTGCATCCTGGTCCTGGGCCTTTAACGCCTGCTTTGCATTGACTGTCAGGGATTTCGCTCCATGCAAAGCGATACCCCTAAACTTATAGGCGACACCCTTAAACTTACAGTGTTTCAATGCAAGAAACTTTTTGTGCCCCGACAGCCTATTGTGTCACGCGAGCCATCGCTCGCGCACAACTCAAGCTGATATAACCTTTTGCTTTTGAAATATGCCCCTGGCTCCGCTTCGAGACCCTCTCTTAGTTATGTGTTTTTTCTACCTAACCTATTCAGAATGGACAGCGCAGACTGCTCGAGTCCACGCTGGGCACCTATGGGGGTCACTGCCCTTTGCCCCTCTCTACAAACCATATCTCTTGAAGTTTCACAGAGATATCAAATATGACTCTGTTCTCTGTACCCGTGCTGCTCCTCTGGCAGGTAGTGCTGCGCCTAGCGCCTAGAATCCCATAGAGCATTAGTCGTCTCACTACAAATTCTGTGGGCATCAGTGGGGCTCTGGGGCCTGGTGGAGTGCCAGGGCCTGTCTCTTAACAACCCAGTGACGCCTTACGTCTCAAACCTTGGTGTCCATCCCCCCCACAAACTTTAGGGATTGAGCGAGACCACCCGTTGCCAACGGGTCTTCCTTTTCAACTCTTCATGCCCCTCAGCAGCTGCCTCACCGGTCGCGGACAGCAGAGCTACCCCCACGCTTGCCACAGTCCGCACAGCTGTGCCTCGCTTGAAACAGACAGCAGAGCCATCCCTCAACTTCACCCGCCGAGTCACTCGCTCAGCCGACAGATATCACACACAAGGATGCCTATCACTCCCCGGCACGGCTGAGCCACCTGCCCCAGAGCGCTGATTCATCCTGCATTAGGTGGTTTATGTGTGAGAGAGAGAGAGATAGAGTGAGAGAGAGAAGGGAAGAAAGACTGAGGGAGTGTGTGAGAGCGCGAGAAAGTTTCTTGGGACAGGGGAGCGAAATATCCAGAACCACGACATCAAACAGCCAGTGGCGTAACAAAACTGGAACAGAACATGGAGTTCCTCCCCACCCCCCGACCTCACACAGGCCAAGTGCTGTGCTGAGCCCTCCACCCTCTCGCACTGCGGTGGCTGCGGGGTCTTTTGTTACGCCCCTGAAAACAGCAAGCCAAGCTTGGAGGCGGGGCCAGAAGGGCGGACGAAACCGGAACGGTGCTAAGAAACAAGAAGGGTTAAATTGTTAAGGAATGCCCCGGGTCACCTTGGTATTAAAAGGGCAGCGGGGCATGCAAGGGCTTTTCATACTTGAGGGGGTGGTTGCTGGCTGTCAAGAAGCCACCAGAATGCAGAGATCAGTTGCCAAATATATTGATTAAAGCACCTTGGGAGCTGAAGCCCAGGGGACAGGGGTACTCCCGCAACAGGACACTGCCTCTGCCCGTGAAAGGGCAGTAAAGACGACGCAGTCAGTTTTGTCCAGCAGTGGTCAAACACTGGTGGTGGGTTTGCGGTACTGAGAGGAGCCTCAAACCATATGAGCAAATATCAGTTTTCTACAGGCCGTACCTCGGAGACGCCAGAGATCCAGGGTAAAGTCTGCCAGTACCCCTGAATGCAGTGCTTAATTTAAGCCGGTGATTTCTGGTGTAGGGCACCGGCACTTATTTTTTAGGGCCGGCACTTATTTTTCTGTCTCACGCATTTACTGCGAACAAAATACACACATGGGTAAGATGGAGGAAGAGAAAATCGAAGAAGCGTCACAACGAGAGAAAGTTGCAAGAGTGAGCTGAAGGGGCAGGGAGTGGCTGTAAATTGATTAAAGAGGCCCTGGATAGAGTCAGGATTACGCTGCCTCAGTATTCTAATTGTAGCAGCCACGTGATTGAGAGGAGAGCTCAGGGCTCCGGCACGTTTTTATTTACAAATTAAGCACCGCCTGAATGGATGGTGTCATTAGAGCAGAATTTTCGAGAAGCTGGTAAGTCTGAATGGCCAGTCAGTGGGCGCCCTCGACAGCGTCAGAGACTGTAAATCTTCGACCCAAATCTGAATTCTGCAGAGGGTGCTGCCTCGTCTGAAAGGTTACTAGGGCTGGGACAGAGCCAGTCACGTGTACCAACGGTACATCTGGAAGGTTTAGTCTTGAGGAAACCAGGCCCCTCAGCCACTATTTGGGCTGGAAAAGAAAGCCAGGAAGGGGTACGGTGCCCCTCGCACCAGTGGCCCGGCGCCACACACCTGCTGCACTATTGATAGCTCCGCCCTGCCTCTGAAGGTTAATGTTATACGATAGACTCGGTCACGTGACAGGCCGGTAGGGTTAGGGAGGGGTCACTCCCTTGCCTGGCGTAGTTTACTTTAGCCTCCGTTCTGTAATACATAACTTATGAAGTCCCTGGTTTCCAAGGCGAACGGCCGCTGGGGGTGGGCGGGTTAGTCAATAATGGAATTTTTCGGAAAACAGGAGCCCTCTGACTTCTCTAAAACACCACTTATTCAGCAATGCTGGGTCACGGTAAGTAGAGTAGGGCTTGGACAGAAAATAGGCCCGCCCCAAAATACAAATGGTCCCATTAGCGATTCAGATAACTAAAAAAAAGTGTTCCACCTTTGCAATTCAGGCCAGGTTTCTATTTATAAAGACACGTTGTATAATGTATGACAGGCTGCATGCATTTTTCCTTGCTGCAGGCAATGTTTGTAGTAATATCAGAAAAATCAACACTAAAACTGGCCCAGCAGACCATAAAACAGGTTCACAGCTCAACAAACAGACCAGGTGCCGATCTCTGAGACCAGATTGCCCTATGAGCAGGACCACTGGAATTATGCGATTGTGTGGCCGCAGTCATTTCCCTTTATTGTAGATTTGCTGCATTTGCCACATAATCCACCCGCCACACAATCTGCAGTTTTTAACACAAAAAATGTTTCTAGCTCAAATGGTTCAAAAGTTAGTGAAACAGCTGCAACACGTGTTTTGCAGCGCAGTGGAAGGTCCTTTGCAAAAGTTGACTGCTCACATTTCTGTAGCTTATTGGTATATTTAGGTTTTAAACTGGTACTAAAGAGGTACAAATAATGCTCAGACAGGGTTACCAAGCTTAGAAATGGCAAAATAATGAAGTAATACTATCACAAAATATGCTGCGTAGTTTGCCTTTTCTTCCCGCATAATTTACTCAATTTGCCACATAATTTGACCCTCCCCTGCCACATAATTCCAGTGGCCTTGCCTATAAGTAAGCCAGCCAGCCCAACCTTGCTGGTGAGCGCTGTGGGGAGTAGGGGCATTAAGTAGGTGTGCAGGCTGAGGTGGTCACAGTTGTGATGGGTGGAGGTACAGGCGAGATGGGCACGTGTGCAGGTCGGTGGGTGTTCTTAAGTGTGCAGGGTGGATCTACACAGCTGCCCAAGACAAGCAGCTGCGCAGTCTGTTTTCTTTATGAGTGAGGGTTAGTAGGTGTGCGGGGTGAGTATTTAGGAGTGTGAAGGGCAGATGTTTATAGCTGCCCAAGTCGGCTAGGTGCCCAGGGGGAGTGTTAGCTCCATGCAGTGTTTGTGCTTTGGTGAGGAAGGTGAGTTGATTTGCAAGGTGGGAGAGCGAAGGTGCACAAGGTAAAAAGTTAGGGTGGGTCCTGGGGTGAGTCGCGAAGAGCTTCCACGACTGGCTACAGAAAAGGCTACCTGGCCACTGAGGCACCAGTGAGCCCTGCTGCCACCAGCTTTACCCCCGTGGGAGTAGTGGTGCTTTTCACAGATGAATGGATGGATGGATTGATGAGTCGGTGAAAGGACGAGTGAATGGATGGACAGCAGTCTGAAGCAATGGCTGGATTAATGAGTGGGTGAAAGGATGAGTGAATGGATGGATGGAAAGCAGTATGAAACAATGGCTGGATGTATGCATGGATTAATGAGTGGGTGAAAGGATGAATGGACGGCAGCATGAAACAGTGGCTGGATGGATTAATGAGTGGGTGATAAGATGGAGTGAATGGATGGATGGACAGGAGTAAGAAACAATGGATGGACGGACGGTCGCAAGCATATGGATGAAAGAACCAAATTTAAGCGCCATCTGTGGTGAGCCGACACTGCCCGACATACCTCGTGCCCTAACTGAGCCTTTACATGACCCCTTCCAGCTCCAGGGACAGGACTTTAAGTGGGGAGGGCCTCAGCCCTGGCAGTAATTAAGAACCCATTTGGGAACGGGTCCCTGTAGGGCCCTATGTTCATGTCCTGCATCTCACTGGCGAAACAATTTTCAACTGCTTATTAATTACTGTAAAATCCCTCGAGATATTCTGCGTCAGCGATGCAACCCCTGTTTACATTTCACAAGCGTCGCTTCATCTTGCATCCCCTGGAGGATCTGCCTTTTACTGGAGGTATTGTTTCTGTGTTTGTTTCATGCACCATGTGACTCTTGTCTGAACTGAGCTCCGCCGGGGGTCCGGGTGGCTTCCGGCGGTGGCTGGACTGAGAGCTTTGAGTGAGGCCGAAGGCGGTGCGAGCTCCGCACGGTGCTTGTCTGGGGCTCACCTTGAACTGAGCCTCCGCCGGGGGTAACCGGCGGAGGCTCAGTAAGTGTCCAGCAGAGGCTGCAGGAGACACGGGTCTGAAGGGGGGAGCAGGAGAGATTGAGACGCTCCGAAGACCACACCCTTTCCGCCGACCTTGGTACTGTCTAACTCAGCATCTCATGTTTTCAGGGTTGAAAACGAACATTCTGTTTATTCATAACAACATCTTTATTACTCATTTAACTGATGCAGCTCACAAGCAATGGCAAAGCCAGTTGGTTTGTCCTGTTTTATGTAAACATGTTTGTTGGGTGACATGTCTGGATGCAGTAACAGTGGCCTTACAGTGAGAGACCAAATCCTGGGGAGGCAGCTGGCACCATAGCTTGTCCATCCCCAACAGCCCAGTTAAACTGGACCCTGATTACCCATCCCCTTATAGCTCCTTTGAGCTGGACCCTGATTACATATGTCCCTATAAAACTGCTAAACAGGACCCTGATTACCCATATCTCGATAAAACTGTTAAACAGGACCCTGATTACCCATATCTCAATAAAGCGGTTAAACGGGACCCTGATTACCCATGTCCCAATAAAACTGCTAAACAGGACCCTGATTACCCATCTCCTTATAGCTCTCTTGAGCTGGACCCTGATTACATATGTCCCTATAAAACTGCTAAAAAGGACCCTGATTACCCATATCTCGATAAAACTGTTAAACAGGACCCTGATTACCCATATCTCAATAAAGCGGTTAAACAGGACCCTGATTACCCATGTCCCAATAAAACTGCTAAACAGGACCCTGATCACCCACGTCCCAATAAAACTGTTAAACAGGACCCTGATTATCCATCCCCTGACAGTCCTGTCACACTGGACCCTGATTACCTGTCCTCTGATAGCCCTGTTAATCTGGGTCCCGATAGCTCACCCCCAACCAGCTTTGTTCAGCTAGACCCTCACCACCCACCCCCCAAAAGCCCTGTTAAACTGGACTGTGGAGGCTAGCTTTAGCACTCCAAACCTCACTTTTTCGCTTTGGTGAGTCCCTTGCTTTGTGTGGGTTGTGGATTTTGACATCAAGTGGTTGTGGAATTTTTAAATGGAAAATCAGCAAACACAAATGTCCAATCTAGAGGGTCCGACGTGTCATACAAATTCTACTTCATCGTACCCTGCTGCCACCAATGACTTGTTTTGTTTAAAATCTATGTAGTGAGAACCCACAAGTTTTGAAGACTTCTGAGAACACCCAACGGTTCCCTCATAGGGTAACACTGTGCACTGACCTCAGTGTTACTTAAAAATCTAGGGGCGTATTTACAAGAAAGTGGCCCATTGGTCCCGATGCGCCACTTTTCTTGCGTAGCCTCTGCCCCACCTAATGACACCATGGTTGCGCAGTATTTACGATAGGGCGCACCATGACGGTTGCTAGGACAATAATGTCAAAATATTTGAAGCTATTGTGGCGCTTTGCTACACTAACATCAACATTGTTGACGCAAGTGCAGCAAAGCACAGGGAGGCCCATGGATTAAAATGGGGGCGTCATTTTAATGCCTTTTCTGAGCAGGTGTTAAAAATGATGGAAAGAATGGTGAGGTGAAATTTTGTAAATTTCACTGCGCCATCTTTTCGTGCCCCTCTTCATCGGAACGCCCTCCTTGCATACATTATTCCTGGCGCAGGCATAATGTGGTTTACAAAGTGGTGCAATACAAGCAGTGTGCCACTTTGTAAGTACGACACGGGAGGAAGGCCTCCCTAACATAGCCTTAGCTTTAAAAAAATGATGCTAGGGCCTGCGAAAGGTGGCGCTAGGGGCTTGTAAATATGCCCCCTCGTGCCTAATATATAAACACTACAAATATGTTAGTTTCTGCATCATAGCCCTGGACGCTGCTTTCATCGCCTGGGATTTTGTTTATATCATATGTCTATCTGCCTTAGTACTCACATATTGATAATGTGCATTTTGTCTTTGACAATATAGCACTGGTGGACACCCAGTGTATTGTGTGTGCACTTACAGTGTGAATACTCACTGAGTCATGTTGTTTCTGAGTGTCTTTCCCACACTACCTCCTGGGCTAAGCCTTCTCTGCTCTTTCCCGATATCATGTGTGAGTCAAGTGCTCCAAATTAGTTAAATGGTTATTTTATTGGAGTGCACTAGCACTGTGCCCTGCGATGCTGGTTGTAAACAGCAGTACCCATAGAGGACATGGTATAGTAATCAGTACCTGCTGTAGAACCCCAACAGAAGGCCCCTTTGAGGAATGGCTGGATAGGACTGGTGACTGGTGTTGGTAGAATGGCACAGATGTACTTACATCCTCATTGTGAATGATGTCACAGTAGATCTCAAAACCCCAGATGGCATCATCCAGCCAATGTACAGAGCGCCTGTTGTTGGTGATGCAGGACCGAGAAAAGGGAAGAGTTTTGTTTTCTGCTCTGGATGACCCCTCATATGCCACAGACATGTCTCCCACTCTTCTCACTCTCTCACAGTTCCCTTCACAGTATTACGGAGACTGGTATTTCATTGCTGCCGCGGCATCGAAGATCTCGCCATCGCTGGAAGCCTACACCATGGTGGACAACACTCTCTTCAACATCAACGAGGAGACCAGACCAGACCGACTGCTGCTCCGGGCTGCCATCAGGATGTAAGTCATGCATTCCTTAAGCTTTTGTAGAGGAGAATCATTACAGGGTGCCACCGAGATAGTCACTGGGTGTCCAGCCTAAACTGGGAGACTGGTCCCACGCCACTTTGCAGTGTTACAGATGCTGGGCATTGTCTGGTTGGAGTAAGGAGAGTGGCTGTGCCATCAGAAATGCCAGCTACCCGTGCACTCTGGATTAGGCAGGGGGATACAGAGATGGGCAGAGGTGGCACTCAGTATGTGGCTTTTGTCCCGCGTCTTCCCTGGCAATGGACGTTTGCCACCTGCATTGCACCGCATTATTGTTTGACATGGTAGATGGTTAAATGTCACAACAGAATGAATAGAGAGAATGGGGGTGGGGGGCACCCCGTAAGGAAAAAATAGAAGCAGGTGGCAATGGAGGGACACCTTGTAAGAAAAAAAAGAAGGGGCATGGGGGCGCACTCCCCATAAAAAAACAAAGAAGCGCAGAGCAACACTCCCCCCAGGAAAATATTAAAATAAACAATAAAAGCAGACCATGAAAACCCACAAGCACACCCGGAGGGACGTTTACAAAATAAATAAGTAAATAAAATGATAAAATGCTCTTCCTGGGGAAACATGGCGACAACAAAATCAAGCATTAGCAAAGCCAAGAGGTCTTGCCTTTAGGACCTATTGACCTTGCCAATTCCTTTTGGCCATGCCCTAAAGCTTCAGGTTTTTCCTGACTGTGTGCAGCATCATCAAAAAGACATTTTAAAATGGTGCAATGGTGCAACGATGGGACTGCTGCTGCAGGTTGTATCATTCCACTGGTACACAACTCAGGCACCATTGCTTTTATTTTGTATTTACCACTCCAAGATGGCGGATGCCATTTTTTATCTACGGATCCAAGATGGAAGATGTCACTTGGAACAGTAAATAAAAAAATATTTATTAGCCCGAAAAGTGCACATTTTAAAAAATACCACAACAGTGGTTGATGGCAACGGGGAGCAAAGGAGGGCAAGGAGGGGCCAGGGGGAGAAGAACACGGAGATAAAAACACAAGAGCGTGGGGGAGTGAAGAACACAGAGTGTGGGGGTGAAGGGAGAAGCACATGAGAGAAAGAGAAGCACACCAAAGTGACTGCAACATGTGCGACAGGGGAGAAGTTCACAAAGGAGAGAACAACACAGCACAATGGGGTATGAGGAGTAGTACATGAGAGAAGAGCACAGAGCATGGGGTGGGCACTTGGGGGAACATACAAGTGGGAGAAGGAGAGCTGGAAAACACACGCACTCTCATGGAATGTTTAACCAAAAATAAAAAAAGTGTTCCCTAAAAGTGAACAGTGGTAGGATAGAAGCCAGGAAGAAGCAAACAAGTCAGAGTGACAATAAAGTCAACCAAAGGTAAGGAGTGGGTGGGGTTTAAGTCCCTTCAAGTTTTTCGTAAGCCCATACTAGATGTTTTTGCATTCAGACAGCTGGTGCTGTCTGGTAGGCTCGAACTAGCAAGATTGGCAAAGCAAATAGGTCTGGCTTTCCCTGTGTTAATGCCCACAAATACAGGCACGCATAAAAGCCCACGATCAAGTGAAATTGATGGGTGTGAGGTGGGCATGGTTAAAAGGCCACTATCATTACAATAGGTTAGAGCACTTGCACGCTCTACCTAAAAAATGAGCTGGAATGGTGAGAGGTGAGAACACCATGAGTGTTCAGAGGATGGTGCGAGGAGCGAAGCAGCATACAAGGGAGAAAGCTACAAAACACATACACTCTCATGAAGTGCTTACCGAAAAAGAAAAAAGGAGTGCCTGACGAGTAAGCAGTGGAAGGACGCAAGAAATGACGCCTTGACCTAGGGGAGGGACAAGCACAAGAACAGGAAGGAAAGCCCGCAGAAGCTATCGAATAAAAAGCAAGCAAATGAGAGTGACAATAAAACCAACCAATGGTAAGGAATGAGCAGGCTCTAAGCACACTGTAAGCTGATAATATGTCTTTCCTAAACCAGACAGCTTGTGCTGTTTGGTAGGTGACGCCTAAAGAACAGGAGGTAAGCAGCATAAGTGAAGCAGATGGATATATTGCCACTGAACAAACACCACTTTAAACAGCGCACTCCTATGAGTCTCGCAGAGATAAGGCCACACATCTGTTTGTGTGTCTGCACATCACGTAACAGTACCAGCATTTCACAACAACAATCTCGTTTGTAATGGAAAGTACCAGCCCAAAGGTTCTCAGGAAGGCTGCTGTGCCCTGACTGAGAAGGTACTATCAACTTTATGCAGAATTACTGAACCTGCACTCTTTTTCACTACATTGTTCAAAGGTTCATAGGAGACAAGCCTAAAATGCCACTGATGGCCAGCAGGTCACCCGTAGATGTAGCAACCAAGGGCTTAACACTCTTAACTACGTCTCCAGCATTAAAAGCCTTCATTCATTCATTCAGTCATTCATTCTGCAGTTAGCTTCCTGTGTCTGTAGCAGAATGAAAATAGAAGATGGAGCAGCGCCTGCTTTTCATTCATAAAGAAAAGAGGAGGAGCAAAAATATACCACACCTTACGGCACAAACAACTGGAGGCATCCCTGCTTTAATTTTGATACACCAATATTCAAGTATGAGAGCATACTATGTATTAGGGGAAAGTCTTCTTATAAACTGCAACAATTTCTATTTGAGGCCCTTACTGAAAACATCAGGATACAGAAACAGAGAACTCCCTTTCCTCAGGTAACTCCAGCACCTTGGGTGATAAGCAGATTTCCCCTTTCCCTGTTTATGGGGGGACATTGCAGTAGGACCCCATCACAACACTAGGTCACCCTGACACAGAATGCAGTTCTGGTAGACATTTACTTCTCCAACGGCGCTGCCAGTGTGCACTTTTAAGACTAGGGCCCTCATTATGAGTTTGGCGGAGGGGAAAGCCCGTCTGCCAAACTCCCGATCGGGTGGCCGCCGCCATAGTGGCGACGACCCCGCCTGACCTATTCGGAGTTTCCCGCTAGGCCGGCTTGTGGGCGGAAACCTCAGATTTCAGCCCTAGGCTAGTGGGAAACAGGCCACAGCATTGTCTCTGGCTCGTAATCATGCCTGCGGCAATGCTGTAGCCTGCAGGATGCACCAGCACCCTCTGCACAGCAGACAATGAACATTGTTAAGGTGCTGGGTAGGGGGACCCCTGCACTGCCCATGCCATGCACTGCCTATGCCAAGGGCATGGGCAGTGCAGGGGCCCCCGGCACCTGTTCTCCGGCAGCCTTTTCATGGAGGTGATACCGCCATGAAAAGGCTGGTGGAGAACAAGGTGGTAATCCGCAGGGCAGCGCTGCCCTGGCAGATTATGATCTCTGCCACTGCCAGGCCATCAGTATTACTGATCCTGGCGGTACTAGCGGTCTGGCCGCCAGGGTCCTTATGTGGCAGTCAGACCGCCACTGCAGCGGCGGTCCTGACAGCCACAGCGAGGCTGGCGACCTGAAGACCGTGAGCCTCGTAATGAGGCCCTAGGTGTGCAGTTTAATCCTTTAAAAAGAACTAGCGACATATTAGCTAAATATAGCTTTATGAACATTGTTTACATGTTCTTCTTCTTTATTGTGTTACTCCACTCTGGGAGATTTTACTGTAAGTGCTCTGCTCTAAGCCCTTCATAAAGAGCTTGTCAAGCCCCTTGCAGCGCATGGGTGTGTGTCTCCCATCTAATGCTTTGATAAGAACATCAATTGTTTAAAAACATTTTTGTCAAACAGTGAAGGTCATTGCCTAGCCAAGATGAGGCAATAAAGAGGTTATAAGTAGAGTAATCCTTGAGTATTGTCTCCAGCTATATCATAAGTAGCTGTTACTTTCCAGTTCTTAGATGGCTGAATCCTTTAGTCAATAATGCACCCACACTCAAAGGATTATAGAACATAATTCTGTGTGGCAGTCTAAAGCAAACAGCATTAGTCTATTGCAAGTACCAGGGTGGTTTTACCATGTGCTGACATACAGGCAAAGGCAGACTGAGAGTCCAAACTTGGCTTCTTAACAAACAACCCATTAGGTAAAGCAGGATCACAATATATTTTCAGGTGTTGGTACTGGCTTTATTCCTGGGAGAGAGGTCCAGGTGATCCACGTCATCGGTGGAAAAGGCTCTTGTCAGAGATAGGACTGGCGAGTTGGCATAAATGAAGTTCCTTATAAAAAAATCAATTTTTTTCTTTACCTCTTTTCTTGGATTTATTGTTTGCTAAAGTCCAGTCTGAGCACACCTTGTTAGATTTTAAGAGCTAGCTATATGAAGCGCTGGTCACAAAATACTGGTCGCAATGTGTGACCAGTAATGTTTTTTCACCAGTATGGTATTTTGCAAAACAACCTATGTACTAATATAGGTCGGTTTGCAAAATACTAATTCGTAGTGGGTTGCAAATTGACCTACCTCATCAGTATTGAGGTAAGTCACAATGTGCGACCCAGAAGAAACCTTAGCCATCACAGAGATTGCTGGGGGTATGCAAACCACCATGTCTCTGATTGCTTTTAAATAAACTAATCTATTTTTCATGCAACCCATTCTATTACAGGAAAACAGGATGCGTTTAAAAAAATGAAAATATAAAGTAACAGTTTTAAAGAGAAGATTGTGGTCCTTGGGACCACTGCCTCTCTTAAAAATGTTTTTTCATCATTTTGAAAGGGGAAGGGATCCCTCAGGGACCCCTTCACGTTTGTGAATGGGTTATCACTACATGTTTGTAGTCCATAAAATATTATTGTTTTGCTATTGGATTTCAGTCACAGAATATTAATGCATAAACTTTAGATTCAGTATTTGAAAGTGATGCCCAAAACACCCCTTTCAAATACCCAAATGATATTGGATCGCAGACCCAAATTGCGATTCGGTAAAATTTTACTGAATCACAATACGTGCTTTGCACATAGAAAAAGGCATTTTTGCAATCGCAAACAGCCTGATTCTGCAAAAAGGGCCGTTTGTGACCATAAAAAGCCTTTGTACATGTGGCTTCTAGTCCCTTGTCTGTGGAATGACAGACATGAAAAAATCAGTTGCTAGGGATTCTTCCAATGTTAGTAATTTCTTACCGCTAGAAGTGCATAAGCGTCTTGATAGCCACTGGGACCATTAACCTCAGTACAGAGCAACCTAATACTTTAGAAGAATCCCAAATTGTTGCATCTCTTTTTGAAATCTAAGGTCCTCATTATGAACATGGTGGGATAGCCCACCACCGGCCATGCTGACGGTCGACAGAAGACTGCCAGTGGCGGTGGCAGGCATCCCACCATATCCTGACGCATGGAGCCTCACTGCCATTTATGGCAGTGAGGCCTGCCATGCTGTCGGTCGATGGCGGGGTGGATGCTGCTCCACCCTCCCCGCCACGTCAGCCAGATAACGCCACGCCTATAATGATGCAGTCATACGCGTGGCGGTGTATGGAGGCGCGGCGATGCCGGCGGAGCAGCATCCAAGGAGCCCGTTCCCTCCCAGAGCAGCGGAAGGGAACAGGTAAGTGCTGCCCGAGAGGGAGGGGGGGAAGGGTGTGTGTGTTTGAGTGAGTGAGTGCATGGGGGTGTGCGTGTGTTTTTGTGAACGGGGGATGTTTGTCTGCATGTATGAATGCGTGTGTGCATGTAGGAATATGGGTGCATGTGGATGTGGGGGTTTGGGGTTTGGGGGGACCTGTATGGAGGTGGGAGGGTGGGGGATAGTAAGTGGGGGTTTGGGGATGCCTACAGGGAGAATGGAGGGAGGAGGGATGGAGTTCTGGGGGTTTTGGCGGTTCTAGGGGTATTGTGGCAAGGGGGGGGGGGGGGGCTGGTGTGTTACATACAGGTGACAGGAATGAGAATTCCTGTCACCTGTATGCTTTCCGACAGGGATTATCTGGGATGTATCCCGCCAGGAAATCCCTGGTGGAAATGGGATCATTATCCCACCGCCAGTCTGGCCTCCACTGCGGGTCAAAAGTGCCTACCGTCGGCCTGCGGTCAAATCTGGCTTGGCGGTGGGTAGTAGTGAACTGGCTGCTTTTCAGCCAGTTCACTACTGTGTTCATCATATGGGGGTCTGAACCGCCATGCTGTTTGCAGTAATGACCGCTACCGCTGGCGGGGCGGTCATTACACCATGCTCATAATGAGGGCCTAAATCTTGAATCCTCGTGGAAAAGGACACACCAAATAAATAATAGGTCCAAATGAGTATGAATGTGCTCAACGTTGTGCAAGTCTGTTTCCTAAAGAAAAAAGGTGTTTCCAGAGGCCCATGGTATGAACACAAGGTAAGACTGAAACTAAGGCGGTCATTATGAACATAGGGGGTCCTGACCGCCATGCCAGCGGTGGCGGTAATTACCTCCACTGGCATGGCGGTCCAGACCGCCATATTATGTCCAAGCCGGGACCGCCACAGGCGGAACTCCGCCATGGCCAGGCTACCACCGCCAGGCAGCCTAATGATGGCGGAGTTCCTTATCTGACAGGGCAACGCTGCAAGCAGCGCTGCCCACTGGATAAAGAACCTGTGTCCACCAGCTTTTCCCTGGCAGTTTCCCCCGGGGAATGGAGAATGGCAGCCCCAGGGCCTCACTGCACTGCCCATGCACTTGGCATGGGCAGTGCAGGGGCCCCCATGTATAGCCCCGTTGCGCATGTCACTGCCCGATTTACGGGCAGTGATATGCGCAGCGGGTGCTGCTACACCCACCGCACTGATACATTGAGCCGTCGGCAATGTCCAAGCCCAGCATTCCGCTGGGCCGGCTGGCGGAAACACTGTTTCGGCCTGCTGGCCCAGCGGACTGTTGATTATTCGGCCGGAGGGTTCCTCAACGGGCTGGCGGTCTGTGTTTAGACTGCCAGCCTGAATACGGCGGGAAATCCCGCTGTGTTCATAATGAGGGCCTAAAGGTAAATTTTAGAACATATCTGGGATAAGCCCAATAGATGAGGCACTTTTATTATAAGAAGAATGTACATGGAGCCATGATTTATGCTGCATGCAGCTTGCTACTTGTTTTACACAATCGGCTTTACAAACCAGCACTGTCTGCTTCTTTTAATAGAAAATGATTAATTGTTGGTAAATACCGTTTCAGTAGGATCTACTAGATGTGTGTAGCTTCTGTTCTCAACAAACATGTATATTTTAGAGCGCTCGCGTACAAATGTATGTTAAAATGTCAAACTAACTATATAATAATGACACAGAATGTTTCGCTTAATTTGCTTTTAATCACATAATTTGCCATTCAGTTTGTCATTCCATGCCTCATAATTTTGGCAGCCCTGCCCCGCAACTAGGTTGCCCACTGCTATGTAATTCAAGAGGTCCTGGGAATAATTACACCACTGATGCAGATGGGATTGCCAAACTCAGATAGATATGCTCCAACTAACCCAATCCTTCTGGTAATTTTAGTGCTTGAATGCACTTTATAAAGTCTGGAATAAATTGACATTTAATGCAACTAAGACTTACGCGACAGGGCGCAAATTCAGGTGCAGTCATAACCTTGCTTTAAAATATGGACCCTTGTGCATTGCCTCGTCCATCTGCAAAAACTTCAGCTAATATTTCACTAAAGTTTCTGATTCCATTAAACACAGAGGTGACAAAAGCAAGCTTTCACTGTTATTGTATTATTTGTATTTAGACCAATTAACCATGTGCGCCTTAACCCAGAAGGATGAAGAGCACAGTTTAAAGGAGTAAACAGTGAATACACAATAAACAGTAAAAGATCTGAACTAAATGTAAACAAGTTTAGCATGATTGTGGGTGCTGATGAGAAAGGAAAGTGCTTCTAAGGAATTCCCAGTCACCAGCCTCAACGGGGTGACTTGTCCAGTGCGTTTGTGGGTGACCTGAGTCAGTGAATGAAAAGGAATGGAAGACCTTATAGCAATGGAAAACCTAATTGCGGGGCAGGACCCACTAAATTATGAGGCAAGGCAGGGCGAATAATACAGCAAGGAAAGGCAAATTATATGGCATATTATGTGATTAAAGGCAAATTATGCAAAACATTCTGTGGAATGACATTTTACCACTCATTCTTGCCCGAGGGCTATAAAATATGTTTCTTGAGAATGCAAGCTATACACATTCATCAAATCCTATCTAAAATGTTATTTACCAGTTAATAATGTTCTCTTAATAGCAGCACAAAGTTCCCTTTTGTAAAGTAGATTGGATAAAACACATACAAAGTTGCATTCAGCATAAATCATGCAGGTAGTTCCCTCTAGTAATAAAGTGTGTGCCTCGTCTAGTGGACGTATCCCAGATATGCTCTAAAACGTGCCTTTTGTTTTATGCTCACCTTGCATTCATATCATAGGGCCTCTAGGAACACCTTTTGCTGATTAGGCCTTGATTAGGAAACAGTCCCTGAACAGCGTAGCACAGTCAGGCATATTCCGACCTATTATTTATTGGGTGAATCCCTCACAAAGGTCCACGATAGGACTGAAGACTTAGGCTTTGAAAAGAGGTGCAAAAATGTAGGATTCTTCTAAAGTTTCAGGGGTAGATTTACTAAGAGTTTTCTTCGGGGGTGTCACTTTTGTGGCGCAGCGCAGCCCGAGCACAAAATACGTTTTTTTATTTACTAAGCCATGCAAAGTCTTCTTGCATGGCTTTGAGTGGTGTAGTAAATACAAAGTAATGCATATCGCTGCCTTGCATTACCTTGCGTTGGGAAGGCATTCCATGGGTGGAGCATGGGGACTCCCATGCACCCACCCATTGATTTTGGTGCATTCCCGGATATATACAAAGATTTGTAAACCTGGAAGGTGTCAACATGCTGCGACTTCCTCAGTGAGGTGTAACAAGGAGAAATATCTTTATTTCTTCTATTTATTGCATCCATGTATGCTGCATTTTGAGGAAATGCCATTAAGGACTGTTATTGTTCAGGAAGATGTACCTTCCTGCAAGGGAGTAGCCAGAAAATTTAAATACCCCCCATTCGAACCCAAGCTTTTATAGCACCAAGCAAGCAAAGCAAGTCATCACAACCCTCCCCACGGGGCTTGGTTGTTTCTTCCATCAAATCATCAACCCATTCATCTTTTCATCCTTCCATCCACCTGCTGATAATCACCATTTCACCTTTACATTCTGTCATCCATTCAGTCTTTCATCTAACATTCAGTCTGCAACCATTCAGTCCACCCATCCGCCCACCCATATTCAAACCTCAAATCATCAAACATATCCATCCTTTCACTCACTCATCCAACCTTTCACTTATCCATCCCTCTTTCAACCATTCATCTGTCTATTCTTTCAGCCATCCATCCCTCTGCTCATCCATCCACCCTTTCACTCATCCAGCAATCTTTTCACTTCATATATCCTCCCTTTCAGTCATCCATCCACTCTTTCACTCAGCCATGCATCCTTTCACTTATCCATTCACCCTTGAACCATTTGTCCAGTCATCCATTCATCCATTTACCTTTTCACTCATCCACCCTTTCACTCATTCATCCAGCCTTTCACCCTTTCTCTCATCCATCCATTCACCCTTTCATCCAGCCAGCCATCGCCCCTTTCAATTATCTGTCCATTCTGTCACTCATCCATCCTTACATCCATCCTTTTATTCATCCATCCTTTTACTCATCCATCCTTTTATTCATCCATTCATCTACCCTTTCACTCAGTCCATCCATACACTAATTGATCCATCCATTTACTGTTTCACTCTTAATTCCATCGTTTCACTTACTCATTCATCCTTCTTTCGTCATACATTGATTTTTTTCACTCATCCATCCATTCATTTACCCTTTCACTCATTCATCCATCCATCCTTCCTTTCACTTTTACTCTTTGATCCATGCATCCACCCAACCATCCATTTACCTTTTTACTCATCCATCCACTTTCACTCCTTCGTCCATCCATTCACCCTTTCACTTATCCATCTGTCCACCCTTTTAGCCAGCCATCCCTCTATCCTCCCTTTCACTCATTTATCTATCCTTTCACTTGCTTCTTGACAGCCATCCTGTCACTAATCCATCCATCCACTCTGTCAGCCTGTCCATCCATCATCCATTTAGCCTTTGACTCATTATCTATTCTTTCCCTAATTCATCCATCCATCCTTTTTCTCATCATCCATCTATCCACCCTTTCAGACATCCATTTATCCATGCATTCATCAATCATTTCACTCATTGATCCTGACATCCACCCTTTCACTCATTCATCCATGCATCTATGCATCCACCCCCTAACTCACCCATCCACCCACTGTTTCATTCACTCACCTTCTAACTCTTTTGCGTTAAATATCAGCCTTTGTCTGCCGAGTTGCAGAAGAAGCCTGTCAAAACCCCCACCCTCGCTTTAGCTGCTGAAGAAGGGGGTGGGAGTAATGCAGGCACCCTTTCACCATGATGCAACTAGCCATCTTTCATGTGTAGTGACGCATTGTTGATGTGGTCGTTTTTCCCGAAACCTGTTAATATCACCTATTGATGGACATGGGGATAGCTTTTGTCTAGAATATACATCCTTATATATCTAAATGTAATTCAAGCACTTTCAATAGAATAATTTCTCGTTTGACAATGCAAATTTGTCTGTACATCAATGTTTGTAAAGCCGGAATAATTTAATGAAAACACAAAAATTTAGAAGAAACCCAACCATTGTAAGGTTTGGTGCATCAATTTTTAAATACATATTGTGTCCTATATTTCTGCATGACAATTTTTTGTTGGAAAGCGGTACTTTCATAGACCCTACAATGTAAACCCAAGAAAGGAGAAACAGATCATCTGAAGATGGCTTTTGAAACAAAGCTGAAATGCACGGAATAGAGGAGGTTCACCTTGTGTGTGCCTATAGGTTTGTTTTCTGTTGAATACAGCTTTTATATGTTTTGCACAAATTCATGTACACTCAGAGGTATGAGAGAGGATTTACTGCTTCTTCAACACATCACTAGATTTACTTGACCACCCTTCTCTGAACCAGAAACTATCAGTGCCAAAACTTTCCAACAGCCAATTAATACCAGCAAATATAACCATAATATGCTTTTATTGCAGAATATCTAGTATTATGTACCCTTTCATGCCATATAAGTTGCCTTTCCTGCCACATAATTTTCAGAACTAAATTTGTTTATTACTGCACATTCACTGGCATATAAAATGCATGGTTGAAATTCAGTGTTGAACGATGGATTATTGTCAAGACAAAATAGAAGCTGGGTGTCATCAGCATAGATATATGATCTAAAACCTTTCCATATGAGCTTTTGTTAATGGCACAAAATAAATGATGTACCAATGTGGGGATAGGGAGGATCCCTGAGGCACCCCACAAATTATCAATACCTTTTGGTGATGAAAAGACACCCAGGTTTACTGCTCAAGAGAGGCCGGATAGAAGTGACTTAGGGCCATATGTACAAACACTTTTTCCCATAGACACAGAATGGGGAAAAACCTTTGCTACATCTGGCCCTTAATCCACTGCCGTGCAGTACCTTGCCTAGTTCCCTGAAGCAGTGTAAACGGATGGAATGGTCGCCCATATCAAAGTGGCAGAAAGGTCTAGCAAAATGAAGACAATGAGGGCCAGATCTACAAGAAAGTGGCGCATCGGTCCCGATGCACCACTTTTCTTGCACCGCCCCTGCCCCACCTAACAAAACCATGGTTGCGCCATTTTTACAATACGGTGCACCATGACGCTCGTTTCCACAGTAGCATCATAATTTATGACGCTATTGTGGCGCTTTGCTGGATAAATCATGGCGCTAGTGCAGCAAAGCACAAGGGATGTCAATAGGCTACTATAGGCCCATCACTTTAACACCTGCCCTGAGCAGGCGTTAAAAATGACGCAAACAATGTAGCAGTGAAATCTTGCAGATTTCACTGCACCATTTTTTGTGGCCTCCCTGCGTGGGAACGCCCCCATGCCTACATTATACCTGGCGTAGGTATGATGTGGTGCAAGGGGTTACAAAGTGGCACAATGTTAGCATTGCGTCACTTTGTAAATAAGGAGCGGGCAGATGACTTCCTTAACGCCACATTAGCATTAAAAAAATGATGCTACTCTGGAGCAAGGAGGCACAAGGGCCTTGTAAATCTGGCCCTAAGTGACCAAAATCCACGTTGCATCACAGCTAATCAGGAATGGACACAAGAGCTTTTTCCTTATTGTGGACTAAGCAAAACCCTGCTTTTGTGTCAGCTATACACGTATTTGTTTGGAGACAGTTGCACAGTTGTTTTGCAACTTGCCCCTCTAGAATCTTAGCCATGAAAGGCAATGTTGAGATAGGGCTATACATTTTCAATATTGCAGGGTCGGCACCCAATTCCTTCAACTTTAATCTGACAAGTTCCTCTACTTTCATCTTTGTAGCAACGCTTTTGTAGTTTAGACCATGCATGTTTAGATTGCAGCTGCTTATTTTCCACTCCCTTCTTTACAGACTTTTGAATAGAGTCCCTGACAGTCCACTGCTTACAGAGTGACCATGGCCACATTTGAGAGACTTGTTGCTTTCCTTTCAATAGAATAAATGGACTAACTCCTGTAGTAGCATAGGTGGTAATATGGTATGCCCATAACCTTTCCTCTAATGCTTCTCAAACTGCGGGTTGTGACCCACTGGTGGGTCGCAAGCTGATTTTTGGTGGGTCTCAAAAGACAGTAATAAGATGCCTTTAAATTCTGTGTTTAACTTGTCATTATTCCGGTGAAAAACAGAGGTCAAATTTTAGGCAGCTTTATTCTTTTCACTGGGGAGCAATGATTGCTTTTCTTTCCCTGTCTGCAAAGTGAGAGGAGTTTTTTCGTAAATTATGTGACAATGTGGGATGCTGTTTTTCGCAGTACACACATGTAAATACCTCTAAATGATCTGTATGCATCCAGCACTTAGAAATAGCAAAAATGAAACAATTTCTTTGTAATTCTGAAGTGTTCTGGAAAAGTCACTTGGTGATCTACAAATGATAAATATTCACAGAAATACGATTTCCACACATTATCAGTACTGTGCTATACTGTATCATCAGTAAAATTGCATATCTTTGCACATTTAGTGGCCAATTCAATGAAAAATGTGCTGTCTATAAATGACAATGTGCTTCCACACAATGCTTTAGTTACATTCACAAATCCGCACTCCTCATGTACATTAAAGGTGGTTGGGTTGCAAACGTTTGTTGTTCCAAAAAGTGGGTTGTCGTTCTAAGACGTTTGGGAACCACTGCTCCAAGATATTTACCTATATACAACTGGTTGAAATGATTTTCACCTTTTAACTAGTTTGATGTACTGATTACAGTGTTCAACTTGTCCATTACACTGTGGGTCATACAGTGCAGTGCTAATATGTTTGATACTTGTTAAGAATCTCTTTCATTATAGAAAAGCCAAGTTGCATGCAATTGTCTGTCACTAAGATCTTTATAAATATTTGCTTGCTAAATACCGCTGAACTTCATTACACCTTTATTGGTGATATGTTCAACAAACTTTACGTCTAGCCATTTGGAATGATAGCACGTACCAAAACAAATTTTACATATGTAGGCATAATTTTAAATGGTCCTGTAATATCAAAATCTAGACTTTGTAGCATCAGGCAGCTGTATAGGTACAAAGGGAAGAGGTGAATACTGTCACTAGCTGAGCAAACATTGCATAGTTTTATCTATTTATCAGCATCAGTGCACCCATTCCCATGTGACCCTGATGCACACTTCTGAGTAGCTCAGCTCTCATGCCTTGTGAAGGAATGCATATATTGTCTCTGAAGTCCATGTTGCCTTAATGCTGAGTTCTTATGCATTGTGGTCAAAAGCCCTCAGATTACCTTGCAATACCTCAAAGCTGATCAGTCATGGTTGATAATTTGTTTGACTTGGTTAAGAAAGAAATCATCAAGATCAGAAGACTGCCACACATCTTCAGAGACCCTCCAAAATAATTGGTCCGCTACTTCATGAATAGCAGACACCTTCACGCTTCTGGTCCCACAACATGAGATCAGCCCATGGCTAATAATATGCATTTCTTGTAACATATTTTGACATTTTCATCAGAGTTCAGATTGAACAATACAAAACGCCTTCTCATGTGTTCCCCTGAAAACTTACAGGCAAATCTGATTGTACCTTGGAACTCAAAAATAAAACAACACATTTCTATGCTGACATAGAGAACTCCAAATTGTAATCGGATCTGAATGATTTAAAATGACGTGGGTCTCTAAATCAGTGCAAATTTGCCAACATTCAGTTCATACATATTTGAACATTCATCATTTAGCAGCCTCAGCATAGGACTTCTATACCTTACTTCCTCCAGTAACAATTCTTGATAAATATAAGTATCTTTGCTAACCAATAAGTCACTCCCACATTTCTCAGTCAATAAAGCATTGTCACTACAAACCGTATTACCCCTTCACACATATCAGGCACACACAAGCAAACATAAACATCACAAGTACTCATCAGAGCCCAACAACTTAATCAGAATCACTTACATTACCAGATACACCCTCACCCACCCAGTGAACATCACACTTAGGGCCCTATTACAAGTCTGGCGGTCCGAAGACTGACAGACTCACAGTGATGATTGCTGGGCTGCGGCTGTGGTGTTCTGACTGCGGTCGGACCGCCAAAAAACATCTGTCTCTGTCAGGATCTTTGATCCCGATGGGATGACAGCGGTCGTGGTTGTAATCAGCCACGGCGGCATTGAAGTCAGTGCCACCATGCTGATTACAACAGTGTTCTCCACCTGACTGGCGGAGAACAAGTGCTGGAGTCCAGAGGGGGGGCGTGAAGGGACCCCCTCCCCAGCACCATCAGAATGCGTACTGTCTGCTGTGCAGACAGTGAGCATTCCCAGGATGCTAAGGAGGCCCCCTGTGTAACGGCATTGGACTTGGCTTCATGTGGAGCCAAGTCCAATGCTGTTGCATGTTTTCCACTGGGTTGACCGGCGAAAACCTTAGTTTCCGCCGGTCAGCCCAGTGGAAAACTTGTAATGGGCTCGGTGGGGGGCCCGCCAGCACCATGGCGGTCTCCTCATTGGGAGTTTGGCAGTCAGGTTTTTCCGACCGCCAAACTCATTATCAGCCCCTTAGAGCTCGTCAAAGAGGACTCCGCAATTCTTCAGTATGTAGACATCACTGGCCCCATCACTACAAATATACATGATTGAAACTTGGTTCTATGCAACGTTCACCCACATCCATCATACAGCACATCATCCAGACACACAGCCAGCAGGGGCCACCTTCCTGGTTCTTGCTTCATTTCTACCAGATCGCACTTTTGAGTCCATGAAGAGTTTTACGAGTTTCTTAACAGTCTACAACCAGTTACCTCTCCTACCACTCGTTGACTTTATGACTGTCTTTGATCCTGTACAGTGCTTTGCTGCCTTTTGGCTAGCTTTACAAGATAGAAATACCACTTACATACATATATAATAGTTTACGATATTTAAACATGTGAAGGGTTTTCGTGGCCAATCACTTGTGTCTACTAACCAGTTTGTCTCCACTCTTCACGTTGTTTTGCCTCTTTCTCTTCTCTCCACTTCCAACCACTGTTACCTCCTCTCCAATCTGCCCATCTCCAACTATCTGGTCTCCCTTGTGACCCCAGTAAAGACGGATCCTGCATGCCTCGGGAGTGGATCTACCTGGTCTCAGAGGACAGTGTCGATCTGGGCACAGAAGGTGGGTAGTGGCATAGAATTGGAAATCCAAAAATTTGTTAAATGAATCTGTATTTGTTTATATGTATCAAGAACTTTGACCAACTACTGGTTTCATGGCTACTGTATAACATCAGAAATGCAATAAATAGTGTCTTAACCTTGACACCGACTACTGCAGGACTGGCAGTTTATGGGGACACTGGGATTATAGTGTGAGGGCTGGAGGCTGTAGCCTCAGGTAGAGACTAAGAAATCATGATGGTGGGGATTGTAGCTTGAGGTGGAGTCTTGTCTACATGAGTGAATGATGTAACATCAAAGGAAGTCTGAGGTAATGGGGTGGAGGTTGTATGTTCCGATGAAGTCTTGTGTACAGGAGGGATTGATGGAACATCAGATGGAGTCTCAGGTAGAGAGGTAGGGGTTCTAGCCTCAGATGAAGTCTTGGGTACAGGAGGGATTGATGGAACATCAGATGGAGTCTCAGGTAGAGAGGTAGGGGTTCTAGCCTCAGATGAAGTCTTGTGTACAGGAGGGATTGATGGAACATCAGATGGAGTCTCAGGTAGAGAGGTAGGGGTTCTAGCCTCAGGTGAAGTCTTGGGTACAGGAGGGATTGATGGAACATCAGATGGAGTCTCAGGTAGAGAGGTAGGGGTTCTAGCCTCAGATGAAGTCTTGTGTACAGGAGGGATTGATGGAACATCAGATGGAGTCTCAGGTAGAGAGGTAGGGGTTCTAGCCTCAGATGAAGTCTTGTGTACAGGAGGGATTGATGGAACATCAGATGGAGTCTCAGGTAGAGAGGTAGGGGTTCTAGCCTCAGATGAAGTCTTGTGTACAGGAGGGATTGATGGAACATCAGATGGAGTCTCAGGTAGAGAGGTAGGGGTTCTAGCCTCAGATGAAGTCTTGGGTACGTGAAGAGGTGATGTAACATCAGACAAAGTATGCAGTCCTGAGTACATGAGGGGGGTGATGTGACATCAGATGGAGTCTAAGATATAGGGTGAGGGTTGTTGCAGCAGATGGAGTCTTATGTACACAAGGGGGTTATGTAACATCAGATGGATTCTCAAGTATAGAGTTAGGGGTTGTAGCTTCAGATGGAGTCTTGTGTACACGACAGGGTAATGTAACATCAGATGGAGTCTCAGGTATATTGGTAGGGTTGTAGCTTCAGATGGAGCCTTGTGCACATGAATGGGTGATGTAACATCAGATGGGGTCTCAGGTATAGTGCTGAGGGCTGTAGCCTCAGATGGAGTCTTGTGCACATGTAGGGGATGATGTAACATCAGCTGGAGAATCAGAGTCTCAGCCACATCATTTTGTGCCACACCACTGTGTGTTAGGCCCCTTGATGTTTCACACAGTTGTTGCACCGTATGACCTGCTGAACACATGCGCAGCAACTACTGTGTGCAGATTGGCTGATCCTTCTGTGCTGCCTTCCCAGCTGCACGTGCTGTCATGGGGGTTGGGTTTGGAGCACACACAAAAGTCAGACAACAAACTGAGCTCACATAATTTCTTTCATCACCCAGGTCGTCCAGACAGGAATACAGAACTTTTTGCATCAAACTGTTCCAGCTGTATCATTATGCAGGAGTCAGACCCGCACATCATTCGGAGGCTTCTGCTTTTCTGTGAGTGTTCTGAGGGTGTGCTGAGGGATTTTGGGGAGAGGAGGGTACGAGAATCTTAGGGACTGAAAAGGTTTCCAAGAGAATGAGGTATCAGATACTGAGTGGACAAATGAAAGACGACTGAGGGGTTGGAAAAGACACCAGAGAGATGATGATTGATGGACTTAAAAAGCACCCACGGTAACTGAATTTTCTGAGGGCTGAAGAGAGTAGTTTTGAGTGTGTGGTACATTAGGCACTGATATCTGAGAGATTCAAATAGTGCCCATGGAGCTGGGGTGTATGAGAGACTAAAAAGGGATGTGTGAGGTGTGGAAGAAGTCCAGCAAACACCCAAGCATGTCTGAGGGACAGTTCATACAGAGAGAAACCTAAAGGCCCCAGGAACTCCCTGTCTCCTGCAGAGTCCCTAAGGTTCCATCCTGTCTCTCATCACTGTCGGCCTCTTGAATTCTTACTCACTGACACATCAAGATCCACAATACATTGACAACACTACTATTAAGGTTCCTCAACCAATGACTCAAAACCTGATCTGAGCAAATCCAAAACTGGTCATCAAGTCCATACCTAAAGTTCATCCTCCTAAAACAGAATTACTCTTGTTGATCAATGGCATTAAACAACTCATCAATTCAAGTTACGAGCTTGACTAAAACATATGAATCTAGAAGGCTTCATCCCAACACAGACCCACAATTAAAAGAACATATCAAAAGGGAAACCAAGACGTGTGCTATCAGTCCCTTCAGAAAAAAAAGTGAAACTCTTCTTGAAAATAATTTCAGAACAACAGTGCAAGCCCTGGTCCTCTCACATCTGTAAGGAAGTAACACCCTGCTCCATGGCCTACCCAACAGCTTTCTGGCACCTGTCAAAGCCATCCTACATTTCACAGCAGGTCTCATCAAGGGCTTCTAGAAATCTGACCATATCATACCAACCTACACTCAAGAAATTACATTGGTTTACCCTCCAGGCCTGTATATTCTCCAGGAACAGATGCATCACACAAGATTGTCAGATATGAATACCCGACATATGATGCTAAGAACTTAACCAACTCACAAAGACATACCAGGATTTAGGACATTGTCAGACTGGAATAAAAAATGTGCAAGAAATAAAAAAAACACAGCAGGCAGGCTTTCTTCATCTCTCCTCCCAAGATCAAGAACAACATCCCTGTTGACATCAGAATTGCTCCTCCTCTACTGCAATCTTGAACTAAGCTTAAGAACACTATAGGAATTCTCATGTTTCTGCCACTTTGCAAATTACCTTGAATTGTACCTCTGGGCTTCACCCACCTAACGTATACAGATTCTGCAACAACATACATACATATGGAGTACTGATGAAGTATCTGAAAGACCGAGGATGTGTTTTGCAAGATCAAAGGGCTGTCTGAGAGTCTAAAGAGTAACTTGAGGGCCTAAAGAACACAGGGCCTCACTACAACCTCGGCGGTCTTTCCCAAAGACCGCTGAGGCTGCGGGCGCCAGTATACCGCCAGTGCAGGCGGTATCACTGGCTCCCTATTTAAATGTTTCTGCTGGGCCAGCGGACAGTAACAGTATCTGGTCTGGTTCCTATTATACATGAGCAACATTATAGTTTATTAAATCAAACACAGGAGAAGGTTTTATGCATTGCACATCCTAAAGTTACCTATTTTGAGGGCCTCTTAATTGTGATAATGAAGAAAAAGGAGGGAAACTGGAATAAACAATTGCCTGGGATCACACAATTTTGTAAAGTGGGAAAGCTGTGATCAATACCAAGTTTCTCGGTTTCACATTGTTCAGTTCAGCCTCTAGATGTATGTGCATTGCTTATCCTCCACCCACCTTACCACCAATCCCCCTCCACCCTGTTGGCATCAATGAGGCCCTCTTCAGCATCACAGACCAAACTTTTTGGCCCTTGAGAAATGTTTGCGAGTACCCATGCTCTAATAGCAATATCACCATCTCTAGATCCCAGCAATATTGGATACCAAGCATGACCAGACATGGAAGACAGGCATCTTGCTGGTAGCATCTGACCACATACCTCACAATGGCTCCAGCAATCTAGGTAGATGCTTATGAAGCCATGCAACCCACTGTATTGGAGGCTGGGTTGGTGGCTGGTTTAGCTGTATTTATCAAGTGCCCCAATCATCCCCTAGGTGATATCCCTGTGCAGGATCAAGGTTTACATAGCTCCATGCACTAAAATCCTTATAGAGGAAATAGTCAAGTACTAAACCTCTTCTGAAGAGGTCAGAGGTAAGGCGACGATCAAGAGACAAAGTTAGTGTTGGTTCGTAAAAGGGGCAATGGCAAGCATTTGGCAGGGTGAGAGGATCTCAGTGGCCTGCGTTGCAATAGCACATAGGGACTGAAGGGGGGTCAGAGGATAGCCTTGGGATGCCAGAGCCTACACAGTGTGTCGGCATCCCTGTTGACCTTCCTTAGCAACCACTGAAGCAGAAAATCATATGGGTCCCTACGACTATCATTTAATGAATAGTGAAATCCAACGTCACTGTTCTAACAACAGGTCAGGGGATTATTGTTTGCTCTCACTGTAAACAGGGAACCATTTAAGTAGTGTGAACTATATCGTTGACCAAGAAGGTTATTTAGAGTTCGGCAGACAGGGGATTCCACTCCCGCTTTAGGAGATGGTTTTTGAAAAACAAAAGCATTGCTGAATGGCTGCATGAAACATGGTCCTGCTCAGAATACTTCTAGTGCCTTAAGAGGAGGTGCCATGACAGCAGGTACTCTGAAGGCATAGAGATCTCCGCCAGGCCGGTGGAAATCTCTTCATATAGCAGGCTTTATGCAGTCAGGGAACTGGAGTACATGCCTACGCTTGCCTGGAGAAATGGAGAACAGCCTGGCAAACACTAAGGCTCATATTTATACTTTTTTAGTGCCTCATTTGCGTCATTTTTTGACACAAAAGCGACAAAAACTTACAAAATACAATTATATTTTGTAAATTTGCGCCACTTTTGCATCAAAAAATGATGCAAATGTGGCACTAAAAAAGTATAAATATGGGCCTAAGTACCCCCAGTGTTTTACTTGATCATGGCAGGCAGCCTCAGGTGTAGGCGGCGGGTCTGATCTGCTCCTGTTGAGTGGCAAGAGACCCCCGCCTCCTCAAAACAAGCCTCAGTGGGTGTCAGAAGAACACATTTTATGCATTGGGAGTTAGGGTGAGGTCAGGGGCATAGCTATCAATAGTGCAGCAAGTGCAGTAGTACCAGGGCTCAGGAGTGGGAGAGAGTCACTACACCCCGGTTATGGCTAGTTACCCAACAACAGTGGAGGGACGCCCATGTTCTGATGCCTACATCACGGCCCATGGCAGCCTTGTTACATTACTACAGTGGTCTCCAAACCTTTTAACGCCGGCCCCCCCCAGTTGAAAAAAATAATCATTGGGGACCCCCTCATAATTTTCCCAATTATTTGATAAAGATGGCAATGCTTAAATATGTCTAAATCTATTTAAACATTGCAATTAAGTACTGTTACCTTTTTAGAAATGCAATAACATGCTCCTGCTTAAAACAAAGGCCTGTTATCTGTATAATGCTTCTTTTGACCAGAGTCTGGAACACCCCCTCCTAGCCTCCCCCCCCCCCCCCCAACACTTGAGGCACCCCTAGGGGGGCCCAGCCCCCAGTTTGAAGACCTCTGCATTACTGGGTAAGGTGCCTGCAGGGCTGCCTGAGGCATGAGGTGGAGTGGTCAGAGGGTGTAAGGCCCTTAGTTATCAAAGGCATGTGTGGGGGACTGATGGGCTACAAGGTGCGAACACGACACAACAACAACACAGTCGCACTTCCCCTCTCCTGCCCTCTTCACCCCTTTCTCCCGCCTCCCAAGTGTGAGATGGAGCTCAGGAAGCATGTGACAGAGTTACAGATAAAACACCAAAACAAAAGAACGAAATGCAGGCCTGTCACGAGCGCCAGCCAGGTAGTATCCAATAACAAAGCAAACAAAACAAATAACCGTGAGTGTTGGCAGCGCCCTGCTCGGCACGTGCGCTTTAAAAACCGTGTAATCGACCTGGCTCAGGGTTCAGACAACCTGCCAACCCGGAAGGGAAAACTTTAACCTGTAGCGGTACAGGAGCGCCCAGGACAGCGCATCCCTCGGGGAGTCACTGCTAACCCCCGCCCTTTCAGATAAAGGCTTTAACAACACAAACTACGAGACCAGTGTTTATCCAAAGTGTAATTCGTACAATTCATGGTTTTTAGTCTTTATTATCAGATTCCCTTTCTGAGAGGTGCAGCTTGAAATCTGGTTGACACCGGAAGCCATGGGCTTGGCTATATCAGAGCAGAACTGTGAGGGAAGAAGGAAGAACGTGATTGGTGGTTTCAGTTGGATGGTGCAGGTCATGAAGCCTCAATCTCGGATATTGGGAGCCAGTAAATCTCTTGCAATCAGACAAAACTCCTGCTACAGTCCGGAACCTTTTACCTACAAATCATTGTTTTCAGGTGTGTTAGTCAAATTAGGACAGTGGAAGCAAGACAAGACTGTCCTGCCCAGAGTGCATAGGTTGTTCCATGAAAGCCCACGACTGAAAAGAAGATCCGTAATGAGCTGGAGGCGCGTGGTCTGGTGACGCTGCGGGCACTTCGCAGCTGGTGTTTCCCACGCATGGGCCTGCCCTTAGCAGCTGGGGTGTGCTGCGAAGCGGCACTCAAGCGACTTCAGTATTTGGTGTGCATGACACACTTTATGGGTGCAAACGTCGCAAACGTCGCTTGCAGATGTTCTCCAGACCATAAAGCCTCAATGCCTCTGAGAACAGTTAGAAACACTCTTGGTAACTGCTAAGACACTCATGATTTGAGGGACTGATGGTTAGTTGGATTCCCAGAGGGTGGGTTATCAAAGGGACCAGCGCCGGCTTTAGGGCGGCTCACCGAGTGCTGATCTAGATGGGGGGAGCGCTGACCTCAGGGGGGCGCTGTGTTTAGCAATAACTTACGAAACCTGCGATTTTAAAGCAACCGCTGGAAAGTTCCTTGTGTGTCCAGCCCTCAGGAAGCAATTAAAATGTCAAGATAACTCTTGGGATTAATGTTCTTGCTACAGAAAGAGACCGGTGTTTTGTCCAGTGGCAGCTTTAACTTGCCATAAAGAAGCACAGACGGTTAATATGCCTGATGCGAAGAACAGAACTTTATTTTATGTGGACAGCTGAGCATGTTACTAAAGCCAGCATTTACCAGCGCTTTAAAACAAATGAAATGTATGTGGGAGAGGGGCTATGGAAAGATGAGGGGCACTTTTGCCGGGTGATAGTGAGAGAATCCGAGGAGGTGGTCATGGGGTGGGGAGTGCCAAGAAAGATTGCTGTACCGGGTGCCACCAGTGCTAAAGCCAGCCCTGGAAGGGAATGAGGGTTGGTCTGATGGAAGGAGACAGAATGTATCAGAGTGAGTGGGTTGTGTGCCAGAGGCTGGTGAATGGTGAGGGTGTTTAATATGCAGACTGAGCGGCAACTCCAGAGGAACTGAGTGTGGTATTTGAAGGACAGTAGAGTCATTACACATATAAATTTAGCCAATTGTAGGGTGCAGAGTGATGTCATTGCCACTGTCTATATTTCATTACGTACGTACATGTCGCCCATATTTCAATGGCATCATCTTTCACTATACCTTGCAGCATAGTGGGCCTTTTGTCACAAACTCCTGCATCCATGATTTTTTACAGCACTTATGACATCTGATTTTATTCCAGTGGGTGCTGCATGTACCTCCCCCATCTAGCCACAGCAGACCTTCCTCATTGTAACCCACCCTGTGCCTCTTGTTGTCACACACAGCCCGGAGCTCGCATCTGGACCAGAGATACATCGATGACTTCAAGAAAAAGGCTGACTGTGCCGGAATGCACAAACTCTTGGTTATGCCACGAGCCCAAGGTAAGTAAAAAAGTGCTGGTGCCCAAAGCTCTCCACTGAAACACGCGGCTGCTGCAATTAAATTAGTGAGCACAGAATACTGAGGCAGCATTATTTTGAAATCCACCTCGGCCTCTTTAATCCATTTACAGCCACTCCCTTCCCCTTCAGCTCATTCTTGCAGCTTTCTGCCTTTGTGACGCTTTTCCGTCTTTCTCTTCCTCCGTCTTTCCCATATGTTTTTTTTGCTTGCAGTGAATACCTGATGCAGCTAAATAAGTGCCAGCCCCACTGGCTCAAATTAAGCACTGGCCTCCCTTAAATCATCGTCACAAACCAATAGCAACTGTTGATTTTTAAAATAAATACCTGCTGGCCAGGCGCAGCTCCTCTGCTATGGTGGAGGAGTGTCGCCTCTCCCCTGCCAGCAGCAACAGCTGCAAAACTTTTACTACAAAACGATAATAAACTAGGTTTATTATCGTTTTGTAGTAAAAGGTGCGGGGAATTAGGTATGACGAGAACTAAGGGGGAGTGCATAGCACTCCCCCTAAGTGCGCATGTATGTTTGGCCGGCCGTCTCGGGACAGCCAAGCAGACATGCGCAGGCTCTCTGCAGCCCAGCAACACAGTTGCTTGGCTTGAGAGAGCAGGCACAGGCTCCCAGCCAATCCAAATGCTGCTTTGAGCAGCGTCAGGATTGGCTGCAAGGCAGACTGGGAGTCTATGCCTTTAGTGCAGGAGGTGAGAGGCGTGGTGGCGGCCGAGCAGCAGGTAAGTGAATTTTCAAATAAAATAAATAAATAATTCACCCCCTGTCCCCCCCACCTCTCCCATCGACCCTGTTGCCCCGTCCCACCCCAACTAAGCCCCGTGAGCCGCTCCTGCTGCTGGCACTGCACTAAGTAATCGAGTGAATCAAGGTGGACCCAACCTCATATAAGAAGTTCAGGGAGGTCTCCACGGAGGAAAATTTATCAAGAAACAGAGCCAAATAATGCATCTGACAAGCACAGTTTTCACATAGATTTGCAACGAAGCCATGGGTTCTGATGCGGCACTCATAAAATATTCAGATTCCTTCATACTGCCAAGCAGGCCTGAGACCCTCCCCAGGTGTGGAGGGGGATTTCCTCATCACAACAGCTAATGGCTCAGTTTCCCTTCATACTGTTCAAAAGATCTGGGTCTGGAATTTCATATTGCCTATCATTGTACAAAATATACACACTATCTTCATTTATTTCTAGATTTCACTTTGTTTAATTTTCCCTGCCCTTTCAAGGGTGATTCCACTTGGAAGAGGAAGGATGGAAAAATCAAAAGCTACACAATTCTCATAGACTCCGGCAGAGAGCTGAAACTAGAGAGCTGGTAACAGGCTCATACAACAGTGGGAACATTTTTTAAAACATTTGCAAAACCAATAGGTTTAGGGTTGGCTGCCAACTTTGGGCTTTGTCAATCCTCGTTTTATTTTGACGTGGTTTTTATATATCTTTATTGTTGGGGATTATGTGGGCTCTCACCAGGCTAGGAAAATTGACTAAAAGAAAAAATACTTATTTGTTCTTTAAAAGCACACATGGCCATAACTGTCCCTGGCCCTAGATGTCCTCCGTGTGAAACAGCAATATGCTTTCACTCACAGTGAAGTTAGACAGTCACTGAAGTGGCTTAATCCTTTGCCTCACGTTGTCTCTTATAGTGAGGGAAGAAAAACTGAATGACACAACAACAGCACAGTGGATGAAGGGGGTGGCTGAAAGCCCCCAGGACGTAGCTTAGTCAGTGATATTCGGGGGTGTGAATCTCAAATTTCCCAACTACAAAAGCAGTGTAAATGGATGAGATGACCAAGGTGCAGGATGGCGTGATCCCAGGAGGAGCAGGGTCAGTACTGATTTCCATTAGTTTGGACTCTGGGGTGGATTTAGAATTTGGCAAACAGGCAACAAACAGAGTGCCCTGTCGGTCAAACTCAAGGTCCACTCCCCGAATCTGAATCGCGTGGAACGCAAGTTTTACACGGACAAAGTGTAATTTACTCTGTCTGTGTACAAACATCGCTTATGGACCATTTCACCATCTGCCCTAAAGTGGACAGTCGGATAACTTTTTTTTTTTTTTTTTTTACTGTTCGTCGAGAGGTGAGGGACTGGAAAGAAAGAAAAATGACCCCCAAACACCCACACTGGTAAAAATCTACCATAGTGTTGGGTCATTAGTTTTTTTTTACAACCACTTTGAGAGTTTGCTTTTGAAAAATAAAAAACGTTGGAAATTTAGACTTTTCCTATATTGACAGAAACCGCTACAATGGCAGTTCTGGCCAATATTTAGAGATGTCTGTGTGACACGGGGACATCTCTAAATTTGGCGTGCGGCGCGAAAGCAGGATGGTGGATGTGAAGTCCTCTGCCACACTGTCTACTGTTACTCTGTGCACCAAACCCTAAATCAGTTCCCCTGTCTATAGTGGCACAAAAGGCAAAAAATGGTCTGAGATACTACCCTGAACGGTTACCAGTGGTCCGACTATTTGCAAGCATCTGTCCTATCACCTTTAGGGTATTTGATTGGCAGTAGGATCCGTAGAAACCACAGACTAGCACAGCATTTCAAGCCTAATACTTCCAATGTTTATGGATTCTAAAAAGCAGTAATTGTGCATCTATTTAAGGAATACTTCTATGGAATCAGATGTACTACCTTTTGGTAAAACAGTGACTGTATATATTTAAATTCCTGATAAAAATGAGCAAGTTAAAAGCTCTTAGTTAAATCAGGAAGACAACAAAAATCAACACAGAGCAGACCCGATTCAGGAGATTCAGACCTAACCACAAAGTCGGGAAAGCCGTTATACTCCAAACACCCCCACCACAGCTACGCAGTGAGTAAGTACATCATATGTATAATTTTAGTTAAAGCAAAAGGTCTTGGTTAAAGTGAGACCTAAAAAAACATAGGCCCATATTTATACTTTTTTAGCACCGCATTTGCATCATTTTGTAAGTTTGCGCCACTTTTGCGTCAAAAAGAGGCGCTAATGCGGCGCTAAAAACTTATAAATATGGGCCATAGGATGAAATAGGCAGCAAAAGAAGCTTTGCCTGGAGAACAACTGCAAAAACCTTCTTGCAGGAAAAATCTCCTGGAAATTCTTTTTTAGGTCTGGCTAGGTAGAACAGCATTCCCCAACCTTATGTGATTAACCTAGAAAAAGAGCTTTCAGGAACAATGGCCTTTGGCTCTGCCCACATGATGGCGGACAGGAGTTCATGTTTTGATTAGGTAGACTTTGTGTACTTCCACAAGAAATGTGCTTACTTGTAATGATTTGTTTATCAAGTTGCATGAGCCGGATCTCTTTTCAAGTCTGGCTATTGTGTTTCAACAGAGCCTGATCTCCAGATCACACACATGCCACTGTAGTGCTATATAGCTCCTAAATAATTTGATAATTTGGGTGTTTGTTCTTCTTTGGCAGCAGCACAGATGGGAAAAGAGCAATCGGGAGGAATGTGTTGTTGTGTTACAGTCCCAACCGCGTCACCTTCTCTTTCTATCATCAACTTCAGAGCTACCTTAACATGGCACTCCTTGAGAGAATGCTGTTTTATCTTTCTAATTCCTGTTTGTAAGATTCATGGACTGGAGAGACTTCTTTAAGCTCCTCAGCTGCCAAAAGTTAATTGAAATATTAATTTTCATTTTTTTAAAACGTTTTACAATTACGTTATTAAATGGTATTTAATTTCATTCAAAATTATTTTTTTATATTGTAAAATAATTTGCTTGTTGTACTGTAATTTTAAATTACACTTCCATGAATCCTAAAAGCCCCTTGCTGCAGCTCACTCCCACCCCTTAACGCTACCCTTTCCTGAACCCTAAAAGACCATTACTACCTTTTAATGCCAACCTTCCCTAAACCCCACCCATTCTTAGTACCTCATAACACTACCCAAAACTGAATGTTAAAAAAAACTATACTACTTCTTACAGCTTCCCTTGCCTGAACCCTAAACCAGCATACACCCCCTTTATACTACCCCTCCAGGAACTGGGAAATCTTACTACTCCTTAACATTACCCATCCATGAACCCTAAAAACCCTTACTAACCCTTACATCTATCCCTCCCTGAAGCATTGAAACATAAAACCTCACACTACCCCTTTATGCTATCCTTCCAACCCATCCCTGACCCCTAAAAGCCCTTACTACCCCTTACAGCTACCTTTCTCTGAACCCTAAAATCCCACACTACCTCTCAATGCTACTGTTCCTTGAACCAGAAAACCTTACTAGCCCTTAATGCTACCCATCCATGAAACCTAAAATCTCTTAACGCTCCCCTTTACCCTAAAAACACCTTAATCCTAGCCTTCCCTGAACCCTAAAAATGCTTACTACCCCTCAATGCCACCTATCCCTGAAGCTTGTCCCTTACATCTACCAATCCCTGAACTGTAAAAACCCCATACTACTCCTTAACACTACCCTTCCGTGAACCCTAGGAATTCTTAGTGCCTTTTAACGCTACCCATACCTGTACCCTAAAACAACCCTTACTAGGCTTTACAGCTACCCTTCCCAGAACCCTAAAAACCCTTAATACCTCTTAATGATACTCATACTTGAACACTAAGGACCCTTGCTACTCCCTAATGCTACCCTTCCCTGAACCCTAAAAAAAACTCATTCCCACCCCTTACAGTACCATTCCTTGAACCCTAATGCTACCCTTTCCTCAATCGTACAAACCCCATACTAGCCTTTAATGCTACCCTAAAACTCTACCCCTTAAAGCTACCATTCCTTAAACACTAAAAACCCATTATTACCCCTTACCAGTACCCATTCCTGAATTCTAAAAACACTTACTACCCCTTTATGCTACCCTTTCCTGAACTCTACAAACTCTTTACTACTCCTTCAAGCTCTGGGACTCTGCCTGTTGAAAACAGAGGAAGCCTAACGGTGAAATACTGGGGAGAACTGGGAATCAAATTACTGATTCCCAGTCATCCCAATTTTTAAGGTGACCATCACTGGTGACGGCTGTTATTTCTATCACCACCTCCTTCTCTGCAGGTATCAATGCCCTCTAGTATTGGGAACACTTGGAGGAGGTACCAGGCGGTATTAGGCATTGAGCATCCCAGAACACCCTGCCTCTAGAAAGACTTCGAAGAAGCACTTTCAGCGCTATATTCTGCTGCTTATGTAAAGTGGAGTTTGGGAGAAAGGGCACCGCCCACTAATGGATTCATTTACAGAGTGTCAGATATTTTGCTGGTATACCACAATTAATTATTAGCTTTGCCGCAACCATGTAACCTGACACAAACTCAAATTTAGGGATTAATGAGAAACCATTGTTTGCGCAATTATTGGTGTAAAATTAGCATCAACTTTTTGCTTGTGCTCTGGTACTAATAGACTCGAAGTGCAGGACTTTATTCTTAATCAAATAATAGTGGTTAAATGCACTTTCCTCATATTTTACCAGATTTTTATAGCTTCCCACATATTCTAAATGACCCTCAAAGTAGTATGTCCATAAATGACAAAATTACATCAAATATTAGAGCATGAATATTCTAAATATTTCATATTAAAGGCCTATCTAAGTGAGGTAAACTTCCCTTTTTAGTCTTGCTTGATAGTGCAGCTGTCTAGATGACATTTTTAGCAATTCTTTACAATTTGTATAGAGTAGGCTTTGGCTTAGCTCCACCCAGGGGAGTATTACTCACTCACTTCAGCTGATGGCAATGCATCATTCTGCCTTCCAGATGGTGCTTCCGTTAGCATGCACAAGGGCTTATACTAACTCTGCAAAATAAACACCTCTCTGCTGTTTGTCAGGATTAGGTTTTTTTCTCCTAAATGCACTCTACACAAAAAGCAATATTTTTTACAACTTTTTCCAGCATTAGCAAAGCAATTGGGTAGGCTTTCATGTGATAAAAAAATATGCATGCAAACAGTATTTGTAAATGCCTGCATTTACATTTGCTGGTGCATTAAAGCACACCTTTTGGCTTTGCCAGTGCTTGTTGCTACAATATTTGATGCAGGCAATGATGACGAAAACGTTCCAGTTGCTAAGTTTATCACCCTTGTAAAACGTCAGGGGTGGAGTTTTACGTTTGCAAAATCCTATAAACAACCTAAGGGATTGTACGGTACGTGCTGCAATAACAGCCCCCCAGAGTGATCTTGTATTAGTTAGTGTGCATGGTATAAGTGAAGTAAATGTTGGTCACCCGTCAATTCGCACATGGAAGTAGTTCAGCCGTACCCAGGAAAGTGTCTGGTTTGGAGCGCTTTGCTGGTTGTTCTTCTTTAGGGACATTAGCGTTGGATTGCACGAGACCTCATCGCTACTCTCTGCTTGGCAGCTCTCGTTTGTCCATTTTTCAGCATAAGCCCCATGCCTCCATTTAACCTTCTTGCATTTTCCCTCTTAAGTGGGGAGCCCCTGTGCTTGAGTCAGGCTTTAAGAAAAAGGCCTGTGCTAAATTAAGGCAACTTTTGGAAATTG